>NC_044309.1:27510648-27816481 GCF_007474595.2 Lynx canadensis | reverse complement strand
ACCTCCTTAGGTCTGGGAATCCAAGCAAGCCCAGGGCACCAGCACACAGATAGATAGCCCTTGGATGGACCCAGGGAGGATGTGACTCCGTGGCAGCGGTGTCTGTAGAATTGGGGACTGTGGTTTCAAGTCTTGGTCTGGACCCTGGATTTCTTCTATTGCCTGATTTCTCAGCACCTTAGTTTTCCCATAGGTTACGTTGGAATGTTGATACACTTCTCTGAGACAGTTTTAAGGAGTTGTGGAATTTACAGCACTGCCATTGGGATGCATCCTCCTGACCTTCTGCCCACAGGGCTCTGTGGAGCAGATCAGCATATGAGGAACAGAGTGGAAAGAAGTAGGATGTTCAGCCTGGGGAGGAGTAGAAAAAGTCCAGAATGGTGGAACTTAAAAAAAAAAAAACCGTTACATGCATGAAGGACAAATTTGTCCCATGTGGCTTCCAGGGGGAGAACCAGAGCCAGCGGCTAAAGTTCTAGAAAGCCAGGTTTCTGCTTCACTTAAAAAAGAACCTTCTAAGAAAAAAAAAGGCGCCCCAAAAGACTGCCTTGTAAGGCAATACTGAGTCACCCGTCACTGTGAATATTTCAGGGCTGCTGAGTGACAGCTCATAGGGCAGTTTGGGTAGAGGGGATTTCTGAGTTAAGTTGAAGGCCAGACAGATAAGCTCTCATATCACTCCTGATTCCAAGAACCTATGTTTCTGCCACTTGGCCTTTCTGCTTTTGGAGCTGTTTGAACATGATTTACAATTCATCCTTAACACCACTTCATCGAAGTCCAGCCAGAGCTGCAACTGCCAGGAGGCCTCCCTCCCCTCACCCCTCTGACGGTGGAAATTTGTCTTGTTCGTGGCTGGCTGTCTCCTTATTACAGGAAAAACTCACAATGTGAGTCCTGCCTTCCGAATGAAAGCCAGAACTCAAATTCTCAGCATCCCTTGGAGGAAGGATGAAGTCTTGGCCCTTCAAATGTTCCTATTCAAGACTTGAATTTGAAAGTAAATGACCTAAAAGGGGGGCGGGGGGAACAGGGAGAAGGGAATTTCCACCTGGTGCCGCCACACTTTCTTCCAAGTGTTTTGGGTGATGGCAGAGAAGTCCGGCTTTCAGTGGTGCAGCTGTTTCCCAGACATTGCAAGGCCCGGCCCTGGGGCTAGAAGTTTCTTTAGTTGTGACAGAGGTGGCTTTTGCAACCAAGCAGTTTTTGGCATCTATGCTTGTGAATGCGGAGGCTGCTGACGCTTACTAGGGTCTGTGGCTGGGTTTCGGGAGTGCTCCTGGAAGGTCGGCCTCAGCTCTGACTCCCACCTGCCCAGGACTCTGCAGGCTTCCTAAGGTCGCCTTAAGAGAATGGCTGATGATACCCAAAACATGACACCCATGTTTTTCTTGGTCCTTGAGCACACACAGGGCTGGACCACCTTTCCCGGTCTTCCTTGCTCTTGCATGTGGCCATAGGGCTGAATTCTGACTAAAAGAAAAATGGGCAGAAGTGTCTGGTCCTTAAAACCTCTGGTACAATCTTCCATGCTCGTATCTCCCAGCGGGAGCAGAGGCTGCACTGGAAGACGAGATCCCTAGAAGATCATGGAGCCGCTAGAAGAAAGAAGTCTGGACCCCTGGGGGCACCTTGGGTGACCCAGTCAGTTGAGCATGGGACTTCAGCTTAGGTCTCTCTCTCGTGGCTCATGGGTTCGAACCCTGCATCCGGCTCTGTGCCGACAGCTCACAGCCCAGAGCCTGCTTTGGATGCTGTGTCCCCCTCTCTCACTGGCCCTGCCCCACTCGCACTCTGTCTCTCTCTCTCAAAACTAAACATTAAAAAAAAAAAAAAAAAAGTCTGGGCCCTTGAATTCCCCAACTAGACTGTGCTGTGAATGAAAAACAAGCCTGTTATTGCTTAAGCCACTTTGATTTGGGGGTTGTTGTAGGGTTAACGCATCCTGACTAATACGCTTAATAAATCCATTTTTTGCTGAACGAGCCAAAGTAGATTTCGTTTTTATGACTAAGAGTTCTGATTGCTTCATTTTCCTACATGATCTGTCCTCAAGGGGTCTGATTTGCTGATTTGATGGTCATATCTACAGATAAGCTCTGGTTCCCTCAGAATTGGAGGCACTGGGCTCCCTTAGACCTCTCTCTCTCTCTAGAGTAGGACAAAGGGCTCTAGGCAGCCCAGAAATCCCATCATTCCTCAGGCCCAGGCCACAGAAGTCTCTCTAAGGAGAGTCAGCTTCTCCTCTTATCTGGTCATGGCAGGGTCTTCACTCCTGACACCCTAGTAGATGCTGGGAGAAGTCAGGTGTATTCTTCCTGGTGCCCCCAAACTCAGTTTAGGGAATCCCACCCTTCCTCTTTATTATAAGGTGAAGCCAGCTCTGGATAGAGCTTTTGGGAGCCCAAAAACAAGCTCTCTCTAAGGACATTAACAACATCAATGAGCCCTTGGCTCATCTATCCGTTGAATGGAGTTGATTTAATTGATGAAGGGTGCGTGGGACTGTCTTCTATGCTAGGTGGACAGAGAAACAGGCCTAGAAGATACCAGTTGGCTAACAAAAACGAACCAGCAGACATAGAGAAGAAAAAGTGAGAGAAGGAGAAAGGAACTTTCTGAACATGGCAGATCCCATGTTGTGGGTCCATGAGCAAACTCCTCCACCCATGAAACAAAATTTCTCCAGTTTGCTTAAGCGAGTTGGTTAGTTTGTAATCTCTTTAATTGAAGGTCCCAACTGATACAGGAAGAAGCAGAAAACGTCACCCCACAGATAGCATCTCAGGGACACCAAGGCACCTCCTGGCTTGTCATGAACCGGGAAACCTAAAAATACTCAGAGCCAGGGAAAATGTGGTGGCTAGACAGATCTCTTGGGATTTATTCCTAAGTGAAAAGGATATGACTGACTGGTTCTCCAGTCCAACAGCCTCACATCGGAGCAGAACAAATGCAGAGAGCCCAGAGAAGTGGGGTGACTTACCCATGCTCCCACAGGCAGCCTGAGCTGGGCCCCAGGCCTCCAAGCTGCAAGGCCAAGAGGGTGAACCCCCCAACCTGAAACCCCCTGTAGAAAGAGCATCTCTTTCCCACACTGGGCCCCGGGCGGGAGCTTGCAGGATAAGTAAGCACGTGTTGCTAGGCTGGCGACAAATGACGCGGCTAATTCCCCGCGCCCCTCTGGTCCCCGCGCCGCCCTGACGCCGCGCTCCCGGTGCACATGTGCGCACTCGGGCGGGCGCGGGAGCAGCTGCAGAGGCCGGGCCGCCCGGGAGGGTGGCGGGGGTGCTCAGCGCCCCCACCCCACCCCTTCTCACCCCTGCGCTGCGGGGAGGGCCCAGCCAGCCGGGCCTTTCAGAGTTAATTAGCCTTCATGAATATGGATGCCACCGCCGATTGAATACGGTTGAGAGGTCATAACCTGACCCCGGCGAGGCGTGCATAAAGAAAAGACTACTTTTCTCGGCTCGGTCCCTAATTGAAAGCCGAGTTGTCAGGCGCTGCGCCGTGGGTGTGATCGCCGCCGCCCCGCTTCTCCCGCAGAAGAAACATTTCTCGGGGCCGCTCTCCCCGGCGCCCGGCCCCCATTAGTAGTCACTCTAATGACCTGCAGGTATGTGCAGGCCGCCCCGCCACCGTCCCCCTGAAATGTCGCCCTAATGATATCTGCGCTGGGAATTCATTCCGAAGCGTTCCTTTTCCATGATGGTTTTCATTTCCTGTCATTTAGAGCTGGAAGCATTTATGGAATATCACATGGTTTTCGTTTACACAGGAAATCAGCTGCAGTTGTGAGAAGATACCGACTTACTTTTGGTGTTTGTTTTTTTTAAATCCGCTCCCCCCCCCCCAACCCCCGAATGGAGAGGAGAGAGAGAGACAGAGAGAGAGAGAGAGAGAGAGGTAGCTTGCAGCATTTTGATTTCAAATAGTTTTCCTTTTTGATCCGGAGTCTCTGTTCTCCGGAGTGGTCTGTGATTATTCAGAAAGCAGCAGTTTATTTCTGACACGTGGTAATCACTTTATACGAAGAAAGGCCAGCAAGAGGAAGAGACGCTCTTTGCTTTTCCCGGCGCAGAGGCGGGAGCCCGGGCCGGGCGGGCGCGGGGGCGCGCAGCTGCGCCGCTGGCCCCGCCTCCGGCCGCCGCGCGGGACCCGCGCGGCCCGCCGGGAGGGGCCCGCGGGCGGGGACGCCCCCGGAGCGCCGGGCACACCCTTCCTGCAGGACGGCGCTGGCCGCCCGGTCCGCCCGAGGGCACCGCTCCCCTTCAGCCTGCAAAGAGAGGTGTCCTGCGCCCACCCGCTCCCCCCGAAGGACCTCGACGTGGCAGTCTGTTCTTGACCCCGCCGCGACCCATCACCCGTGGAACCAGAGAATCGCAGGGTTTTGCAAACAGAGATGGGGAATAACGTGGGAGAGTTTGCGATTAGCTCTTTAAGCCACGCCCTCCGGTTACCACTGAGCGTGGACTCCTGACTAGCAGCACCCCACAAAGACAGCACTCTCTCGTGACCCCCTTCCTTCCCCAGTGTGGCTCCAGCTACTTCTCACTCTCCACCCCCGTTCCGAGGGCAACTAGACGGCCCTGGGCAATAGCGCCACCTTGTGGGCAGCATCCTTTCCAACCGTCTCCTATCCTGCGCCTGGATGCTGAACAATCCCTGAGGTCTGATGGAAGACAACCTTAAAAGATCCAGGGTGCCCAAAATGGATCCAGGGCTACAGAGGAGCCCCTAGAAGGAGTTGAAATGGTCTCTATCCCTAGAATGAGCTGAAAACAGAGGACAAGGGGTTCTCCTTTCATGTCAGCTACTGAGACATTCCACAGTAACAAACCCATTCCTATGATTTAAGGCTGAATCCCCAATTGAATGGAAAAGGCTCTAGGAGAGATATGATTTAGGCATATTTTAGAGTGGACTAATTGATTACCTTTTTCCTAAGGGTAAGAGGGCTCCTAGAGGGAGGCAAAAGCAAAGAGCAGGAGCCCCCCACCCTCCACACACAGGCGAGTTCCAGGAAGGGCAGCAGCCAGCCCTGTGGCCATCCTTCAAGGGCAGAGGTCAACCAGATGGTGAGACTAGGAGGTGGTGAGGTAGTGGCTGTGGGAGGCAGGGTCTGACAGAGTCCCGTGCACATTTCAGGGGTGGGCGGGGAACCGTCAGAGAACGATGAGTCCCTATTGGGCCCCCAGGACCCAGGTGTCCCTCGATGGTCGCTGTGTCCCTGGCAGCTGAGCCCCATTTAATGGAGACTCTCAGACAGCCTCACTGTGACCATCCTCTTCCGCTCCTCTCCCCCAGCCCGTAAAACCAACAGCCATCTGTGTGAACATGAGCCCCACGTTTTTATGGGCTGTCTGCTGGCGGCTGCAGGACAAGTGGGGGACAAAAGCTTCTTGCTACAGCCCTTTCCGTCTCCAATATTAAACTGTGTAACGTGACCCGTGCTCTGAAACCAAATATTTGCAAGGACACCCAGAAGCCACCTGGCTCCCACGTCTCTTGATCAGGGGGGTCGTTTGTGCCGTGAAAATCCCACCTGGGGATTTTTCTCAGCTTCTGAGAGGTCAGCAGGCAGAGCTCCCTCCCATTGCGCAGGGAAGCCTGGCCTCGGGGCCGTCGCAGGCGGGCTCCAGACCGGGGTGTCCAGACTCCATCTCGGTTGGCCCTGTGAGCTGACTGGAAGGAGCCCTGTTCCTTTCCACGGCAGGCAGCTCTGGTCTCTGTCTGAGGCCCTAAACTCTTCTCCTCCCAGGAACTGCATTTACCTCATTTAGCTCATTACCTAACTGATGAACTATTTGAGTCAGCGTGGTGCAACCCTGAGCGTCTCCAGCTCTGCATTAGCTCTGCCTTGAGGGGCTCCGGGAGAGCAGTCCCTTGTGTGCCCAGTGCACGGCTTTGGCACATTTTGAGATGCGTCTTCTCGCTTTCTCTTGCTCTTTCTCTCTCTCTCTCTCACAGCTCTCCTCTTTGTTTCTCCTCTCTCTCTGGAAGTAGGGGGTTTACTGGCCTCTGTGGGGGGAAAAAATCCCAAACTTAATTACTATAAGCTCCACCCCCTGTCTGGCTGTTTTGATTTTAGGGTGGTTCTCAGTGAATCACTAGGGCACACCCTCTCTGCGCCTAGGGCTCTTCCTGGTCCCCTTGGCTTGGCCATCTGGAAAATGGGAGGATTTTCTGAGGGAGGGGCACGTTTTGAGAGGAAAAATCGGATGCCCAGAGCTTCTCCCTCCCCCAGCCCCACAAGGGCCCTGCCTGGCCCAGCCTTACCTAGGCCGCTGTTGTCCCTCCCAGAGAGAGCGTTCCCTGAAAGGGTGAGCGGCCCCCACCCGCCTGCACCTATGGCTTTGCCATCCTGGGCTCGATTTTAAATAGATTGACAATTCAATTTGTATTTATTCCTGTTGGATTTACACAAACAAAAACAAAAACTCAACCTTCTGGTAATATGCCAGCATGAGCTATATAATGATGTTGTTTAGCGTCAACTGTGTTATTCGGTGTTGTTGACAGTAAAATAAATTAACATAATAAACATAATTTGCTCAAAAACGGTGAAGGAAAAGCAGATGGTTAGCACATTTCGGCAGGACCTGTTGGTCCAAGTTTGCACGGATGTTTAGACGGAGTGCTGCCTGCAACAGATGCTCGCCTGGGCCCCCACGTGACCGGCACAGGCATGGTGGGGGGGGGGGCTGGAGAAGGGGGAGCACTGCGGCCCCGCACGCGTCGGGGTCCTAGCCAGGGACGGCCCAGGGCGGGAGCGTCCAGGCCGGGGCGGTGCTGAGCAAAGTCTCCCAGGGCCAGGCCATTAGCATTCATGACCCATCCCTGCCCAGCGCCCATCCTTTGTGCGCCTGGAACAAGCAAGCTTTCTTCTGGGGAGGGAGGGGGTGCAGGATGGTGCTGAAGCCCTCTGGCTGCTGCCTCCGAGCCTCGTAGGGGCTTCCGGGGCTAGTGGGCTGTGGCTGGGTGCTCAGAGTGGTGCCTAGAAGAGAAGAAAAAGTTATTTTTTAGGAGGAGGCCCTGGCTTCCCAGTGCCTGGGAAGCAAAGGATGGGGCGGATCTCTTTCCTCCCCAAGTTGGAGGGGAGGGGGCCCTGCAGGGCACTGCCATCCAGGTCCTGGTGGCCAGGGGATGCCAAGTTCCTCCCCCAGCTCTTTTTTGTGGCTCGGGGTGCCAGGCCTGTGACAGAAAAGGGGACCCTTGCCGGTGTAGTCAGAACGCCCCAAGAAACTCCGGAAGTTCCTGTACCGCCTGGGCCCATATATGTAGGACCCTGGGGTTGATACTGGAGACTTCAGAGATGGCTCAGACATGGTTTCTGACAGGAAAGAACTCCGAGTAGGAGAGTCCACAGTATAGGAGACAGCCAGAAAGACGGATGCCTGTTGTAGGACCACTTGTGTGCCTGCTGTATCGTACGTAGCTTGTCTGTGAAACGGCACTGAACCTGAGTCCAGCTCCTTGTTCCCTAAGTGGAGTTGTTAGGAAGGCTGGATATAATAATGACTGTTACCGGGTGCTTGGCCCCATGCCCACACGTGCTGCCTGCTCGCTAAATGGCGGCCATCTCTTCAGTCCTGATGGCAACGGCTAAGTTGGTTTCATGGAACGGCAGCATTGCCCCTGGGTCCAGAAGATAGTTTGGAACACATGCAGAGGTCCAATGGGCTGCTCAAACAGCATGGCCAAGACTTAACTGTCCCCAGCAGCTCCTGACTGATCTCCAGCTCCGTTTCCGCTGCCGGAGGCCATCCTCTATCCCACAGCCCCCAATGCAGAACACGTTGTTCCTCTGCGCGAACCCCGCTATGTCAGGCCAGGGCCTCTGGGAAGCAAAGGCAAGATGGAGTTAGAAGGCTCACTGGGTGGGGGCAAGGGGAACATGTGAGGGAGCAAGGGGGAGACAGCAGTGGGAGTCAGAGAGTCTTTAGACCAGGATACAGGTCTGACACTTGGGAAAGGAGAGACAGAGGAAGAAAGATGGGGGTAGCAACAGCCTTAGACCTCAGCGCTGCTCTAGAGAGTCTGTACCAACCCCGCAGGGAGTGCCACGTTGGAGTCCCAGCGCCGGTACTCCTGTATGGTCACTCATGGAGCAGAGTGTGACCTCAGGTCGAATGCTGAGTGGATCTTGATGGCATTGCAGCTGGAAGCTGTCAGCTGACCACTTTCCTCCCAGAAGGCTCTATCCTGAAGGGAGAATGCAGCTGCACACCCCGATGGCCCCACACTCACCTACGGGTCCCCATCGCATTTGGAGCAATATGCCCGTGGCTCTCTAGGCTCCGGCCTGCTCATCACACCCATCGTCCTCCCCACCACAGCCCCACCCCCAGCCACTGTGCTCCAAGCCCTGGATCCTCCGACAAGGCCAGGTTGTCCCAGTGTTGTGGCTTTTAGGACTTCCCAGAATGCTGACCTACTCCTCTTCCCCTGGTGGATTCTTCTTGCCATTCAGATCTTTGTTCAGTGTTGGCAAGGCCTTCTCTGGACCTTCCATTCTAGAATAGCCCCCATCCCCGCCCGCCATCACTCTCTTCCACGGCATCTTATGTCACCCTTGCATAGCCCCCTCATCACTGTCTGCATTCTGTAGGTTTCTTCTTGTTGTTGTGTAGGTGTGTAGTATTGTGTCACTTGTGGTGATCAGGGCCCTTCTCTGATTGTTTACCACCGTGTTTCTAGAATACTGCTTGACACACAGTAGCCACATAACCCCGTACAGGATGCAGGCATGAATGCAAGACCCAGAAAAGCTGGGAGCACTAGAATTCAGTAGCTGAGTGCTCTGAGCAAGGCTCTGCCCACTTTTCAGAACAACAACAAAAAGAATTAAGACACTGAGTGTTTGTAGGCCTCAACTCTGCTCTCCTGAGACCCTTAGACAAGTCTAATAGGAAAATCTAACAGGGAAAGTGCTCTGAAAAACCAAGGGCACCACACACATTGCCTCATTTAAACCTTCTAGGGCTTTTAGCACAACAACCACGATGATGTGCTAACATCCAGTGAAGGATGGATCAGAACCTCTTTCCCCAACATCCCTCTTCTCTGAGTAGTTTTCAAAACTCCTTTAACATAAAAGACCTGCTTTTGTTGTCTATCCCAGGAGACTGGCTCAACTGCTGGCAATGTAGTTATTACCCACAGAATGTTCTAGAACATTCCAGTAATTTGCTATATGACCTTGGGCACTTTTCAAGCATAATTCTTAGGTTATTTTGCAGGGGCAGTGGGAGGCTATATCTATGCAAAGTTCTCCTGGCTGACATTTATAAACAAATGCTTGCAGTTGATACTTCTATACCAAAACCAAGCAAAACGTCCCCCCTAGAACCACACCCAATAACAACCTCAAAAACCCTGAAATTTCCAATTATCCCAAATCCCCTGGACTAGAAGAACAGAGCCCTCTCAGTACCGTATGTACTGTGCTAGCAAATCATCCCCAAACTATTACAAAAATCTCAACCGGGGCCGTGGCAGCTGTGGAGCAGATGTTCTTGCATAGCGGCTAGGGCATTGTTTAGTGTCAATAAACACTATCTCCAAGACATAAAACGTGCGCGTGGAGCTAGAAATGGTGATAACAAGAGCCATGCAGGCCATTTGCAGGGAAATGGGAAAAGACTCGGGGCTGAGAGCCGCCCCCTCCCTCCCCGCATGGAATGCCCCATTTCAGAGCACACTGTGATTTGGGTGTTGAGTGTTGGCAGGGCCCAGGCTCCCATCTCTGTGCCAAATGGCCAGTTTGCTTCTAGAGATGGATGCCTGGAGTTTGTGCTAAACCTGAACACCCCAATTTGTGGTTCTCAAGCCCTGGGTCCACCCTTTTGTGTTTGTCTAGCAGATGTCTCAAAAGATTTAACTCTGCATGTGCCGATTTCGGAAGCAGCTCAGGTTGTGGTCAGCTCAGCCACACAGCCAGTTGTAAAGGAGTAACTCTCAAGCAGATACCATCCCTCCAGGATAGCCAGCTAGTGTGTCCCTGATTTCGTTTCTGCCGGAACAGGCACCCTTTGGAGGTGACGAATCACCACACTCAACCTCAGAGCTCATCGGGGGTTCCTTGAGGTAAGACGTTGAAGCAGTTCACTTGCCCCCCAGCAGGAGGTGGTGAAGCCAACGCCGCATGTCAGGGCACCACTGGACTGAGCTGGAGGGGACCTCCGGGGATGCGCTAGCCTGGCCCTCATTTTGCAAATGTGGACCCGGGACCAAAGCAGGGGCATGACTGTCCAAGGTCACATGGCCAGGTAGAAACAGCTAGAACTGCGCCTCAGGCCAGTTTCTTTGATGTCAATATCTACTTCCATTTAGTCTTTCTGTGGTTGTGACTCATCTTTTCAGTGTAAATCATTGTGGGGTGATTAGTGCATCCTCAGTTAAAGGAAATACTTTAACAAATATCTGACTTTTTTTTTTTTTTAAATTCAACCAAAGCAGCATATCAACCCGAGGACCCAAGCTAAAGGTTCCTGAGCCTGTTACATGGGAAGGGCCTGGGGAAAGGACATGAGGTTATAGACTGATCCAACTCCAAGGACGTTCATTCCTAGAAAGTGGGAGTCGAGGGGCTTCCATATGGCTCTAAAAGGGCCAAGATTCTAGAAAGTCTTGCTTGGATCTATTCCAGTCTACTCCCGGGTAAGTCAGATCACTGTGTGAGTCACAGTGTCATGTGCTGCTCTGAATATTGGGGGCAGGTCCAGGGTGGACACCTCCCAAGGACTGCCTGCACCAGGGATGATCTGAGACAGGGACTGCCTTCCTGGGCCACCTGAAAAGGCTCCCTTTAGCCTTTGTGGTCTAGGCCAGGGTACATGCATGCTCCTGACTTGCCTGACTCGACTCTCCCAGGAAAGGAAAGAATTTCAGGACCTTTTTGGTGAGAGAGGGTCCACAAAGTTCTCCGTTAAGTCTCATTCACCCTGTTTTAAAGGAAAAGTGTTTCCCAGAGTGGCCCGTAGTGACTGCGGAAGTCAGGGCCTGGTCAGGAATAAGATCTTCAAATCCTGGCCACTGTCCCTGTGCCGTCACGAGCCAGCATTAATGGAGGAGAGTGGAGAAATGCCCCAGCTAATTGGGGCCTGCAGAGCAGCTGACGAGGGGTGAGAAAACAATGGTAGCCTTCTATCTTCTCCCGACGGCCCCGGAGTGTTGTGGGCCGGGGTCCCCAACCATGGCTGTTGCTGCTAGAACTCCTGCAAGGCAGCTGTGGGAGGATGTGTCATCATTAGACCAATGTTTGTTGAGCACCCACCGCTTGCCAGGCACTGTGCTGGGTGCCGGGCCCACAAGGACTGGGAAGCAAGCTGCCATCTCACCCTTGGCAGGAGCAGGAGAGAAGCTCTTTCCGGTCCGTCAGAAAATGCCCCGGTGCAGGGACGCGTGTGTGCTTTGTGAAGGGCACCTTGGGCCAAGAGAACAGCTCCAGGGAGCCCTGGCGAGGGTGGTGGAGGCTGCTGGGTGAGCCACTGCCAACTGTTTCTCCTCTGGATTGCTCAGGTGAGTGCAGGGACAGAGGTGCTGGCCTCGGCGCCTTGTCACTCTGATGTTTGACAGGATGTCCGTGGGTGTTTGTACCCGGCTGTTTTTGTAGCACTAGCTTCCATATTTGCAGGCACGAGAGGGTCTCGAGAAGGCAGTAGAAGCAGCCAGAACCCTGCTCCCTCTCTCTGGCTCGGTGTGCTAAGGCAGGGAGGGAGTCGGTTCTTCCGCGCTGGTGGTCCTTCCTTCCTGAGCCTCTCCTGATGGTGAAGGCATCAGCTCTGCCGTGGTGAGGGATGTGTTGGGGATGCCAGATTTTCAGGTGCATTGGAGTAAATGGGGCTGAATTATTATTAAGACCTGGGGCCGGGGCTGGGCCTGAGGGGAGATCGGGCTTTGGTGTTGGCTCAGGCTGGAATCTTCCTCTCCCAGCTCCCGCTCACTGCTCGTGAAATGCAAGTGGGTGCTGGATATAGTGCCCAGGCTTGGCCAGGTCTCCAGAAGCCTCTCAGCCCGGATCCTGAAAGCAGCTGAGTGAACAACCCCCCTACCCCCCAAGCCCCGCCAACACACACATTGCCCCAAGCCTTGCGGATTAATAAATGCCATTTAAAAATAATTAGAAGTGATTGATAATTAATTTCAGAAATAGCCTTTGCCAAATAACTCATTAAATGTAATCTCCCTGGGTGTCAGTTCTGCTCACTGTCAGGTCTTTGGTGCTCATGAAAGTAATGCTGAGTTTAGTCAAAGTTTCCATTCAGAATCTTTGCAATCTTCACCTGCTTTCCTGATTTGTGAGCCATCTATACTGTCCCAGCAGCGTCCATCCTGGTTCTCTGCAGGCCAGGACTGTGTGTGTGGGGCGGGGCGCAGGGGTCTGGCAGGGCGTTAGGTTGCGGGGGGGTGGGTACCTCGGGCTTTTCTCTCAGGCAACCACAGGCAAAGGTGAGAAATTCTCACTTCTACACTTACGTCCTCCCCGATCTTTGTCCCTGATGTCGGGCCAAGTGCTGATGCGCAACAAAAATCCAAGCAACCAGGACATCTTCCTTATGGCTCAGGATCAGACAATGGAAAAAGTGGCACTGAGGTTGCCCAGGGCTGCGGTCAGTTCAGCTGGCTGGGACTTGGGCCCCATCCTCTGGGTTTACAGTGAGACAGTGAATCCTCTGAGGTGGACTCATACCAAAGAGTGTCCAATGAAGGAGGTAAAGGGAATGTAGAATCGTGGGCTGTGCATGCCAGGGAGCATGCTAGGGGCCTATCGGTCTTAGCTTGGTGAACTACATTTTCTTCCCTCCCTCCCTTCCCTCCCTCCTTCCTTCCTTCCTTCCTATGTTTCACGTTTATTTATTTTTGAGAGACAAAGCATGAGCAAGGGAGGGACAGAGAGAGGAGACACAATCCAAAGCAGGCTCCGGGCTCTGAGCTGTCAGCACAGAGCCTGACGTGGGGCTCAAACCTACGAACCCTGAGATCGTGACCTGAGTCGAAGTCGGACGCTGAACCGACCGAGCCACCCAGGCGCCCCCTCTCCCTACTCTTTCCAGTTTGGCCAGCAGTTGGCTCTGCTTTTGCCATATGGGTGGGTTCTTGGCAACAGAGCTGGCCATGACTAGCCGGATACTGAAGACCCAGGGCCTTGCCCTTCGGCAACTCATAGTCTGGTTAGAGAATTGCAGTGCGTGTATGAGGGATATAAAAACAACAAAACACCTCCAGTGATGTCAGATGAAGGATCTGGACGATGATTCCTTTAGAAGTCTAAGAGAAGGAACCAGCCCTTTCTTGGTGGTCCTGGAAATCCTTCACAGAGGAAAAGAGATTTAAGTCCTGTCCTAAAAACACAGTAGAATTTGGAAGAAGGTGTGTGTGGTGGGGGGTGGGCAGAGGACAGCAAGCGTAAATGCCTGTGGGCAGGACAACACAGGGCACTTTGCCCAGTGGGTTCACTGGCTGGGTACGCAGGGGAAGGGATGGGGCAAGTCAGGCTGGAGACGTGGGTCAGGACCAAATGGTTCAGGGCCTTGAATGATAAATTTTAATCTGACAGAAAGTTTGTTTTGAAAGAAGTGATGAGATTAGGGTGTGAGTGAGAGATTTTACGCTGGAAGGTATTGTAGGGGAGCTTCTGTCAGCCCCCAAATGCGATGCCTCAGGAAACTCTGGCAGTGGGGTATGGGATGAATGGTTGGGGTACAGAACAGTCTCCTCAATCTGCAACTCTGAGGATACATTGTGCCTTAAACTACTGTTGGGTTTTGGGCTGCAAGTGACAAAAAAAAAAAAGCCCCAAAATAACACTGACTTAAGAATGGTTAGTTTCTCTCACATTCTAAAAATTCAGGACTAACTAGTCCAGGGATTGGACGGTTTTCTACGGTGTCAAGGATCCAAACTGCTTCTAGCTTATTGATCTGCAGTGAATGACTTTTCTTCCCACCAGCTTCTTATGGGTCAAGATGGCTGCTGCCACTCCAGCCTTCACAGGTCATTCCAGGCAGCAGGAAGAAGTATGGAAAACTTGACATGGCCATGAATTCCTTGACAGTTCTCCCAATGAAAAGTGGGGATTATGTCCTCTCCCCGCGAGTGGACCACTTTGTCCACTAGAAGATGGCAGAGGTGATGTTATAGCAGTTTCCAAGTCCAAGCCTTATGAAAATGGCAGCTTCCAGTCTCTAGGAACAATATGGAAGCCTTGAGCTGCCATGTGACACACCTGAGTATCCTGACAGCCATGCTGGAGAGGCCACATGTAAGGACTGTGTTTGACAGTCTCTGTTGAGCCCAGCCTTCCAGCCACCTCCACCAAGGTGCCAGCTATGTGAACAAAGCCATCTTGGTCCCATTGGCCAGCCCACTCACCAGCTGAATATCACCAACTGACCCTATGGAGGGAAAAACATATCACCGAGTGGGCTCTATCCAGGTTTTAGACCCATAAAATTGGGAAAGACCATAAAAATGATTCTTGTCTTAAGTCACTAAATTGTGGGGTGATTTCTTATGCAGCAATAGATAACTAGAATAAAATTTGGTACCAGGGCACCTGGGTGGCTCAGTCAGTTAAGCGTCCAACTTCGTGGGTTCACGCCTCGCGTCGGGCTTTCTGCCGTCCGTCAGCCTGGAGCCTGCTCTGGGTCCTCTGTCCCGCTACCCCCCTTTCTCTGCCCCCCCTTTTCTCATTCTCTCTCTTTCTCTCTCAAGATAAATAAATAGACTTTTAAAAAAAGGAAAAGAAGGGAATGCAACTTTTGATATCAGAGTCCTTAGTTTGAGCCCCAGGTTGAGTGTAGAGATTACTAAAAAAAAAAGAAAAAGAAAAATGGTATCTAAAATTGGGTTGCTGCCATAACAAAAAGCTAACACATGGCCTCGGCTTTGGGATGAGACACTGGGCAAAATCTGGGAGGACCTTGAGAGGATTGTTAATAAAAGCTGGAAGGACTTCAGAGAGACCCTTGTGAGAGCTTGGAGGGCAGTGAGGAACATGATATTGGAGGCTGCACAGGAAGCTTGGCAATATTGTCGCCTGTGGTCACATGGAAAATGGAAAGGATACCCAATGGACGCAAGGGTCTGGCTGAGGAGTCACCAGGCAGAAGATGGAACATACTACCACCAGCTTCTTCTAGCTGCCTAGGAGAAACTACAGGGAGAGAGGGATGGGCTAGGGGCGGTGCTATCAAGGTGCAGAGCAGAGCTCAGAGGACATAGAAAGGGACCAGAACATCCTGAGGTGTTTCCATTGTCTCTCACCTAAAGTGTCTCATGAAGACATTTCTCATGAAGAAATAGCTTCAGGACGGACCAAATCCGGGGCACCCTCTGTAGAGTGTGGCCTCAGGGTGACAATCCCAAGGTAGCTGTAAGACTTTTTAAAGACTTTAGAAAGACGGGGCGCCTGGGTGGCTCAGTGAGTTAGGCGTCAGACTCTTGATTTCAACGCAGGTCGTGATCTCATGGTTGGTGGGATACAGCCCTGCATAGGGCTCTGTGCTGACAGCTCAGGGCCTGCTTCGGATTCTCGCTCTGCCCCTCCCCTGCTCACGCACACTCTTTCTCTTGCCCTCTCTCTCAAAATAAAGAAATAAACTAAAAAAAAAAAAAAAAAAAAAACGAAGAAGAAGAAGACTTAGAAAGACTTCAGGATATTCCTAGTGGGGTTCTAGGAGTCTTAAAGTCTTGCCTTGTAGTCTTTCTCAGTCAGACAAGGGGGATTTGAGGAGCGTTGAGGGCATTGTCCAGAACAGCTCCAGACGAAGAGCCACTGGGAGTCACTCCCTGGGAGCAGGCCTTGGCTGTCACCAGGGCACTGGAGGCGTGAGCCTGGCTGGATTTTCAAAATTTTTTTTTTCAACGTTTATTTATTTTTGGGACAGAGAGAGACAGAGCATGAACGGGCGAGGGGCAGAGAGAGAGGGAGACACAGAATCGGAAACAGGCTCCAGGCTCTGAGCCATCAGCCCAGAGCCCGACGCGGGGCTCAAACTCACGGACCGCGAGATCGTGACCTGGCTGAAGTCGGACGCTTAACCGACTGCGCCACCCAGGCGCCCCGCCTGGCTGGATTTTCAAATCGCTGTGGGCCAACCGCCAACACAGGCTTCCCTCCTCTCCGCTTTTGGAGGGGGAGTGTTAAATGGTGCTTTCCTGTCCCGACATCAGCGTCTTTTGTTGCGTGGGTGGGAGTCATGGCATTCTTTCTTAAGTTCGGTCTTCAGAACGAGGGGTGCCAGCCTCGAGGAGCTTTTCCTGAAGAAGCACGCGGGTGGACCTGCCTCAGATAATGTGGTATATGGGCCCTTGAGCCTGAGCCTGAAGCGGGAGGAGACTTTCGGGGGTCCTGGAATTTTGCGTGCGGAGCAAATGTGAGTAATTCGTGCCGGGTGAACTGGAGCGCACGTTCTCTGATGCTTGCCCACCACACTCTGGGCTTGGAGCACAAACCAGCTGGAGTTGAGGGCTTTTCGTTTGAGGCAACTCTGCAGTCTAGTTTAAATTCAAATGAACACATCATAGGTTAATAATCCTCGGGGTCTACAAATAGCCTGTCAGCACTTCGGTTCTGGAAAACCCAAGCTGGGCTCCAAGGGATGATAAATTGACAACACCGTGTGGAGGGAAGCGGTTGAGGGGGAGGACAAACAGAAGAGCGCCCGGATCTGCACCTTCCCAGTGTTCCATGAGGCTTCCGAGGGCGCCCCTGGCTGGGAAAAGTGATACAGTCTAATGGACTAATGGACTGTGGCACTTGTGGAAGGTCACACACGGAAGGGCAGGGTCAACGGTTTAGGAACTGCACTCGGTCAGCAGGGAGCCGAGGGGCGCACGGTGGGATGCAGGCTGACACAGGCTGTGAGGAATGATCTAGAAAAAGTGCATTTTCCAGCCCTCTGTGGGGGTCCCCCTGAGCTCTTTCCCAAGGGGAGTCACAGTCCAAGGGACAGGGAAAGCGGGACGTGCGGGTGACCCCAGGAACAGGGAGGCCCTCTCACCCACCCCCAGGGAAACAGCTTCCCTCCAGCTGCCCGCTCCCTGACGTTTTTCTTGTAGCTCCGTGACTGCATCCAATTCTGTCTGCTCAGCTGTTCTTTTGAAGGCGCCTTTGCCTCTGTCTCCCAAGAAGCAGTTTAGAAATGAAGATTAAACCAAGACTCAAGGTCAGGGCCCCTGTGAATTTCACCGTGGAGCAGGACACATGTGTGCAGGAGAGAGTCCGCCCCCACCCCCCGCCCGCCGTGCGTCTTTGATTCCATCCCCCCAGTTCCCTTTCCCTGCTCTACATTGGTCAGAAACTTTAAGTGACTGCATTAAATGGATTATAGGGCGCACCGTCATAATTGCCTCGAGTTAATAAAAAAGTTTTCCTGCTCTTCTGCAGGTTAGTCATTACAGAGAAAGGAAAGTGAAGTATGCCAATTTAAGAGCCCGGAGCTAAGTTTGGGGACAAAAGCCGGGGCCGTCAAGCACCCAGTCGCTGGCCAAAGCTGCCTTCCTCTTGTAGAAACGTGACAGCAGCGAATGTCGAGGCAGAGAGCTGTCCCTGTTACTGGGAGGGCTGGGGGTGCAGGAGTCCCGTCCTTACTTTCTCTTCCTAAGTTTTTCCTAAATGAGCGAATGCCCTGCTATAGAAATGTCAAGCATTTTCCAAATGACGTTCCAGGTAGAGCCAGTCCACTAGCCTTTCTGAGAAAGCACTTAAAACCAACTTCAGGAGCAGATGTCAGCATTTTGGACCCTCCTGACGCCATTAAAGGTGCAGGTGGCGGCTGGCACGGGTGAGGGGACGGCCAGGAGGCAACACACTCACCATCCCCTGGAACAACCATCAGGGCAATGAAAGAAGGCTGGAAAATGGGCCCTACCTTTGAACACACGTATTTTTATTCCAGCTTGGGGGTGTATTCCCATCATAAGAGGAAACGAATGACCCGGCAGGCTGCTCGTGGCTCCTGGTGTTGGGACTACACCGGAGAGCCTGCTCGCCCTCGGGTCGGCCTCGCCGACCTTCCAGATGGCGCCCGGGGACCCCACCTGGACGGCTCTCCGGGAGCAGCGCTGCATGGGTCCCCCGGGTTTGGAGCGGGCCAGTGCCGTGCCCACCGGCATCTCTGCACACTCTCCCCGTGCTGCCTCAGTGAGCTGTCCTGTCCCTCCCACGCCACGGTGGCAGACGTGTCCGGCCCGGAGCTAGGGCCTAAACTGCAGCTCTCGTTTCAGGAAGCAGCGTGGCCTCTGGCCTAATTGTAGGGGTGGGAGCACAGAGGCAGCCACAGGCCTTTCCTTTGCCAACAAAAAGGCTGAAGTTCGGTCCTCCCAGGTTTCATTTCAAAGACAGCTAAAAACCCCCTCATTTCGCCTAAGTGCTGCCTTCACAGAGTGAAAATGGAGACTTTTATTTGTCTCTGCCCACTGCTTTCTGCACCCCACCTGCTTCTGAGGTGGTCTAATGGGTAAATTACTCATGTCCTGCTAATCAGTTCCAGGGCCTGTGACAGGAAAGTGAAGGAGGCCAGTTACCACAAGGGCTCCTCCTAGGGGCTGTGAACCCAGCGGGCTGTCTGCTAGATGCCAGTTAGGCCCTGGGCTCCAGCTGAGAGCTCTGATGTGGGTTCGGTTGGGGCTCATTTGGATGAGAATTCCAAAATAGCTTCCTACTCAGGCCTTTTGAACTGGCCGTCAGGGTCTGACCTGGGGTGGGAGGAAGCTGTTCCTGCCCCTCCCCCACACCCCATCAGTTCCCTGTGGGCACGGCAGGGCCACAGGGCCTTATGTGACTCAGCTGGAGTCTATATTTTTTATTTTTTAATTTGAGAGAGAGAGAGAGCATGTGAGCGGGGGAGAGGGGCAGAGGGGCAGAGGGAGAGAATCTCAAGCAGGCTACATGCTCAGGGCAGAGCCCGACATGGGGCTCGATCCCACAACCCCTGGGATCGTGACCTGAGCCAAAATCAAGAGTTGGATGCTCAACCAACTGAGCCACCCAGGCACCCGTCAGCTGGACCATATTTTTAAAGGAGTATTTGATCTATTAAAATTAGGAAATTACAAGACCCAGTCTTTCTTAAGCTTGTAAGTTCAGCTTCCAGTAAGTCTAGCATGCATTTTGAACTTGAAATGTTTGATCCCATTTTGAGGCGTCATCTTCCCCAGCTGGTACACTTCAAAGCTTGGAAGGCTCTGTGGTTCTTCCATAACAGTCTTAGATTTCCCTGCAGTTCGGTCCAGCCAGTTTTCCTCTCTCCCTCTTTCCGTCCCAAGGCCCCACCGTCTTAGGGGAAAATATGACTTGGGAAATAGTGTTCAAATGTGAAGTTTCCTCAAATGTAAACATTGGAGACTTCGTGCCCAGTGGACTCCATTTTGCCACATGTGCTTTGACTACGCAGCGTATGAAGGTAGCGTCTGGAGCAAGCTGCCTCTTAACCACGCAGACCAGAACATTTCAGGAAGAGCCCCTCTCTCTGCACCTGCTTCTACCTGGAGGGCCGGGTCAGAGCACGCACGCGTCTGGGTGGGCAGCTAGCATTTCCCACCTTCCCGGCAGGAGCCGGGGGCCCGTCTGGAGCTGGGCGCCCCTGCCTCTGTGCCTCCCTGGGCCAGCCTCCGTCTTCAGCTGCTCTGGTCTCATCCCAAGCCTGGGAGTGACGTGAGGCCACTCACTCACCTGGGGGACCACTTCATCCCACCTTAGTCACTTACTGCCGAACCTCACCCCCAGACCCCAACTCACACCTGTTATCCAGTGAACAAATATTGTCGGCACGTAGCTAATCTTTTAGGATTTCTCCAGTGACATATTACGTATTTTGTAAGACCGGTTTTTGTATTAATGGATCCTACCGTGAGAGGTGATCTTTTAGGTATGCCTTGGAAGAGAAATTCGTTACTGGAAAATCAGGGAAACTTCAAACGACACACACACACACCCCACAGACTTTTACAATAATAGATTTTTAGAGTGGCCCGGTCGGTTAACTGTCCGACTTCTGCTCAGGTCACCATCTCACGGTTTGTGGGTTCGAGCCCCGTGTTAGTCTCCATGCCAGCTCAGAGCCTGGAGCCTGCTTTGGATTCTGTGTCTCCCTCTCTCTCTCTCTCTCTCTCTCTCTCTCTCTCTCTCTGCCCCTCCCCTGCTCGTGGTCTCTCAAAAATAAATAAATGTTTAAAGAAAAAAAAATTTTTAAAGAATACATTTTTAACAAAGGACGTCTTTGGAGAGTTTTAAACGAGCCCCCTCCTGGTGCTGTCCCTGGACTATACGCAGTGGTCGTTAACAACAATCTGGGGACTTGAGTTACCAGTTACAGGCATTCTGGTTGTAGCCGACCGTTTACCGGCCTGAGCCATTCTAACAGCACTGGGTTGGTGTTGAGCAGCCTCAGCTCGGCTTGTTGAAAACCAGTAGTTGTGTAACACCCTGACTAGGTAATTTGAAAGTTGCCCTTTGGGATGCATATATTTTAATTTCAAGACCTGCATTCATGAGCAAGTCTATTCAACGAAGAACAGGCGTGGGGAATTGCGCAGAGCTCAGGAAAATGTCCACCAGGCCAACTACACCAGCTCTGGACCTTTAACAGCTCTCGGGCCAGGTATGTCCTGCCTGTAAGAAAGTGCGTGTCGTTCCCCTGTTTGCTTTGCATGTGTTTCAGGGAGTAGGGATTTCTGCTTTTACTCCGGTTGATTTATTTTTCTTTGCCTTGGTAATTGTTGAAAAACAAAATAAAACCTCCGGTGGGCCTTTTGGAACTTCTGGAAAAGTCCGTCTGCTGAGGATGGCTGAATCCGAGAATTGTGGAGGGCAGGGCTGGATAGCACTTCTGCTCCGCAGCCCTTTTCTTTTCTGGGTGTGTCTGGGTGCACAGGGGGCTCCCCGGGACGGCCCGAGGGAGTAGGGGCTATGCCTAGGCAGTCGGCAAACCACACCAAATCAGACTGGGTTCATGTTGGCTGGAGGCACCAGAAAACCTTGCTGATGGCACCAGGAAGGATGGCTGTACCATAACGGGAACAGGATTCTCCTCCTCCCTCTAATTGTGAAAAAGGAAAACAAAGGTCATCCAAAAAAAAAAAAAAGAAAAGAAAAGAAAGAAAGAAAGAAAAAAAGAAAGAAAGAAAGAAAAGAAAAAAGGTCATCAAAAAAAAAAAAAAGTTTACAATGTCTTAATACAAGAATCCTTTTAACCCAGAGCTACTATCTTATGCTCTGAGGGCCACTTTGAGGCCGTTTCCAATTGTAACCCCACTTTGGGGGGGGGGATTTACAGAAGGGAGGGTAGACATTCTGTTCCAGGTTCAGTGTCCTGCAGGCCTCAGGGGGGTCACGCTTCCTTAGGTGGGCAGCTGGTGTTCCTAAAAACGAGAGAGGAAGTCTGTGGAGTCCACTTGTTCGGGGTAGAAACTGCCACTGCTAATTCCCTCTCCAGTTCACTGCCAGCGTGTCCTTGGCACCTGGGCGGTCCCCTTCCTCAGTGACCATCTCCATCGGACACTGACTAGGTGACAGGGTGCCTTCTGAAGCCTGCCTCACCTGCTGTCCTTGCTCCCTGTGCTGGGTCAGGGTTCACATAGGAACCTGCGTCGTCTGGGGTCTATGTCACATCTTGCTACGCGACCGTGTCCTGCCCATCTTTGCCTTCTGACCCCAACTCCCCAGCCTCGTGAGGCTCAGCCTGGCTCTTCCGCAAAGGAATAGCAAACGTGTGCAGAATCGTTTACTCTTTTTTATTGATGGTGTTTATTTACACCCACCTTCTTCTAGAAAGCACTTCAGGTGACTCAGAAGATATGTACAATTACAGCTAGATGGGATACATGATTTGCCGGCTAGATGAATTTCAGTTCTTTCCAGCTCTGAGAATCTAAGAGTTGACACATAGGAGATCCCTTCCACGTACAAGTATACACATAAAATGGTCCTGAAATACACACAAAAACAAATCCTGAGGGGCGCCCGGGTGGTTCAGTCAGCTGAGCGTCCGGCTTTGGCTCAGGTCACCATCTCATGGTTCATGAGTTCAAGCCCCACGTCGGGCTCTCTGCTGTCAGTGCAGATCCTGCCTCAGATCCTCTGTCCAGCCCCCGCCCCCCCGTCCCCCGCCGCCCCTTCCCTGCTCATGAGTGTGTGTGTTCTCTCTCTCAAAAATAAGAGACATTTTTAAAAAAAATAAGTAAAATAAAAAGAAGTCCCGAGTCTAAAAAGAAGACCCACCACCTGGTGCCTCTCATTTGGTTATGTGGTGACTGTTTTCCAGTTTCATACATATAAGTCTATTTTACTCACCGGAGTAAACAGCACTTGGAGAGAGGTATGGTCAGCTACCTCTGTGTCCACCAAAGGGCATACTGAAGCTCGGACCCGCAGGAGGTATGTAAGAGAACTTCTGGCCTGATTGCAGCCCAGCCCTGGAGATAGTTGTTCATAAAGTCTATGGCAAATGATATGACATTCCCATGACTTACCCCTATGACGGGGGCCGGTTGCTACACGCCCTTAAGTCTTTTTAAATGTTTGTAGCATTTAATGGAATATCCAGTTTTGGGATTTCAAGCACAGAAACGGGCTCTGGTGAGTTTCTACAGAAAAGGAATTTCATTTCAATCCCTTTTTAAAAGACAGGAGGTAGCTTGCAGAATGGGTGGACATCTGTGGACTCTGGAAAGGGCAGCAAACAAGGAAGGAGGGTGGGTAGCAAGGTGACCATACGGGGACCTGGTCCCACTGCAGCTGCTGACTTACCACCCAGCGGGTCCTTGTCCTGGCCACCCTGGAGTCACGAAACTGCCACTGCCGTGGCAATTTCTCAGTGGCCTCAGCCTCTGTGCCTCAGTCTCTCAAGAATTAAGCCCTGGATTTCAGCCCATGCCTTGAGAGACAAAACTAATGATTTGACTTTGTTTTCCTCTCTGACTGTCCAGTTCCATTATCGGCAGCCACCCTGCCCTATAACCCTTGCGTCCTTCATGCCCCGAACACCATTCTGCGACAGACCCAGCCCAGTCCCCCAAGCCCTGCCCTCAGTGGGCACTTCATTTCAGGTGGCTTCAAGTAATAATTTCGCTAGCAATTTTCCCACTGTGGCTCACGATCCTACCTCTGAGCCCTCAGCCAAGCAACGATCTGGTCTCTTCCCCATTTTCCCGGGAGTCGGTTATTGGCAACCTGCTTACAGTTAGCAATGCATCCCCTGCTAGACGGTCAACTCCATGAGGGGAGGACACGAATAAGGATTTCAATCGCGCTCTGCATCACAGAGCTATGCTCAGGAAATTCTTCGCTGGGATTCTAAAGTCTTCCATGTAGAGCCAAGATCAGCCATTAAAGAACTGTTTATGTTTTTTCAGCATCATAGGGGATCCATGGTCCTCCTTTGAAGGCCAGAGAGTAACCAACCTCTGGTTGTAATCCTCTGGTCCATTACTGTTTCAAGTCAGTTTTGGAGTGATGGGTGGGTTTGATTACCTGGATCCACCCAAGTTAACTTCAAGTGGGGGCCCCAGATCAGGGGATTCTTCTTGCTTCCCTCCTCAGAGAGGTGGATTCAGGTGGAAACCCTTAGACCTTCATGCTAAGCTATGGCCTCCGAGCGACCAGTTGAGACCTTCGAGAGACTCAGTTCTGTGAACATTTGAAACAGCGATGATCTGAAGGGCACTGCATAGAGATTTTTTATAGATGCGTGACGGACTTAAGTTTTTTGTTGAGTGATTATTTACGAGGCATTGCTTAGAAATTGTTCAAACAAAATTCCCTCAGCTCTGAGCACCCATTTGTCTATGGACTAACATTACAAATAGTGTTTGCTGGATTCGTTGGCGTCCAACCCTCTTATTTCTGGGGACACCAGTGCTCCGAATACTAGCCGAGGGGAAGCTATTATGTGTTCCCGCATCTTGGAGAAAGCTGCTTATTAGTAAAATGCATCACTGCCAAGTTTAGGCACTCTTAGAAAGATCCGACCTGAAAGGGGCCTTCAGATCCTCACTTCAACTTCTTAATCTAAGGAGAGAAACAGGGTGTACTTAAGGCCCACACTGCCTGGAACTCTCATCTGCCTCCTCCTTTTAGAAACTCCAAGACTCTTGGTGCTGGTTCTGGCTAAGGAGGCCGAGAAGTTAATGACACGAACCTGAAGCCTAGACGGTTCTCAGCGCTTCCTAATGCTCCGTGGTTTCTTCTCTTCTGACATGGTGTTTGCTTTCCAGATTACTTGCTTCCATAATGCGCTAATGCTGCCTGGTTTTGAGGAGCCGCACAGGCTCTCAGGACTTGGCGGGGCCTCCTGGTGCAGAGCCTGCATCTGGCTGTGGCCCACCTGTTCTCCCGCCTGTTTCCCGGATGCCCCACTCACGAGGGGAGGGGTTCTTCTCTGCCCCCCCCCCCCCCCACAAAGGGGGCGGGAGGCAGCCAGCGGGCCAGAAGCTGCACAGCTGGGACTCATTCAGGGCAAGCCTGGGGCGGGCAGGCCCAGCCCAGAGTGGAACCACGTTCTCTGTCAAGTGCCGGCCAAATCCATCTGCCCCACACCTTCTTCACACGAACTGTTCTCCTGGTTTCTTTGGAAAGTAATTTTACACCAGCCCATCCAAGCTGAGGCAAGGAGTTGAAAGTTTAGCACAGGCCCATGGGGAAACAGGAACAAAAATGAAACGGCCCAAGATACTCTCCTTTTTACCCATTCCAACACTGATTGCATGGCCTCTGGCCGTGCCTCAGAGCACACAGTAGAACAGCTGGAATTGATCAGTGGGCCCCATATTAACCCATTGGTTCCAGGAGGTGGGATTTCCTGAACCCAAAGCACTAATTTTTGCACGTTTTTTGGTCTTTCCTTTCTGACTTTTAGGGAAGCAGGGAGCGTGTGTGGGCAAACAGGCCAAACGGAGCGGCAGCACACTGTTCCTCCATTAGCTTCACGCAGCAAACTGAGAAGCCCAGAGAGAAAGGAAAACATTCTGGACGGCCTTTGTTTATTGTTCCTCGCAGGTATGCTGAGGTCTCCATGTTCCTGCCCAACTTGCCTGTAGCCTCTGGAAAATAAGACCCGAAATAACACTGACGCCCCCTCCCCCATCGCCCCTCCCTGAGCCGGTTAAATAGGCGTGAGAATGCTGGACCGGAGGAGGGGTGCTGGCAGTCTCCGAGCCAAGTCTCCCCTTCAGCGAGACCCCCGAGGAAGAGTCACTAGAAGCGGCGGTGCATGCGCGGGTGGCAGGGCGCCAGAAAAAAAACCCCGAAAACAGTAGACAGCTTCTCACAGGCTTTCGCGATTGGCTCAACTTTCCTCTTGTCCCCTCTTCAGAGCAGCTCGGAGCTTACCCAGAGGAGCCTGCTGGGAGTGAGATCGTCAGCAGACCTTAAGCTTCAGCGAGGTGGAAGGCAATCCCCATGGCGACCACTCAGTCGGCATCCCCCCGGGCTGCGCAGGTGCAGCACCTGTAGTAGGCGTGGCCACATGAGCCCATGAGTAAGGACCCTTCATCCCGTGCCAGCCACAGGATAGGAGCCAGGCCATGGTAGGTCCTTCTGCCTGCTTAAGCTCTTCTGCATCTCGTGCTGCTGCATGAATTTCCCTGCAAAGATCACCATGTGGTACGTACATGTGGGTCCACGGTCAGGTGACCGCTGGGTAAACAGCGCTGGCATTTTCCCATGAGCTGCAAACGTTCAGAGCTCGGCAGCGGAATCTGCACATGCCTGGCATGCGTTTGCCCTCCTCTGCGGCCCCTTTCCCAAACACCCCGACTCCCCCCCCCCCCCCCCCCCCCCCCCCCCCCGCTAGATCCCTGCCTCGGGCCGGCAGATCAGAGGCCTCCGTTTTCAGTAAGCACGTCGACTGGGTGGGACTGCCCATAGACCCTCCAAACGTCCCTCTAAGGCCCAGGGGAACGGGGTGAGGTGCCCAGGATTTCAGAGAACACATCCTGGCCTTGCAGAGCAGGAGGGAAGGGGGCATTCTCTCACAATGCATGGGGCCTTTCCTAAACTGCGACCTGCGGTCTTAGGGTTTCATTACCCACATGTGTGAGAGGGCTCTCTAGAGACCAACACTGAGGTGAAAGCAGGGTACCCCACCTTTGGGTTGCAGGCAGGGAGGAGGAGGCAAGGAGGGCAACCTCCCAGCCAGCAGGGAGAGGCCAACAGAAGAGTGCAGACAATAGCAGGTGGGCGGGCATTGCCAGTGGGCCCACAACAGAGGCCTCCAGGATGTTCTGAACGCTGTGATGTGAGGGACCCAGGAACCAGTGCCCGGCTGCTCTCCATTCTAGAAGTACTGGTTTTGTTCGTCGGAGCTGGGGGGGGGGGGTGTCTCCTGTCCTGTGAAGTGCCAATTCCCCCAGGAAGGGTGTGCTATCAAGAGTTTACGGACCAGCTTCCTGTAGGACAAGGGCTCTCGGGGTTGCTGACAAGCAGGAGGAAAGAAAGGAGAAAGACGGAGAGTGGTGCCTAGTTTATCTCCTTTGCAATTATGCCCTGGCGGCCTGGACAAGTGGTGAAACAGTCTCTTGAAAAGTAATTAAGAAAGGCATGCAAAAATAGCTAATAGTTTTTCCCTTAGACCTGACTTTCATTTACCTACAAGCACCCTCAAAAAAAAAAAAACGGCCCAGATTTGTTTAAAAGAACTGGATGGTCTATAAGGAGGTGGCCACGCAGGTGGGAGAAGAGCGGCTCGGGCAGGTGTGGAAATGAGATAGAGGAGACGTGGCCACGTGGCCGCAGCAGGGCGGGGAGCCACCTGGAAGGGAGGCCTGGAGGCTGTGGAGGGGGCGGCCAGGAAGGCGGAGGGACGCCCAACCTACAGCACGCTCCCAGCCCCATTCCTGGGCTCAGCGGGTTGCAGGGAAAGCCTGGGGCGCAGCTCCGGGAGCGCTCTGATCGTTAATAGAAAGGAAGGGTAGAGAATATTGAATTTCTGATTAGGCCTGCTGCCTGATGCTTATCGGCTCAGCTCTGAGTCCTCATGGGCCACGGATCGTTTTTATGACTGGTGAATAAATGATTATTATCTCCATAATATCCCCAGCAAAAGGGCCCAGCCGGCGGCAGCTCCAGCGCCATCCCTCAGGGGGTGGGGAAGAGCTGGGCACAGCAGCCGTTTTCTGCTCCACAGTGGCTCTGGGACTTTCCAGTAAAGCCACACCTGAGAAGGTCGTGAGTGCAGACAGCCAGGGCCTCGTGCCCCTCCTGGCCTAGCTGGGAAGGGGCAGGAAGAGGGGTGTGGCGGTGTCCCGGCGGCCTGTAACTGGCACAGTCCCTCTCCACGCCATCACGGCTCTGCCCACGACCCACATACCCACCGAGGAGGGTGCAGGCTCCCCGCCCCTTCCGAGAGGAGGGAACAGAACCCCTGTCTGAATCGTCTGTTTCTCCAGCAGACACCAGGCCCTGCTGCCCGCGGGTGTCCAGCCTGTGAGGCGCAGAGGCAGGGCCTCGTCTGAGCTGAGTTGGAGTGATAAGGGGCCGCTTTACTGTCTGTTTGGTAAGCGGATGGGCAAGCACCTTCCTAAATGTGAGCCTGTCACAGCATTTTCTTGTCCTACTGTCCCTCTGGGCACCATCTCTAGACCCAAGGGCAGCGGAAGCCGCAGGCTGCCTGCCGGGGCCAGATAATGCAGGCACAGTGCTGCAGTCACATTTAATTTTCTTAAGCTGTCACATCTCAGCCTTTGGAAGACACCACTCCCTGGAGAAGGGATCTCAGCCTTGTCTTCATGGTCCCCCTTCTGTGCGCCAAATGGCTCCAGCTCCTAACATCTGCGATGGGTCATCAATTAGCCCAGTGAAGTCAGCGGGGGGGGGGGGGGGGGACTGCCTGCCTGCCTGGCAACGGCTCTTGGGATTCTCCACCCTCCCTTCCTCTATATGAAATTTCAGTTTCAGGATCACCAGCGTCCACCCGACATGAAGAGAAGACCCAGGCCGGAGCTTCCAAAGGCCAACAAAAACCCCTGGGCCCTGGCACTGTCTCAGATGCTGGCTCTAAGAAAAAGCAGGGCTTTCTGGTCCCCGTCAGCCTCTTGTGCATGCAGTTTCCTTCCTCTGGTTTTGTAATCTCTGTTAATTGCCAGGCACTTTCCATTGTATGTGACTTCATCGTGGACTCGAGGCTCCGTCAGTTCAGCGAGTGGGGACTGAGCCAAACAGTGTTCTGATCAACTTCACCCTCCAGTGTGTTCTGGGCTCACTCAGCACAAACAGGCACTGCTTTTCCATGCATGCGGCCAGCTCCCCGGACGAGCCTGAGGCCCCCTCTGCCGGCCGCCGGCCTCCATGGCACCCAGCGACAGGCCCCCGCGAGGTGGTGCCCGTCAGGCCATCTGTACCTATGGAAGTAAACTCAGAAAGTTATCAGGCATTTTTTCTTAGCACCCTACAATAGCTGGGAATGGGAACCCACGCCAGAATTTGTCCGGCTGGTCACGGTTCACTTGGTGACCCCCACTCCGCTAAGCTGACTTAACCAACCTTCTGTGTTCGTGTGCCACTTCCACGTACACAGTTGAGATGCGTTCTTGGGAGGCGCCACATACTCTGCATGAAGTGTGGCAGCTCCTCCCGCAGGAGCCTGTGAGCTCTGTTGTGTTAGGTCCGTGTTCTGTTTGCTGCTTCACTCAGACATCTCCCTGAGAGGCCATGTTGAACACAGAGCCCTGCACATAGCAACTGCAACTACTTCTGAATAAATGTGTCAAGGACTCTTTGAATGACTCAGTGGGTGGTTTGTTGCTATGTGGGAGAAGGGTCTGGTCACTGAGCTACTGAAGAATAAAAAAGGCATGCTCTCTTACAGCTCACTGGGCCAGTCACCGGTGTCTCTCAGAAGTTGCCCCACCTGGTACCTCTCGTGCCGACTACCTGGTACCACTGTCTGAACTCCGAGGGGACAGTTCCCCGGCATTGGTAAGCCGGAAATGCTAAGAGCGTCTTCATGAACACACATCATGCTGACGGTCTCACAGGTAGACGGAGCTACAGGCACATAAGCACCAAGTCAGGCCACACACAGTAAAAATAGACCAATGACCCAAAGGGTGCGTTTTTTGTTTTGTTTTGTTTTTTTTCTCGTTGCCTCTCAGGGCGGATTTCCTGAGGAGTAGGAGTGTGAAGCATTTGCCCCAGCCTCAGGAAATCCTGACTCCCCAGATGGCCGTTAGAGCAAACACCTCTGTAACCTTCCCCCTCAGAACCAGGAAGAGGCCTAGTCAAAGACCTTTCGCTGTCTTTGGAAGGCTTGGGGGCACGGGAGGGACATTGGCTTCTGTGGTCATCAGCTGGTCTTGAGCAGAGTGAGGCTCATTGCTGCAGCGTGGCCCGGGGTCTGTGCTGGCCATGCAGGTGTCCCGCCGCCCCTCCCTGGTCCTCAACTGAGGTTTGTATACACCTTTCTCCCATGATGCAGCTCGTTTGTGGTCAGCTGTAACAGGTGGTTGTCAGAACCACTGGTGGAAGCCAGGGAAGGCCCCTCTTTCAGGTCATGAGTGGCTTTGTTGTCCCGTCCCAGACAGGTGTCTTCATGCTAACCTGTGGGCACACTCCTCTAACACCCCACCCCCCAAGGACCGCCCTACTAAGCCTTCTTTCGGCATTAGGTCCAAACTCCTTGATGGTTCCCTGAGGCCTAGGTCCTCTCCCCCACAGGAGGGCCGTGCACAGGGCCTCCCCCACAGTGGCCCCTTCTCCTCCCGGTGCCCCAAGAACTCCCCACACCCCCAGCCTTTGCCTTTCGTTCCCTCAGTGGCCACACCTCCCGTGGTCATCCCTCTGTCTGGTCTTCTCTCCCGCCTGCGGCACCCAGGCCACGTTCCATCTTCTTTGTTCATCTGTCCTCGTCTAATTGGAACCTCACCTCAAACGCCCCCTTTTCTCAACTCCCGTGGTACTTAAGTATCAGGAAGAACTTGCTGGTATTTTTGTCTCTGTGACTCTCTACTAAATCCTTTGAGGAGATGTACTGAGGTGAGAGAGGACGTGTCCCCCATAGACTTTAGCTCTTGAGCTCTGGGCCTGACTGTGTGCTCCTCTTTAACCCTCTGACAAATTACCCCACCTCAGCGGTTCCCAACTGGAGGGCGATTTTGCAGTGTCCGGAGACTTTTTTTGTTGTCAACGGTGGGATGGAGCCCACAGCCTCTGTTGCGCACAGGCTTAACTTCCTACGGTGCACAGGGCAGGCCCTCCAGCAAAGGGTTATCTGACCCCAAATGTCAATAGTGCCAAAAAGTGAGACACCCTGCCCGACCTTCAGTCTCCCCACCTGTAAAGGAGGAAGGTTGTGAACTAACCAACTGAAACGATGTGTGTGAAAACATCATCTGGTTTCTAGCTCTTTCTATCTGGCTCTCCACCCCTTACCACGCAGTGTCTCTTTCTGCAAAGTCGGGACAGTGTGAGGATAACAGCCAACATTGAAGGAACACTTATTATGGATTATCTCACCCGATCTTCCGGGAAACCAACTGTACAGCCACAAGTATGGGCCCTGCTTTCCAGAAGGGAAAACGGATGCTTACAGCCCCGAGGAGGCCGCCAAGGAAGGGCTCACACCCAGCGGTGCAGCTGGGACTTCTGAGCTCACACTCTAACCATTCGTTGGGTTACCTCGAGATGATCGTAAAAGCATTTGAAACGTAGGACTGTACAAGTGTGATTGTGGTTCTCTCTCTCTCTCTCTCTCTCTCTCTCTCTCTCTCTCTCTCGTGCTGCCTCCTCCCACAGCACAGTGTCGGGCATGCAGCGGAGACACAATAAATCCTTGCAGACTAATTCAATATGGATTCCTCTGGTGAGTCAGGAGAGGCTGAAAAACTGAGAGATCCTGTGGGGCCTGCAAGCTAAATTACTAGGAACTTGGAGAGTGCGGGGAGCTGGGAAGAGTTTCAGCGGCCCTAGAGGAGCCTGAGACCTTGTGAGTAGGACAGCTCACAGCCCATGCCCGGCCTGACCACCACAGGGACATGCAGGCCCTGTGCACTTTACCAGTGCACCTGTTCAGGCCGCTAGCGAATGGAATCAGTGACCGGGGCCCAGGGCAGCCTTCTCCCTGGGGGCGGCAGTGCTCTCAACCAAGGTTGAAGACCACAAGCTTGCAGGACTGGGCACGACAGTGTGACGTCCACAGCACGACTGTCCCCTGCAGTGATGCCTTGCTCTCCATTGAGAAGGCTTTTAATCTCCGGGGGAGAGGCTACCAGCTGCCTTGTGGGGACACATATGACCATGAGGATGGAAGGCCTAGCCTCAGCTGTACACCGTCTACCAAATCAGAGTTAACTCTTGTCTTCCTGTATTTAATGGCACATGAAGTCATTGTGACTTGCCTATTGTGACCCGGCCGGCTTTGAGGAACAAAGTTCCTCATCACCATTCCATCACTTCCTCTTTGTTTTTCCATTTTGGAAAGTGCGAGATTAAATTTGTATCTGAAAATCTCTTTCCAAGGTTCTCCTCTGAAAATAATTCTGAGATTAAGAATGGTTCTTCTCGTGCCCTGGGCATTAAAGTCTGTAAGACTAATGACGTGCACAAAATTCTCCGAGCAACGTGCAGGAGGCAACCTAGTCCTTCTGGTAGGAAAAACATCAGTCCAACAAGAAGATGACATATTGCCTGTTCCCCTGTAAATAAAACGGGCCACATCAGTTTCTCTTCTGCCTGTGAATGATGACCAATTTATCAAGTATACACTGAATAATGATTTCCATGGGGACAACCGCTCTTATGATAAAGTGTTACTGCTCTAGCTGCATTATTATAAACAGCATTCAATTTATGGAGTTAGGAAGCAGATGCATTTCTCAGTAATGTGTCACCATTATCTAGAACCAGCCATAAAATCTAGGCTGTCATGTATTTTCTGGCTGCAAACTTTAGGTAATTAATATTCCTATAAAAGTCTTGATCACAAGCCCAATTTAGAAATTAGTTGCTCAATATGATGATTAAATTTCAGAGCTGGAACTTGCCATGGCCAAATGTGAATAGCCAAATGTGACAAATCTTATACAACTTTTCAGACGGAAGGAACTGTTTGAGACATTGGGGATTTTTTGGTGAATTTCAAATGAGGCACCTTCACCTTAGGAAAGTGCCACAACCTCGCTCGGCCTTCCAGAGGAAGATGAGTCACTGGTATTTTCCTGCATCAAATACCATGGCTGTTCCCTAGGCCTGACTCAGTGTTATGGAGGTGGCAAATGCACGCCCAGATGGATGCCACACCTTGATGGATGGCGGAATCTCCACACTGCTGCCTCCAGGAGGGCTTAGATGGCACCCCCTTCTTTTTCCCCAGCTCAGGGAAGGCATATAAAGCTGCCAGGACCCTAGGTGTGAAGTAAGAGACACAAAATCTGGGAGAATAAACATTGGAATGATACCCGAAAACACGACTCTCTAGAGTATAGAGTCCATATACCAGACCATGAGTGGAAAGAGTGACAAGGGCTTGGGACATTATCACTGACTAATCAGGTACTTTAAATACACGGGCAAGGCCATGCTTGAAATTGTAATCCATAATATGTCAGCAAAACAGTTTTGTTTTATCATTTAGTTTGCAAAACCTATTTCAGCATTCAGGTCACATTGAACTATGTCATTTGTTTCCTGAGTCATTTCAAAAGAGCTGTCTTTTGTGTATCTGCAGGCTACCCAGGACGGTGATGAATTCCAAAGATGAATTTCACTATATTGAACATGGCCCATTGCATTTAAAATTAAAGAGCTGGGAAGAAACCACCACTCGCTGATGGTAAGTGTCTGGGGAAATGAACACTCATACATACTCTCATGAAGGTGCACACTGTTATGTTATGAAACTTGGGGAAGACAATCTGGCAATAAGTTTCAAAACCTTTATCTTTTGACCTGGCCATTTCACTTCCAGGAATTTACCCCAAGGGAAAGAGTTAGTTAATAGCCTTTTTTTTTTTTTTTTTTTTTTTTTGCCATTGAGTTGTATGAACTCTTTATATATTTTGGATATTAGCCCCTTACCAAACATACGGTTGGCAAGTATTTTCTTCCATTCTGGGTGTTGCTTTTTTGTTTTATTGATAGTTCTTTTGCTATGCAAAAGCTTTTTAGTTTGATGGTCCCATTTGTTTATTTTGGCTTTTGGTGCTCTTGCCTATGGAATCAGATCCAAATTAATATCACGGAGACTGATATCAAGGAGCTTACTGCCTATGTTTTCTTCTAGGAGTTTTATGGTTTCAAGTCCTACATTCAAGTCTAATCCATGTTGAGTTTATTTTTGTGTATGGTGTAAGAGAGTGGTCCAGTTTCATTCTTTTGCATGTAGCTGTCCAGTTTTCCCAGCACCATTTATTGAAGACACGGTCTGTTCCCCATTGTATAGTCTTTCCTCCCTTATCGTAGATTAATTGATCATTTATGTTTGGGTTTGCTTCTGGCCTCTCTATTCTGTTCTATTGATCCATGTATCTTATCTGTTTTTGCGCAAGTACCATACTGTTTTGATTACTATAGCTTTGTGGTATAGTTTAAAATCAGGGAGCCTGACACCTCCAGCTTTGTTCTTCTTTCTCAAGGTTGCTTTGGCTCTTCAAGTTTTTTGTGGTTCCATGAAAATTTTAATATTTGTTGTGTTTGTGTGAAAATTGCCATTGGTATTTTGATAGGGATTACCTTGAATCTGTACATTGTTTTGGGTAGTATGGACATTTTCACAATGTTAATGCTTCCAATCATGAGCATGGAATGTCTTTTCATTTGTTTGTGTCTTCTTTGATTTCTTTCAACAGTGTCTTACAGTTTTCAGAGTATAGGTCTCTCACCTCATTGGTTAAATATATTCCTAGAGATTTTATTCTTTCTGACACAGTGGTGAATGGGATTGTTTTCTTAATTTCTTTTTCTGATAGCTCATTATTAGTGTATAAAAAAGCAACTGGTTTCTGTGTATTATTTTTTTATCCTGCAACTTTGGTGAATTAATTTATCAGTTCTAATGGGGTTTTTGTTTTTGTTTTAGTCTTTAGAGTTTTATGTATAGTATCATGGTCATCTGCAAATAGTGACAGTTTTACCTCCTCCTTTTACCAATTTGGATGCCTTTATTTTTCTTGCCTAGTTGCTCTGGCTAGGACTTCCAAGACTGTTGAATAAAAGAGGCAAGGGTGGGCATCCTTGTCTTGTTCCTGATCTTGGCAAAAGCTTTCAGCTTTTCACTGCTGACTACGATAGCTTTGGGTTTGTCATATATAGGCTATATCTATATCATCTATATCTTTATCTCAAGATATACATTTCCTCTATACCTGTTTTGTTGGGAGGTTTTTTTTTATTATTATCATAAATGGGTATTGGATTTTGTCAAATGCTTTTCTGCATCTATTTCAATGATTATGCGATCTTCATCCTTCATTTTGTTAATGTGATATATCATATAGATTGATTTGCAGAAGTTGGAACATCCTTGCGTTCCCGGAATAAATCCCATTTGATCATTCTTTTAATGTATTATTGAATTGGTTTGCTACTATCTTGTTGACAATTTTTGCATCTATGTTTATCAAGGATATTGGCCTATAAATTTTGTGTGTGTATGTATGGCATCTTTGGTTCTGATATGAGGGCATTGCTGACCCATTAAAGTGAATTTGGAAGTGTTCCTTTTTCTTCGATTACTTTAGAATCATTTGAGAAGGATAGTATTCACTCTTCTTTGAATGTTTGGTAGGATTCACCAGGGAAGCTGTCTGGTCTTCGACTTTTGTTTGTTGGGAGTTTTCTGATTACCGATTCAGTATCATTATTAGTAATTGGTCTGTTCGGATTTTCTATTCCTTCATAATTAAGTCTTGGAAGACGATGTGTTTCTAGGAATTTACCCATTTCTTCTAGGTTGTCCAAATTTTTAGCGTATAATTTGTTCACAGTAGCCTCTTATGATCCTTTGTATTTCTGTGGTATCCGTTGTAACTTCCCTTTCATTCTTTATTTCATTTGGGCCCTCTCTCCTTTTTTTCTTGATGACTCTGTCAAAAGGTTTGTCAACTGTGTTTATCTTTTCAGAGAATCAGGTCTTAATTTCATTAATCTTTTCTAAGTTTGTTGGTTTGTTGTCTCTATTTCATTTATTTCCACTCTGATTTTTGTTTTAATTTCCTTCCTTCTACTAACCTTGGGCTCTTTTTTTTTTTCCTAGTTCCTTTAAGTGTAAAGTTAGATTGTTTATTTGAAAAAGTTTTTGTATTTGTTTCTTGAGGTGGGTTCATATTGTTACGAACTTTCCTCTTGGAACTGTCTTTGCTGTGTCCCATAAATTTTGGAATTTTGTGTTTCCACTTTTATTTGACTCAAGATATTTTTTGATGTTCCATTTGCATTTCATTTCTTCATTGACCCATTGGTTATTTAGTCTTCATGTGCTTGTGTTTTTTCCATTTCTCTTCTTATAATTGATTTCTAGTTTCCTGCTATTGTGATTGGAAAAGATGCTTGATATGATTTCCGTCTTCTTGAATTTATTGAGACTTGTCTGGTGGCCTAACGTGTGATCTATCCTGAAGGATATTTGTGTGCACTTGAAGAATGTATGTTCTGCTGTTTTTGGACAGAATCTTATGTAAATATCTATTAAGTCCATCTGGTCTAATGTGTCATTTAAGGCTGATATTTTCTTGCTGATTTTTTGTATGGATGAAATATCCATTGTTGTAAGTTGGGTATTTAAGTCCCCTAGTATGATTGCATTGCTGTCAATTTCTCCCTTTATGTCTGTCGATATTTGTTTATATATTTAGCTGTTCCTATTTGGGGTGTGTAAATGTTTACAAATGTTATATCTCCCTGTCAGATTCACCCCTTTATCATTATGTAATTCTTTCTTTGTCTTTGGTTACAGTCTTTGTCTTCAAGTCTCTTTTTCCTGATATTAAGTATCACTATCGCAGTTTTCCTTTCATTCCCATTTGCATGGAGTATCTTTTTCCATCCCTTCACCTTCAGTCTGTGTGTCTTTAGCTCTGAAGTGAGTCTCTGCTAGGCAGCATATGGATGGGTCAAATGTTTCTATCCATTCAGCCACCCTTTGTCTTTTGACTGTAGAACTTAGTCTATTTACATTTAAATCAACTATTGATAGGCATATACTTCTTGCCATTTTGTTAATTGTTTTCTGTTTGTTTTGTCGTTTTTCTCTTCCTCCTCTTGCTCTCTTCTCTTGTGGCTTGATTTTTTTTTTTTTTTTTTTTTTAGTGTTATGTTTAGATTCCTTTCTAATTATTTTTTGTGTATCTATTATAGGTTTTTGGTTTCTGGTTATGATGAAGCTCATGTATAACTACCTATTTATATAGCAGCCTATTTTAAATTGATAGTCACTTCAGTTTGACTGCATTCTAAAAGCACTGCATTTGTTACTCCCCTGCCCCATGTTTTATGTTTTTGACATATTTGACATATTTTTATTTTGTGTATCTCTCAGCTAATTATTGTAGTCATACTTTTTACTACCCTTTTCTTTTAAGCTTCGTACTAACTTTATAAGTGGTTGATCCACTGCCTTTACTGTATTTGCCTTCACCAGTGAGATTTTCTTTTTCATATATTTATTTCTAGTTATGACCCTTTCCTTTTAGCTTAAAGAAGTCCCTTTAACAATTCTTGTACGGCCAGTTTTGTGGCGATAAACTCCCTTAGCTTTTTCTTGTCTGGGACACTGTTTATCTCTCTTTCAATTCTGAATGATTACCTTGCCAGGGGGAGTATTCTTGGCTGGAAGGCTTTTAGCATTTTGAATATATCATGTTTCTCTCTTCAAGCCTGCACTATGTCTGCTGAAAAATCTGATAGTCTTATGGGATTTCCTTGTATGTAACTAGTTGTTTTTCTCTTGCTGCTTTTAAGATTCTCTCTTTATATTAAACTTTAACGTTTTTGATTATAATGTGTCTTGGGGTGGAACTTTTTGGGTTCCTCTCGTTTGGGATCCTGTGCCTCCTGGACCTGCTTGTCTGCTTTCTTCCCCAGGTTAGAGACGTTTTCAGCCATTATTTCTTCAAGTAAGTATTCTGCCCCTTTCTCCCTTCTCCTTCAGGAGAATGTTAACATGCTTGTTGTTTTCCCACAGATGACTTAAGCTGTCCTTATTTTAAAAATTCTTTTTTTTTTTTATTGTTGTTATTTTGTTTGGAAAATATCCACTACCTTATCTTCCAGGTCACTGATCTGTTTGGTATCATCTAGTCTGCTGTTGATTACTTCTAGTGTATTTTTTAGTACAGTTATTGTATTCTTCAGCTCTGTGAGTTTCCTGTTTGGTATATTTTCTCTCTTTATTGAAGTTCTCGCTGTGATCATTTATTCTCTTGAGTTTGGTGAGCATCTTTATGGCCGTTAATTTGAACTCTTTTTTTTTTTAATATTTATTTATTTTTGAAGGAGAGAGACAGAGCATGAATGGGGAGGGATAGAGAGAGAGGGCAACAGAATCCGAAGTAGGCTCCAGGCTCTGAACTGTCAGCACAGAGCCCGACTCAGGGCTTAAACTCACGAGGCGTGAGATTGTGACCTGAGCTGAAGTTGGACGCTTAACCGACTGAGCCACCCAGGTGCCCCCATTAATTTGAACTCTTAATCAAGTTTATATTTACCAGGTAAATTACTTATTCCATTTTGTTAAGTTTTTTTCTGAGATTTTATCTTGTTCCTTCATCTGGAACAATCCCTTTGTTTCCTCATTTGCCTGACTGTGTTTGTTTCTGTGTGTTATGTGAAACAGTTTCTCTCTCCCTCTGTATAGGAGATGAACTTTATTCTTTAACCTTGCCCTGGTTCTTAGGTGTCTCTTCAGTTGTGTCTCCAAGTATTTCAGATTCTTGGGGTTCAGAAAGGCAACCCCACCCCGCGACTTGAGCCTCGTGCTCAAGGGGCATCCCCTGTGTGGGTCGTGGTGCCTGTTGCCTCCGGTGGGGTCATGGGAGCAGTGCAGGCTGGGGGTGGGCTGTTTGCCCAGGACTGTTAGGTAGGTAGAGTGAGGGTATAAAAATGGTACCCGCCAGGGCAGCATCAGCACCAGCACCAGTAAGATAGAGGGAGCCCATGAAAATGGCATCTGCCAGTGTTCCCTCCCGACAGACTTCTGTTCGGGGAGCTTCTTAGCAGTTCTTTTTATGATCAGGTGATCTTGAGCAGAACCAGTAAGAGAGGAGTCTGGCCTGGGGAGCTGGGGCTGGTGATCTTCATCCATGTAGTTGGTGATTCCATGAGACCCAGACAGAAGCCGTGGCAGGGTGAGGATCACCCATAACCATCCACATGTGTGTATGTGCCTGCTGGCTAGCGTCTGTCCCAGTGTGAACGTGCACGTGCATGCAAGCCTGTGGTGCCAAAACAGAGCCCAGGGCTGGTAAACCCAGGATGAGGCCGCTGTGGGTACCACTGCTTTGTTCTCTGTATCTTCATAAACAACGATTTCCTCTTTTCTTGGTATTGAGCGCTCAGTTCCCGAGAGTTGTGGGGCTTGTTCAGGGGGCTATGCAATTGCATTATGCCCTCCCCCACGCAAATTCCCTTCGGTGCCTCTCAACAGAGGTGGTATTGGCGTGAGAGCAAGAAAAATATTTTTGGCACGGGACTGACCCAACACCGAAGCATTGTTAAGAGTTTTCCCGGCCCTCCAGATGAATATGAGTAGGATGCTTTCTGACCCTGTGATAATCAACAATGCCCCTGCCGTCCTTCCAAAGCTACTGCAGCCGCCTTTCTGAAATCAGAGGTTTACTCTCCAAATAGAATTAGATTGATTCTTAAAGACTTTGGACCTGACTTTTCTCTTAGTCTGTGACCTTTTCTCTAGGAGAAATAACCACACATTTGCATGATGGCTTTCCTGTTTGTTATTCCCAGCTTTATAATACCCCATACCTCAGATAAGAACCTATCTCTGTGTCTATGGCAACTTGTGGCCTTGACCTATTTTGTGATGTCGTGAATCTTGGATTATTAAAGGATGTGTCAAGACTCAAATATCTTAACTCATTCATTCATTCATTCAGTCATACTTGTTAAGGACCTACTACTGCGTTAAGGTTCTGGGATAGAGAGAAATCAATGAAGCGATCACACTAATAATACGCAAATGCAAACCCAGGTTCGTGCTCTGAGGAAGGGAAAGAATAAGGTTAAAGGCGAATTTGCTATAAAGGAACCACGTCGACTAAGCAGTCAAAGAAGGTTTTTGGTAAAATGATGCTGTAATAGAGACCTGAGGGTCATGCAGGGGCTAGCTAGACGAAGGGGTGGTTGTCATGGCATTTGATCATTCTAGATGGAAGAACCAGCGTGTGCAAAAGGCCTATTTGAGAGGATCACTGGCGCACGGGAGAAATTAGAGAGGCCAGTGTGGCTGGAGCACAGAGAACAGGGGCATTTGAATAGAGGCCTTGTGGGCTTGTTAGAGAATTGGTTTTCATTTTAAGAGCGATGGGAACCCCTTGGTGGGCTTTAGAACAGGGAGTACTAAGATCAGCCATGCTTTTTGGAAAGATCCTTACGGATGCAGTGTGGGAGGCAGGTTGGAGGAGAATCCGGCTGGATCCAAAGAGGTGGCCACCAGAGTCATCCAGTGAGAGAAAAAGAACCTGGACTAAGGCAGCAGCCATGGAAGTGGTGAGCAGTGGCTAGATGGACAAAATGGTTCGTTCGCCGTGATGGGTTGGTCTGGGTGGTGATATTAAAGGAAATGGGATGACTTCGTTTCTTGCTTGTGTTACTTCAAAGATGGATGTTGATGTCATTTCCTGATGTGGAACCTCAGAAGCGGTCCGGTGGGGCTGGCAGCCAGGGTTTACTCGAGTAAACCATGAATTTGCTTTTGGACAATTTGGGTTTGAAGCATCTGAGGCAATCTGAGGAAAAGTCAAATAGGGAAATGCCTGGGGAGGGGAAGAGGTGGTAACAGGGTGGAGACCAGAGAAGATATCGTAGCATTCTGCTTACGGATCTTTGTGAACATTTATTTCTGTCTTGTTTTCCTTTTCTTGATGGTTCCGTCAGATGCCGGGGTGGCCGTCCGGTGTGACAAGTAGTGAGAGGTGCTCGAGGGTCTCTGTGTCATCTCTTGAGAAAACAAAAAAGAACTTATACTTCTCTTTAAAGATTGGATTCAAAGTAGGATTAAAAGTATATTTTGTCCTTTGAAAACCTGAAATAAAGCAGAACACATGCAACATCTAGGCTCTTTTAATAAGCCAGCGATATTAATGAATTAGGAATTCAAGCTTTAGAAAAAAAAGTGTTTAGAAGCATTCTGACTTGTTAGGATTCCCCAAAGTGCCCTAGTGACCCTGGCTCGAAGGAAAGATGGGGCTGGACTCTGCTACTACAAGACAGAGGCCTATGTACGTCTTCAGGAAGATTCTCAGAGGCCCCTGCTTGAGGCCCTTCCTTAATGAGACTGTGTGCTGTGATGTCTTCCTAACTTCTCACAGGCTCCTGGTGTCGATGGTGGTGTTTTTGCCAATGCCAACGATCAGTTCCCTGATTCTCCCAACCCAACTGGCTGTTCAACAATTCAGTTGGATTCTAACACTGACTACTACCCAGTTAGGGCAGATCCTATAAGGTAAAGACTTATTGCCTCAAGACTGCCCCCACTTTAGACACCAACCACAAAGCCTAGGCTTCCCATGCTTCTGACAGACCAGCTATAAATCAAGGATTCCTGCGATAATTTGCTAAACTCACCACGTAACTCAGGAGCACACTTTGTTTACACTTTTCACTTTATTATAGAGGATATTATAAAGGCTACAAATGAATAGCCAGATGAATAGATATATGAGGCAAGGTCCAGAAGGGCCCTGAGCACAGGGGCCTCGGTCCCTGTGGAGTCTGGGTGTGCCACCCTCCCGCCACACATGTGTTCCCCAATCTAGAAGCTCCCTGAACTCCATGCTACTGGGAATTGTATGGAGGCTTCATTACAAAGACATGATTGATTATTAACTCAGTCTCCAATCCTCTCTCCCACCCCAGAGGTTGGGGGAGAAGGGCCGACAGTTCCAGGCTTCGACTCAAGGCCTAACCTGGCAACCTGCCCCATCCTGAAGCTATCTAGCATAACATCCAGAATTGTCTCATTAGAACAAAAGATGCTCCTATTATCCAGGAAATTCCAGGGGCTCTAAGAGCTCTGTTGTCATGAACCAGGGACAAAGACCGAATAGTAGAACAAAAGACAATCCTATCACCCTTATCATTCAGGAAATTCCAAGGGTTTTAGGAGCTGTGTGTCAGGAACCATATTTATTTCTTATCATACTGTAGGCGGCTAGTGCACTCTGGAGGTGCTCCTTGGCCAGGGGTACTCCTGTGGGGTTTTTAGAAGCCATTTGCAGGTAAGCTTCAACAGCAACTGCCTCCTATCTCCCTTACCTGCCCTGAAGACCGCCCTTACTGACTGGCAGAGGGAGCCCATCTCTGATGCACCAGCCATCGTTGACCCGGGCTGGGTCAGGAAAGCCCAGATCCAGGCAGTTGAGGACTTGCCAGCAGGGGAGAAAAGTGGGGGATGGGGGAGAGGCAGTGTTCGTGTCGCAGGTCCGTGTCTCTGGTATGTGGTTGTCTCACAAAAATGGTAACTCTTCCATCATAGGCATGTTACCAACAAGAGAACTAGGGTAATGCCCACCACCCACCGCGTCTCTGATCTGTGCAAACATTTACACATATTATTGCTAATTCTCAAACCTTGGAGACTATCCTCCATTTTATACATGAGTAACTGGAGGTTTATAGAGATTTGAACACTTGCCCTGGGTCACAGTTAAATGGCAGAGGCTGGATTCAAACCCACATCTGTCAGGTGCCACTGTCTATTCTATGACATTTCATGATGCTGCCAGGTTCACGTCAGGAGGACAAAAGCCAGACCCAAGAGCCAATCCCTGGAGGCTGGCCAGACCCAAACAACAGCTGGTGACTTACCCCATAAACTAAACCAGGGAGATGGGAGCCCCCAAATGCCTGAGAGATTTGGTTCGTGGTTGGCCGTAGGAGGTACAGGCAAGATGGAAGGGGATTTCTTCAGCTCTTTCCACGCTCTTATCCTGGGGCCTCGGAGACCCTATTTGAAAGTTCCTGTGTGTCTTCATGGATGAAAATTTTCCAGCCCAGAGACAGCCCTGGCATGGGACCCTCTTTCCCCCAAGACACAGCCAGTCAGGATTATGGCCCTCACCCAGTCCCCAACTCCCCATCATGCGTAGGTATCTGGGCAGGACTCAGGTGAGAACTGGGTGGTAAGTCCATGACCTGGTGTGGACGAGCCAGCCCTGTTGGTCAATATACAAATAGCTTTCCCTCAGAGAAAGGGGCCATCCAGTGTTCTCCGGCTCCCACTTCTCATACTGCCCTTCATAGCACTTAACTCGCTTTCTTCGGCCAAAGAGACTGGTGGGGGAGGGGAGCCCCAGTTGTCCCCCTGGGGCAACTCTGCTCCTTTGGTCAAATCCACAAATGCTTCCACGTGAGCTCAGACCCCATCCTCTCTGCGAGCCTTCCTCAGCCCTCTGCCCCTCACCTCCCTCCCCTGCTCTGAATCCCTCCAATACTTCCTGCTTGCACCCTTAATTTTTTTTTAAAAAAACACCAGATATTTAAGCAACTTGGGGGCAGGCGATAATGGGTGAGCCTTACACCTGAAACTACAGCCTTCCCTCCAAATTCCTTTTGGACCTCTGTGGCTGACTTTACAGATATTCACCCATCGTGGCAAACGGTGTGCACGGGGCATCTTGCGATTTCCTTCTGGAAATGTTTATCTCAACGCACATTTCCATGTATGGACACCAGCGGCATTCCTGCCATTTCGAATGGCTCTGGGGAGGGCGGTCTTGTCACAGTGTGTGGGGGTTTGCTGAGTCATTACAGGATCCCTGGGCATTTGGGTTACCTCCAGCATGTTGTTATTATAAATAGCCCTGCTGCCTCCCAGTCACTTTTGCATTTAATCACCCGCTGCTTAGATGTTTAACTGTTTCCTGGGGCCTGGTCCTCCCTCCTCAGAGGTGGGGATGTGGTTTCATCTTTTGTATCCCCCCTCACTGCCCGCAGGGGTGCTGGGCCCCAAGAAGAGCTTCATAAGAAAGCTAGCGAGCTTCCCATTTCTTGAGCCCTTGCTAGGTGTCAGACACCAGGGCAAGCGCTTGCCATGCATGATTTTATTCTCGCAGCGACCCTCTGTGGTAGGTGCCGCCGTGACTCTCACTTTGTAAACGGGGAACCCGGCACGGCAAGCGACTGGGCGAGTTTCCCAGCACGTAGCCAGTAAGAGGTGGGGCACGGATCTGACCCGGGCCCTCAGACTCCGCACACCCCTGCTTGGCCCATCTCACGGAATTTATCCGGGCACCGCCGTGCGCTCCTGGCTCAGCCCAGGCCGACGTGCGTCTTGGTGAGACCCTTCCTCAGGGGTGGACCCATCCAGGATCCCCTGATGGAAAGTCACTCCGGTGCCCGTGAGGCTCATTCCAGCCACCTGTGGGTGTCTGCCCTGTGACAACCCATGTGTCCCACCAGGATCGTAGTGGACTCCGTATTGCAATTCTAGCTCCCAGGTCCCCAGCCTGAGTTTTCAGAACAGAAGATTCTTCCTCCGATTCCTGTGAGCGTGGGGAGAAGGGAAGCAGGAAGGGCACAGAGTCCTGCTCTGGGGCGCTTTGCACCTCAACTAGTTTAGAGAAGCAGAGCTGCCTAAGAAGCTGGGGCCAGTGCCCAACGGCCCCGTGGTGAAGGGGCACTGGCAGGGCCGCAGCCTGAGAAGAAAGATGGAGCCCAGTCCTTGCTCGTTCTGAAACTCTTGTCCAGAGAGTTGGCTCTGGCAGGCCTGGTCGCCTGAGGGCAGCCGTGGCCCTTGACTTTGTCCTCTACTGTCCCCCGCTCGCGCCACGAAGTGGAGAAGCACGTGGCCTCCGCCATGCTTGTTGCCCTAGTCACGTCCATCTGTACTCTGAGAAAGGTGGCCCCACCAAGGAGGCTCCTGAGAGGCCATCGGAGACCAGAAGGCAAGCCTTTCAAACAGCACTCTGACCACCAGCCTTCGGGCAGGTGAAGATTAGTTTCCCCATTTTACTGGTGAGACCACCGAGGGCCAGAGAGGGGAACCAACGAGCTCAATGATGTGGTCAAGATGACGCATCTCAGAAGCTACCAACGGGTAACACCAGATTCACTCTGGAACCGCAATGATCAAACCTACCAGTTATCAGGCATCTTTTAAAATAGCGTGATATTTCTTTCTGAGTAGAGAAACAGTACACTGTGGAGCTCTGTAGCACAGAGCCTGCTTTAGGATTCTCTCTCTCCCTGTCTCTGCCCCTCCCCCACTTGTACTGTCTCTGTCTCTCTCAAAATAAATTAATACACTTAAAAAAAAGAAAAATAGTACCTTGTCATTTTAGAAACTGTCAGAAAAAAGAAAATCAAAACTGTCCATTATCTCGTCCCTTGGAGGCAACCCAATATTTACAATTTGGTATATTATATACCCTTTTTTATGGACATACTTTTTACATCACTCCGTTCATGCACATAAAATTTTTTGCAGTGTCCATTTCTCACTTACATTATAAACATTTCCCTGGTCATCAAAAACTCTTTGTAAAGATGGCTTTTCTAACTACGTACACTTTGACGTCATGTGAAACTTTTCTTAACTATTTCCTTGTATAATAGTTGCTTGATTCCAATTTTCTGCTACTACAGATAATTCTGGGCTTAACATTTTGGTCTAAGATTTTTCTGCTCATATTTGTGAAATTTCATAATATAGATTTCCTCTAATCTCCTCTATGGAATTGCTGGTCAAATGATGTGAGCACTTTGAAGATTCTTGGTAAATTGCTCTTCAGAGGAGTTGTGTTCTTGTATACACAGCTGGTGCCTGTCCCACTCACCCTCTCCAGGTTAAGTGTGATCATTAAAAATTTTAAAAATACTTGGGGCGCCAGGTGGATCGGTCAGTTAAGTGGCCGAATCTTGACTTCGACTCCATTCGTGATCTCATGGTTGTGAGTTTGAGCCCCGCATCAGGTTCTGTGCTCACAGCGTGGAGCCTGCTTTGGATCCTCTGTCTCCCTCTCTCTCTGCCCCACCCCCCCAAAATAAATAAACATTAACAAATCAAAACAAAAATTTACGTTAATAAAATGATCAAAGGCCATCAACATCTTCAGTCCTGATTTTCTCTGTGGCCTCCCGTCCATCAGTAGGTTGACTGATAATGACTACATTTTGGGGGAGAGTTCTATATATCAGACCCTGTGCTAAACACCGTATGTGATTTATCTTATGTAATCGTCCTGGCACCCCTGGTCAGGTATTATTATTGCCTTTGCTTTGAAAATAAGAAACTTCAGACACAGAGAGCTTAAATGAGCTCCCCAAAGCTCACAGTCAGTGAGTGGTGAGATTGTCTCCTGTACCTGGCTCTGACCACCAGTCCTGAATGCCAGGTGAACTTGGGGCCAAGCCTGGGCTGCCTGCCCTGCATGGATCTCATTCCTGGTTCTGAGAAACCCATGGCCAACTTCCTACTTGATTGCATCATGGTGAGGCCAAGGGGTAAACCTGACAGGATCAAACTGACAAAACAATAATATATTCAACTCCACAAAGAGTTGAGTTTCATGATGTGCCTGCAGGATTTGAGAGCAGCAAAACATTGTTTTCTCCCTTAAAAGCTTACTGGTTGAGGGGTGAAGGTCTTTCCCTTAAAAGCTTACTGGTCGAGGGTGAAGGTCAACACAGAAATGACTGATCTATGAGGTAGAATATGTATGGGCCTAAAAAGAGGTGAGATATGGGGTGCCTGGGTGGCTCAGTCAGTTGAGGGTCCGACTTCGGCTCAGTTCATGATCTTGCGGTCTGTGAGTTCAAGCCCCGTGTAGGGCTCTGTGCTGACAGCTCAGAGCCTGGAGCCTGCTTCAAATTCTGTGTCTCCCTTTCTCTCTGCCCCTCCCCCACTCATGCTCTGTCTCTCTCTCTCTCTCTCTCTGTCAAAAATAAACATTAAAATTTTGTTTTTTTTAAAAAGAGGTGAGATTTGGGGATCTTGGGCATTCAGAGAAAAGAATGACGGCTGACTGGGGGGTTCCACTGAGGAGGCACAATGGAAGGTCCCTACAGGGTGAGGAGAATTTCCTTTGGCAGAGATGGCAGGACCCCAGACAGAGGCTCTGAGTGGTCCACAGGACGGAAGGGTGTTGAGCAGTGGGCATTCCATGTGGGATCGAGGAAAGGTGATCTGAAGGGTTGTGGCTGCGAAAGGCCAGGTGTGTGCTCTTGAGATGGGCTGCAGGACCACAGGTTGTATCCACACCAGGGGGACGATGTGAAATGCCGATGGGCTTGGAGGGCAGATCTTGAATTCAGGAGAGAGAGGAAGCCTCGAACCGGGGAGATGGATGTGGGAATGGAAGCAAAACAACAGATCGAAGAGAGTTTATGGAGTGTAGTTTGCAAGACTGGGTGATGGGCTGAGAGAGTCATTTGTGATTGACTGAATCCCTGAGCCCCCTCTTTCCCTGCCCACCCCCATCGCTGGTTCCATCTCTGTAACACATCCGAGGGCATCAGTCTCCTACAGCTCCCAGACCACCACCGTGACCAGATCCCCACCATGGCTTGTCCCCTTCACTGCTGCATTCACTCCCAACCGACTTCTCAGCTGCCTCAGTGGCTGTTCCCATGCCTTTTCCTTCCCGTGGCCACAGTTGGGGGATCTTGGGACTTGTTGTCTGACCCCACACTTTGGAGAGTGAAAGGAGGCATTATGAATAATTACACCCAGCAAAAGGCATAAACCAAGACTGTTCTGGGCAAACCCGGACATATGGACTAGTGTAGCCAGAGGGATCATTAGCAAATGTAAGTTACACCACAGCCCTCTCTTGCTTAATGGCTTCCCTCCGCAATGAGAATAAAGCTTCCTTGTCTCCCCCCATGCCCAACCTCACCCTCCTCTCTCCTTCTGCCCGTGCTCTGGCCACACATTAACTTCTTTCAGTACCAAGAACTTACACCTGCCGGTCCTGGTGCCCGAACAGCCTCCCCTAGAACTTCATGAGGCACCGCCTCTCTCCTTTCACGCCTCTTCCACATGCCCTCACAGACGCTTCTCGTGATCTTGCAGTAACTCTTTCCCATCTCCAGGTGGTTCTCCAGCACTAATCACTATCTGAAAGTAAGTTATTTACAGATTTCCCGTGTTGGCTCCAACGTGTAAAGAGCTTGGAAGTTGTCACTCCCATCCTCACGGCGAGAAACTGAAAACGTATGACTTTTCTTCTGTATGCATTAGAGAACTGAGGTTGCTGGGTGAGCCCCTGCCAGGGAATCTACAGAGAAGGGTGAATCCGGGGTCGCAGCCAAGAGCCGATTCCCTGGGGCAGGAGCCCCCGGACCCATGAGCTGGCAGGAACACTTGACTGGTCATTTTGAAGAACTGCCGGAGGCCAAGTGTGGTCTAGTATGAGAGCAACAAATTCCTGGGGACTGCAGTCTGTGTAAGACCCCATACTTTCTGTGTTTTAGCTCTAGGAATTTACCAGGTTCTCCTGGGGAAAACCTGGGAAAGGTCCCTGGCTCTGGCCAGGGTAAAGGAAGAGCCATTCTTGGTGACCTCACTAGAACATTCTCCATACCAAAGTCAGCCCTCAGGGGAAAGGCAGCTCTCCCACCCCACCTCCTCTGGCCTCCCTGCCTCACCACTCAGGAAGACTACAGACCAGAAGCACATGCCCACTAACGGGCAGAGATTTGATCAGAAGATTCTAGCACTCTCCCCCTTCTCTAGACCAGCAGGGCCAACAGGGCTCTATATACGAATGGTAATATAATAACCATATCCTAACATCCTCCTCTCTGAGGAGGAGTACTTAGGGAAGCCCAAAGTCAAGAAGAAAGACAAAAAGCAAACCCAAGGATACTAGAGTGTCTGGAACTTATAGCTACAGAAGACATTAGACAAATCTGCCACCTCCTAGGCAGATTATCAGAAATCCTTGCATAAGAGGCCTCTTTATCTCGGTTCCTATTACCCACGACAGCAACTCCTGCTTTCAAGAAAAAAAAAAAAAAATCACAAGCCCCACCAAAAACCAAGGAAACACATGGTCTGAAGGGACAAAGCAAATATCAAAACCAGACTCAGATAGAACACAGATGTTAAAAATTATCACTCAGGGAATTTAAAGTAACTGATTAATTTGTCAAGGATTCTACTGGAAAAAGTAGACCACATGCAACAACAGATGGGGAATGAAAGCAGAGAGAGAAGGAAGGCTCAAAGGAGATGCTGGGCAGTGGAGAATGCCTTTCATGAGCTCCTCAGGAGACTCGAGAAAGCCGAATAAAGAATCAATGAGCTCGAAGATCCATTAATACAAGTACAATGGAAAAAAAAAAATCCAGAACATCCAAAAACCGTGAGACAATTACAAAGTGACAGAAAGACATACGATCGCAGCACCAGAAGAAGAAAAGGGAGAACAGTCAGCAGAACAAATATTTACAGTAATAACGGCAGACAGCTGCCCGAAATTAATGTCGCACAGCAAACCACGGATGCAGGAAGCTCGGTGAAATTACACTAAGTCCCTTCGTGCTTATGGTTTATTATGAGCACCGCCCCCCCCACCAGGACGCAAGCTCCTTGAGAGCATCCGCCTTGTTCATCTCTGTAGACTCTGGAGGCCAGATGGGGCCCAGCACACAGTAGGTGCACAGTAAATATTTACCGAATGGATGAGCAAGTCAGATTGGTTTTGAGCCCACGTACCTGCATAGAGGCACCACCGCTCACAGGACTGTGATGCCCACGTGTCTGTTGGCCCTGGCTTCCTTCATTTAGTCCACTAAGAAGCCTTCTGATGAGCAACGGTAACCTGCATGGTGGAGGACCAGGTCAGCCCCGCTCACCAAGTGTCCCCGCGGCCTGAACATGTGACCCATGATCTGCTAGGTTCCCCTGCCATCACACCGGCTTGGGCCACCGTCACCTCCTACCCAGGTTACAACAGCCTCATGACCCATCTGTTATTCTAGCTTTCGTGCCCTCCAACCCACTCGCCACACTGCAGCCAGAGTGCTCGTTATCAGTCACATTGATCCGTTTTCTCTTCTCCAAATACTTCAGTGGCTTCTCACGGCATTCAGGATAGAAATCCCAATTCCAGAGCATGGCACATGAGATGGTCCATCACTGGAGCTGTGTCCTCGCCCGACTCCCAGCTGGCTCCAGTCCCAGGACCTCCCCCTTCTCACCCTCAGCCCTTTGAAACCACTTGCAGTTCTCCACGGTGGCCCCTCAGAGCTTCGGTGCTGATTTCTTCTGCTTCCCCCTTCCCACCCCACCCCCTGCACCCGGGGAAGGCACTCACCCTTCTGGCTTAGGTTGACGGCCATTTCCCGTGGAAGCCCTTGTGTCCCCCACACCCCAGTCTGAATCTGGTGCCTCTTTTGTAAGCTGGCCCTTCTCGTATCATTTGTCACGTAATATGTTAACTATTTACTTACGTCTTTGTCCCACTAGAATGTAAGCTCCCCAAGGGAGTACTAATTATGCAGAACTTGGACATGAAGCACAAAGATAGATGCCTTCTTGCCTAATAGCAGTCAGGGCCTCACCCACTAAGCCTGCCGGCCGTGTCCGCCTCTTGAGGGAACACTGTCTTGTCTGATCACAGCTCCCTATTGATTAGGGCCCAGACTCTAATACATGTTAACCTGGAGGAAATGGAGAAATTGCAAATGATTTTTGTCCAGTAGAGGTGCAAATGGTGGCTGACTGGTACAGAGGAGGAATCGCAAATGGTAGCAGTTGGATTACCCTATGGGACGTAAACCGGTTTTGAAATCGGATTCCCTCAGTCCTCCCCCACTGTCTTCCCTTCTCTGTATGTACAGGAACATACATGTGTCTGTGTATACGTGTTTTGTTTTTTTTCCTCCTAGACCGCCCAAACTCATGTTACCATCCTGTCGTGGGCTTCTGTCATTGACCATTTAATGATTAAAGTCTCAGGCATGTGTCCCGACCGCTCGCAGCTCTGCCACCTTCAGAGAGAGGCTGCTGCGTGGAGTGGGGGTGGCCGACAGCCTCTAGGTGCGGTGCCTTCTGAGCCCTCCTCAGCTTTCAGGCCATGATCAGGTCCGGCCAGTGACCCAGCCCCGGGGGGGCCCGGGGCCCGGTTTCGGCCTCAGTTCGAAAGAGCCGCCTGTGCTCCAGTGCTCCACACAGGCGGGTCCAAACTCTCTCAGTGCCCTCCTCAGGCTGAAGCTCCCTCTCCCGCATCCTCCCTCCCTCCCCGGGTGTCAGCCCCCATCACCATCGAGGGCTCCTTCTGCTTCTCCCCTGCTCCCTCTGTTTTCTTAGCCCCAATCAATGTTTCTCCCAATAAATATCTTGCATGTCTAACCCTGCTTCCTGGAGGCCCCGGAACGTCACCTGTGTTCACCACGTGCCCGTATGTAGGTTTCGTGTGTTGAAAATTACGCTTTGCCAGTAAGTCCTAGGCAGTCATTTGTCCCATTTTAACGTGCCCATCTAGGATGGCGTTTATACCAGTGGCAGGTGCTCAATAACTAGGTGTAGAACGAATGAACGTGGGAGAAAAGGATTCTGCTTTTAGAGGCACGTGTGCCCAAGTGTAACACCACCGCGGTCTTGGTTGCCCGGGGGGCCCTGATCTGAAAGTAAAGCGGGCCATGTTGCTTGAAAGCCACTGGATATGCCTCTGGGTCACCTTCCCTCTGAGCTGGTGTGGTGTCTTTCCTTTGAAGTGCCCGCGTCTCCCACATGACCTAATTCCTCCTCACAGTGTCCATGCCAGGGCAGAAAAGGGGAGGGCGGGTGACAGGACATGAGGGAACTGACCTGAGGAGGAGGGATAAGGTGATGTGCCAGGACAGAGAGAAGCTCGGGACACAGAAGCGTGGCGGGCCCAATGGGCGCCCGGGCCAAGCGCGTGGGTGGGGTGGTCCCAGCCAGCAGGCCGAGTGGGAGCCTGGCTCCTCAGGGCCCCGAGAGGCGGGCCTGGGAATGGAGTGCTAATTTGAAAACTCTCTCTCATCGTCCTGACACGCATGGAATCGATGAAAACCTGTATTTAAACTCATTTTTCTGATCACGCCGTTTTCTCTGGTTGTTCAGCAAGCCCAATAGCCGATTACGAATCATCCCCCAACTGTGACTAATTAAATATTTGAGAAATAGAATTTAGCACTTTTCATCTGTAGAGCGCTTTCCTGACATTAACTAATTGAGTCTAAGAAAGAAAGTTACCACCTTCATTCTGTAGATGGCAAAACTGGCAAAGGGAAGAAGGAAAGAAAAAAAAAATGTGTGTACAGGGGGAGGGATCCTTCGAGCAAGACTGTTCTGGCCCGCAGAACCCCCAATCTTTGGGAAGTTTGGTTTGTGTCATTCTCACTGCTGGTCTCGCTGCAATGCTGGCCTCCTGGGTGTGCTTCTGGAAACGTTCCTGGAGCCCCACATGGGGACTCCTCTCCCAGGATCACTGGATTCAAGTTCTTTGTGCTGGAAACAAATTACGAGTGAAGGTGGGGTCCCTCAGGGTCAGCTAGGGTCTTGGGGGGAAGGTCTTATCCCACCCCAGCGCCTAAGAACTGGCGCTTGCTTCCGAGGTCAGGACCCAGGCAAAAGAAGGGCCGCTCCTGGGGCTCCTCCACGGTTGCTGGTGAGCGACAGCGCCACCTGCTGGTGTCACAGCTCTTCTCTTCGCCCTGCTGACTGCGGGCGACCATCAAGTTTTCCTCTGTAATTTCCATATTTCCTTCTCCCGCCAGTCCCAGCTCTGAGTTCTGGCTTCTTCAGCTGGAGGAATGCAGCGGACAGGCTAGTTCAGAATCCATAGGAATCGGTCAGAGGACCTCGTGGACATAAACAGCAAACATCTCACCCTGGATTAAAATGAGTGTTAATGAAGAAATTGAAGTCTTGCTTGACTAGCCATTGGGAATGAGGTCTTAATCTACCTCCGGGGAAACTGAAGACTGTGCCCGGGAGGGGCTGGGGGAAACTCTTTGCCTGGTGTGGGTTTCGGGGGACTTGTCTAGAGACTCTGTTTTCTTCCTTAGGCTGCGTGCTCGTTTGGGGGTGGCAGGAGAAAAGGAGCTGACGGGGGACCAGAGTTTGGCAGTCATTGAGTATGGATTTGTGAGGACCCCACATGAGGCATTTGGTCATCCTGCCACGGCCCCCACCCGGGTCTCAAAGGTCGTGGTGGGGGTTCCATCTGAATATTTTACTCTCTCCAAGTGAACAGAGATGGAAAATGTTCTCCCAATGATGGAAACCGGTTCTGAATTAATTTCTAAGCCTACACATCCCTTCTCATAGAGTGCAAGGTGATTCAGCTTCTTGTCCCCACCCTGTTGCCCAGCGGCACATCAGACAAGAATCACTGATTGCGAAAAACCCTGTCCACACAAAAAACCCTGTCCAAGCCAGGGGACCAGGATTCTGAAGCGAAGTGACACAAAACCCTCTGCGGTCGGGAGTCAGGAGAAAGAGAGGGCCGGTCTTTCTCCCACCACTTAGGGACCATCAGAGTTTGGCCCACGGGAACAAGGAAGTTGGAGCCTCCCCCTGCTCCATCCAGCTTCTAGAAGGGGGTTTCCTGACAGCTCGTTGTACCTCCCTGCAACGGGAGGACTCACCTGAACTGGCCCTTGAGGACAGCTGGCCCATTTCTCTCCCTTGACACAAGCTGGTGTCGTACTGAAGGTGAAACTAAATTTCTAAGACGCGTTCGGAGCCCCGCAAACGAGGGCGGTGCTGGATCTTGGCTGAGAAGCGTGATGCCGTGTCACCTGACGAGTTCCCATGCTGGCAGTGGTGCCACAGTTCCCGGCGGACCCCTGGCCCCAGCCTGAGCCCCCGGGAGCCTGAACATCCAGGGTGCTGAAGTGTCGCTGGGTTCCCCCTCTGACTTCTCTAGCGAACGGACCCTCGAGTGGTCTGGCTGGCGCGGGCACAGGCTCTGCCCCATCGCAAGCATCCTTTGTTATTGAACTTCCCTGCGGAGGCACCGGGCTTTGCACCTGTTCTGTTCTTCCGTGCAGCCTCATCCAGGGCAGGTACTGGCTAAGTCCATTTCACAGAGCTGAATGGAGCTGAGGCACAGAGAGGTTAAGGAGCTTGCTCAAGCTTACCAGCTGTAAGAGGCAGGGCTCAGGGCGGAAGTCTGAGAGGCCCCAGAACCTGTGCTCCTCTTCTGTGCGATTGAGCCTCCCCCGCCTGTGTTGTTGGGTTTGTGGCGCCAGCAGCCCCTCCAGTTAATCTTAGCTTCCGACAGAGATGGCAATGGGTACTTTGGGCAAATTGAGGTGCTTTCTAATACTTAAGTCACACTGTGGGTCAGAGATGGTGAGAACCGGGATCTGCTTGCTTTTGGCCGAGTGGAGGTGGCAGGATACAGTGGAATCAGAAGCAGAGCCAAATTCAACCTCCGTTAGCAACCGGAGGACGGGGAGGGACGGGACTTCCGAGGGCCCCGCCTGTACCACGGGGATAACGAGTGCCTTGCAGGGCCGCTTCCCAGGATGTGATGAAATCACCTGGTGGGGAGGCTCAGCGTGTGACCGCTTTTGCACATGCCTCCTGATGGAAGAGATGATCGTGGGCTTTCGCTGGTCTTGGCTATTCAGTAATAGACAAAAATGGAGCACAGACAACCGAATCTGGGTACAGTCTTGCGCGGCCTCTACCATAACTAGGTCTTCCAGCAGCCAAATCCCCATCTGAAGTTTCACGTGCCTCAGTCTTTCACCTGCAAGATGCCCAATCAACCTCACGGGGCTATTCAAATACATACATCTATATATGATGTTCGACACATTTAACATTTAAAATAGCAATTTAATAGTGCGGGATTCAGAAACTGTAAATATTTTCAATGCAACAGAATTTCTTGCTTTTTAGTGTTTATTTTTGAGAGAGAGAGAGAGAGAGAGAAAGTGAGTGGGGGAGGGGCAGGGGGAGAGGGAGACAGAGGATCTGAAGCAGGCTCCTTGCCGACAGCAGAGAGCCTGATGCGGGGCTCAAACTCATGAACCGTGAGATCAGGCCCTGAGCTGAAGGTGGATGCTTAACTGACTGAGCCACCCAGGTGCCCCCAATTTCTTGTCTTCTAGAGTAGCTTCTAAGATTAAAGCAACAGGGCTACTTCAGGTCCAGGATATCTGTAAAAGATGGCATTACTGTGTAGAAAACCCCAGGCCAGTATTTCCCATGAACTATGTTGTCTGCCAGAGATTTCAGAAATATCTGCATAAGAAGACTGGGCTAGAAAGGGATCTAACAGAGCAACGCCTTTAATTATGTGACTATAAAGGCACAAGATAGAAATGCTAGCACATGGTATAAGATAAGAAGGTAAGTTGAGACCAGACTCAACTTAGGGAGACCAGTCCCCCTTTCTAAATCTTCCCCTTTGGAGCTGCTGCCTGATGGGTTGATGCCTGGCTATCATGAGAAATCCTACCAGTCCTTCCAGGCCTACCCCATGGGACTCAGCCCACGAAGCTGCCCTGATTCCTTCCCCGTCCCTTTCCCTCCAAAGGAAGGCTTGGTTTGCACTGTGTGGTTCCCTAGAGTGGCTTTAACAAAGCCCCGCAGGCTGGGTGGCTTAACCAACAGAAACTTACGGTCTCACAGTTCGGGGTGTTAGGAGTCTGAAATCAAGGTGTTGGCAGGCTTGGTTTCTTCTGAGGCTGCTTGCTCTCTTTGGCTTGCGGATGACCCTCTTCTCTCTACCTCTGTGTCCAAATTTCCCCTTCATATAGCGACACCAGTCCTACTGGCTTGGGGCCCACCCTAATGATCTCATTTAACTTAATTATCTATAGATTATCTCCCAATAAGGTCACATTTGGAGGTAGTGGGAGTTAGGACTCCACCTAACTTTGTTTTGAGGAGGGAGGGGCATACAATTCAGCCCCTAACAGACTCCCATTGCATTGTTATTGATACTTTTTGGTAAATCATCACCATTCTCTCCTCCTCCCAGATCCTTGTGGGATCTGAGCCTTGCCATAACTCATATTTGTATTCTCTGGCGAGCCTTACACTGTGCACGCACTCAATAAACCCTTGAACGGGTGAGCAGTAAATACATGTGCTTGCTCATGAGTGAATACGGGCCATTGCCAATAATGACAGGTCTGGAATACACAACGTGTGATTCCAGAAACACACTTCAGCAGATGACGTGACCACCACTGCAGTCAGCACTGACCTGTGGAAAGGCTCTAGCCAACAACGAGAAAAAATTTCTTTCCCCCCGGGGACCTGAAATGTCATCGTTGGCAAATGATACTCCATGCTCGCCCTTTGGGATTCCTGATTCAAAACCCACAATGGCCCTCCTGCAGGAGTCACAAGTGTCTAGAGGGGAAGGAACCACAGCAGGTGGGGATAGAGGAGGCACAGGAAGACAGGAGGAGGTGAGGCAGGGTGCCTGTTTTATAATCGCCTCCTCGGATGGGCTCTGATGCTAACCATGACTGACAATTTCCAGAAGCATTGTTCAGTAGCTTGGTTTTTTTTCTATGGAGAAACCGTGAATCGAAAAGTACCAGTTGGGCTTGTCTGTCATTCCCATCCGATTTTCTTTCTCTTTGCTTCCATATTAGGCATAAGGCTGCTTGTTCAGTTCCATATTTCTTTACCTTTCCGGAGATAACACATCGTGTTAGAACCATTTCGGGGTGGATGCTAAAATGGTGTTCAGATGGCAAAGTTGGGCTTAACAATTCAGTGAGATTTAATAACAGGCAATTTGTGTCAATTTCCAGATAACACAAGTCAGTTCCAATATATCCCTTAAGAGGCTTGCAGAGCTCCACGGCATTTGGTGTCAAAAGCATTTCCCACAGCCGTGGTGAGGCTGTGAAGGAATGTTGGGGCTGAGGCGTCATGGACACTGCCTCCTAGCACTTCAGCTTGCATTCATTTCTGCTCCTATAGCCCTCTTTTCTGGCCGAGCATGATGGAAAAGCTCAGTAGAGGACTAATTCATTATTAGAAATGAGGGATGCTGGCCCGTTCATCTTTCTTCCCTGCTAATCCTCAGGGATCAAGGTCATACACTGTCATGCACTGTGCATTTGAAGGGTGAGACCCGGGGTGGAGGGTGGGGCGGTGGGGCGATTTCCACCCAAGCTCCACACTGGCAGCACAGTGCCCTGTGGACAGAAAGCCTCCGATGTGCTCCCCTTGCAAATCCATCTTTCCGATCTAACTCCTGGGGTATGTCTATTGCAGGTAGTCTGAAACAACCTTGATGTTCCTTCTCTGGTGCGGAAAGAGCAAGTACTTGCAGTGCGATGCATTTGCTCGGTAGAAGTAAGGTAGGGATTTTTCTTCGGGTCAGATGCCATATTACTGTATTCGCTTTTCTATTGCGTTTGAATCATTACCTTGATCTGTGACTCGCTCTTCTCCCGTTGACCTTCCTAGTCACTGCTGTTAAGCAAGGCCTGTTTTGATGCCTCTGGCCCTTACTCTGGATCAGAGGCCAAGGAAGGCCTGTGAAAACAAATCCCCAGACCCTCTCTCTGGGACCTAGCTTTCTGCTACCCACTCTCGGCTAGGAATGGGGAACGGTTGTGGGGTTGGGGGTTTGGGCTCCCACAGCTGCTTAGGCCTTTACTCTGTGCCCCGTGTGGCCTCAGAACCTCCCACACACTCAGATAAACATCCAAGAACCAGTGTCAGAGCCCCACTGTTAACAGAAAATTAAGATGGCCAAGAGCAAATGCAACTTTTCTCTTCAAAAAAGCATGAGCATGCATCTCTGCTAATAGATGCAAAGACCAATCTAGAAGAATATAAATCAAATTATTGACGTACTTCTATTTGAGAAGTGGTGACAAAGACACTCCCCTTGACCAAACTTTAGTCAGGCTCCTCCGAGCCCACCTAGGCCCTGTCCTTGGGCATGTCTTCCTAGAGCACACTTCCTGCACAAATCCTGACGAGTAGGTTTAGTGAGATCCCTTACCCTTGATATCTGATCACCCTCGTTATCTAATCAGGTTCGTCATTCTCCACCGTCCCCTCGTGGCACCTGGTCACCCTGGCCTGGCTTCAGCATGAGTCCTGTTAGGTCAGTGAAGCTAGAGTTCCCGCTTACTCTGGTGTTTCTTTTTAGTAATTGTCTGTCCACGGCCATGGCTGTAAACTCCCACTCTTCCCTGTATTCAGAGTTGGGCCCAAGCTCTCTCCCCTACACCTCATTGCCGTGGTCCCTGTGCCGATCGCAATGGTCCCGTACCTTCTGCCTAGTAAGGCAGACCTAGTAAGGCATGACCTTAACAAGTGTCAGGAGTAATTAGTTAGCAGTGGGGACATCTGTGATTTTCAATCCCTAAATTATGTTTGCACATTACTGGCGTATTATGTTTGCAGGTTTCACACAGATCAACCGCTTTCTCGAGATACGTATGCCATAAAATTTAAGGTGCACCTCTGTAAGGTGCACAGTAAATCTTAGTACTTTCATAGAGTTGTGCGACCCTCACCCCAGCCCCGGTGAAGACAATGCCCGTCACCCCCCAAAGTTCCCTTGTTCTGCTCTGCGGGCGCCCTTTACTCCCATCTCCGTCTCCGGCCACCACGCGTCTGCTTTCTGAGGGGCTTTTCTGAAATCTCACTGAAATGGAATTAAGCACCATGTGGCCTTCTGTACCTGGCTTCTTTTGCTTGTTAATGTTTCTGAGGTTGATCCACGTGGCAGTGGGCGTCAGCAGTCCGTTCTCCGCGTTGGATGGTACTCCATTGCGTGGATGCGCCGCATTTTGTCCTCCACTTCTAGTCAGTGGACTCGTGGGCCGTTGACAGGTCTGGGCTGTTGTCAAGCATGATGCTATGAACATTCACGCACAAGTCTCCGTGTGCATAGAAGGGTCACTTTTATAATCAGAAACGAGGAAAAACGATGAAAGACCAACATGGATTCTCAAGCTGTTGCTGGAATGCATCCTCTTTTACCCAAAATGGGGAGCTCTACAGGTGGGGCCAAAGGTTTAAAACGAGGAGGAAAAGAAGTGGGTCCCTGAGAAAGGATTTGCCTGACCCTGGCCAGTGCATGGCCCCAGGGGGACAAACAGGGACAGTGGTCCCATTCCTCTGGAAACTGATGGTATTCACACCGTTCCTCCCAAGCCTCTAAACACACGTGACATGTCATGTGTCCCCACTGCAGCTCTGTGTCAATCCCAACGCAAACACACTCCCCCGTCTCAAAGTCCTTTGGTTCAAAAGCAGGCAATCAAGGCAACACCAGACCACGTGAATTTGTCGTGTTTAATAAACGTTCCCCAGGGTGGTTTGCTTTTGGAGTGGCTGCAGAGAAAGGCCCGAAACGCGGGTGCAGCCTAACTAGCTGGGTTGCTCAGATTCAGCAATTCAAGTGTTCAGGCCGGGTCCTTTCCCTGGTATGCAAAGGTCAAAAGTTGCAGCTCTGTGGGAAAGGCGTCAGAAAAGCCAAGGAAGAGAGGATCCAGTTCTGTCAGCAGGAAACAGAGGCAGAAGGAACAGAGGCGAACAGGAAGTTGGTAGGTACACAAGATGGGCACCTCGTTTACAGAGACGAGGCGGAAAGCAGACTGACAGCACACCGTTGGGGGATATTTAGAACCAGTAGATACGACCTCAAAGCGCTATGGGTTGACTCGGTGGTAACGGGCACCAGTGCTGACACCTACCTTATCTGTGGTCTCAGCAGGTTCTCTATGGAAGTTCTTCCAGCAACCCGAGTTCCTGTCTGTGTACGTAAGAGTCTGGGTGGCTTTGAACGGTCACCCACGCGGGCAGCTTTGCCTGCCTCTCTCCTTTGGAAACTCCCCTGGTCGCCCTACTGGCCCTGAATCCCCGGTTTCTCTTTGCATTCTGCCTACAGCAATGCTGCTTTCTCCTTTCTTTTTTTAATGTTTATTTATCTTTGAAAGAGAGAGAGAGAGAGAGAGAGAGCCAGCCAGGGAGGGGCAGAGAGAGAGAGAGAAAGAGCAAGACACAGAATCCGCAGCAGGCTCCAGGCTCCAGCTGTCAGCACAGAGCCCGACGTGGGGCTCAAACCCACAAACCTTGAGATCATGACCTGAGCCGAAGTCGGACGCTCAACCTGAGCCACCCAGGTACCCCCTTTTTCTCCTTTCCCTTCTACATTTCTTTGGAAGGTTTTACTCATTCTGCTTTAATCTGTCATTTCGAGGTGTGTGACTACACTCCTTTACTTCAACACTGAGCTTCTAGTTCAGCTACTGTAACAGTAATATTAATACCAGCAGGTATCAGCACTTGACAATATTCAAAGAGTTTCTGCTTGATCCTCACCAAGAATCAATCCTATGCCGTGGGCGGGATAGCTGGCATTGATTCCTTTTTTGAAACAGAGGAAATCCAGGTGGGGAAGTTCAGAGACTGCCCAATATCACAGAGTCTCAACACGGTGGGACCAGGAGCGGGTTATAGGCCCCCGACCCTGGTGCAATCCCAGGGCTGGGCACACAAGTGATAAAGTTTAATTTTTTTTTTTTTTCAACGTTTATTTTTATTTTTGGGACAGAGAGAGACAGAGCATGAACGAGGGAGGGGCAGAGAGAGAGAGAGGGAGACACAGAATCGGAAGCAGGCTCCAGGCTCCGAGCCATCAGCCCCGAGCCCGACGCGGGGCTCGAACTCCCGGACCGCGAGATCGTGACCTGGCTGAAGTCGGACGCTTAACCGACTGCGCCACCCAGGCGCCCCAACAAGTGATAAAGTTTAAAGCAAATGTGCTGTTGACTGATCTGTTTGACAGAGACCGAAACAGGGGTCGGTGGGCAGGAAGGATGCGGTAACAACTCATGGCAGGTCTACAGAATTCATTTTATGAGTCCATGAGCCTGTGAGGAGAGTTTTCTCATTTTTAGGTTTTCTAAATGTCTATATATTCAATATTCCTTTTTTTTAAAGCTTTTATTTAAATTTTTTTAATGTATATTTATTTTTGAGAGAGAGAAAGAGAGAGAGAGGATGGGGGGGAGGGGCAGAGAGGGAGACACAGAATCTGAAGCAGGCTCCAAGCTCTGAGCTCTCAGCACAGAGCCCGATGCGGGGCTTGAACTCACAGACCGCGACATCATGACGTGAGCCGAAGTCAGACACTTAACCGACTGAGCCACCCAGGAGCCTTGTATTCAATATTCTTAAAAAGGCACTGAGATCCTCAGTATGAGATGCAGAGATCATTTTAGGGTAAAAAGCTTCTGTTGAATGATGATTTGCAAATATATGTCTATAATATAGGGCTCAGAACTAATATTATGGGTCAAATGTCTATTTAGTTATACAACCCTACATAAAATCTTGCCCTAAAGTTTTAGCAGTTAATATTTAACGGCCAAGTATTGATACTAGGTTGACATGAACAAACAGAACGTTTTGCAGAAAGGAACATGCTTGGGATTCGATGTGAATCAATTATTGTGTTTATTCCTGAAGCTTTTGTTTTGGAGCCCTGTATCACAAAATGGCATGTTTAATGTTTACAACAGGTTTTAGAAATTTGAGATGTTTTTTTTTCATTTCTACCGTTTTTTTAGAGTAAAATTGGAGATAATGTTCCAAACCATCATCAAAAAACGCAGAGCAAACTTTTCTGTATATAAACTGTACATAAAAACAAGGCACTATACATTTCAGGGAAGATATTAAGGTTGAAAGGTGGATTCGCACAGATTCTTTAGAGCCCGTGCCAGGAAGTACAAATGTCTCTGTTCATTTTAGCACCGGAAGCAGCACTCAGAACAAGTCAGACCTAAGGCCGAAGGAGACATTTCTGAACTGTGTGTGAAGATACAGAAGGGTGCCAGAGCTAATTCCACAGAAGCAATTCCATCTACCTTTTCATATTATTTTGACACCAAAAGGAAAACAAATCTTAAAAGTGAATCGAATAATATTGCTTTGTTAAATACGTATTTGATTTATATGGTGTTTATATAAATATATATATTTTAGAATCCACAAACTATCAAAATAACACTTTATGAAGAGAATTGCTTCAAAAAAAAGAGTAGGCAACGCTCAGCTGGAACAGGAGGGCAGTGCGAGAGCAGCTGCTGAGAAACAGCTACTTAAGTGCACACGGGGACACCTTTATTAACATGACCTGCTGAGTCGTGGAAAGAGAGTTTCCAAAGGGTTCGCTGAAACATTTACAAAATACACAAATCCAGGACAGGACACGCAGTAGAGCTAGTAACTTCAGGTTTTAAAAACTCTGATGAAAAAAATCTTTTTTGTTTTTTTTTTTTAAATACCAGTCCAAAAAAAAAAAAAAAATTTGCCATTTTCCTGGTCCAAGGGTATCGAAAGTGACGGCAGATTCTTCTAGCCATCTCTCCCGCTCAGAACAGACCTTTTGCTTTCTTCAGGTTCACCTGCTTCCAGGCGGGCAGTGCGTTGTATTCTTCTCTGGTCATGTCTAGTGCAAACTGCAAAATTGGGGGAGACGCCCAGTGGGTGAGTGAGAGGACTCCCATCCAAGCCAATGTGTCGCTTAAACGCCATCCCACACGAAGAAATGCTTACCTCAAAGTCTTCGTCAGTGAGATAAATCTCAAGCTTCAGAGGATCAACTCCCTCGGGCAGTGGCCTGGCTAGCAGATCGGCCAGCGGATAAATGGTTTTACAAAGCTTGGCTAAGACATCTTCCACAAGGGTGATCTGATTCGAAACTTCCGTATCCTAGAGAAGAGGAGGGAGCAGAGAGAACTTCGTGTCCTGCACCTGCACCAGTGTTTTGTCACGCGCCTGCAAATACATGACCCTGTCCCGTCTGTGCCCTCGCCGGACCCTGTCTAGTCTGTGCCTAGCCAGGGGGGGTGGGTCGCTCAAGGGGAAGCAGGCTCTGAAATGGAAAGGGATTGCCCAAAGCCCCACAATTCTCCTTTCCATGTCTTCCCACCTCACCAAATAAATCCTGCCTTGGACAAAAGGGAGTATCACGTGAGTGAATTATGGCTTAAGATTATTAAATCTGAACTCTCGGGGCGCCTGGGTGGCTCAGTTGGTTAAGCGTCCGACCGGCTCAGGTCGTGATCTCGCAGTCCGTGAGTTCGAGCCCCGCGTCAGGCTCTGTGCTGACTGCTCAGAGCCTGGAGCCTGTTTCGGATTCTGTGTCTCCCTCTCTCTCTGACCGTCCCCCATTCATGCTCTGTCTCTCTCTGTCTCAAAAATAAATAAATGTTAAAAAAAAATTTTTTTTAAATAAAAAAAAAGATTAAATCTGAACTCTAAACACTAGAAGCATTCAGATAATGGAATTTGTTTAAAAGTATTTTAAAATAACCTTATGAGGATTCATGCTGCCCCCTTGAGCCCTGTTTCTTAATCCATAATAGAAAAAGGTAAGAAAATGCGTCCAGGATATGCTGCTGAATCCAGACTTCAAACAAACAAACAAAAACCACTCTGTGTGCATTTACACTGAACTGGTTACTACAGGTAAATTCTCTTCCTCTGTTAAACCTGGAAGCCAGATCACTGCCCTCCTTTTGAGTGGCGGGAACGAATGACTAACAGGGTTGCCAAATTCATCAATGATGGTGGAGACTAGTGGTCACGGAGTGGGTTTGGAGCAATCCTGCACCTAAGACCCGGGACAAGCTACTTCAGGTGTCTGTGTCTCAGCTCCTTCCCTGGGAAAACGGAGATACCCGAAGATGAATCTTAATAGACTGTTGTAAAAATAAGGGAGAAAATACACATAAAGGGCTCGGAGCCGTGCCTGGCCCACGGTGAGCGCTCAGTGATTGTGTTATTGCCCCAACTTGGCGTGGAAAGCCCGACCTCACTGGCCGGAAGCCCGCCAGCCTGCGCGAGATGCTCCCAGGCCACTGCTGCCTGGGCATGCACGGCGGAAGCAGGACACAGCGGTAATTACAGCCTTGAACTCACACTGCAGGAGGAGGTACGGGTGCGGGGCGCTGCACCCCCAGGCACGACTGCGTGTTTATTGTAAACAGAGCCCTATCGGGCTCCTCCCTGCGTGGACCAAGCCCACTGGCTTACAGAGAGATGTGAGTCTCGGCAGCGATGCTGGCATTAAACAGGCATTTGCACTGTGCATCCACTGTTAAGCAGCAGCGAACTCTTTTTGTTTAAACGTGTTCGGACCTCCCGTAAAATACCCATGTCGTCTCCTCCGGAAAAGCAGCTCTCTGACATAGTAAGAAAATTGAAATGGAACAAACCTATTTCCTTCACAATGTTAAAAACTCATGACTTAAGAAATTCTACACAGCTGTAGTAAGCTTTTTTTTTTTTCCTATGTGGTTGGAAATTATAATGTTCTGGTTAATAATATGCTTTAGTAAATAAAGGTTATGATAAATGCTTCATGGGCTAATACCAACTGGTCTCATGAAATACTATTAATGAGCTATTCACACTCCTAATCAGGAGTGACTCACGATACATTCATTCGCTTCGTACTTTGATCTGTGAATAATCCATCACAGATTTATTTTGTGCCTCCTCAAACACAAGGTTAATGTCTGAAGCCAGAGGATTTTGTTGTGCCTTACACGGACCTTGAAAAGCAACAGAGTTTTAGCGAACAGAATGAAGAGATGGCAGCTTTCTGTATATTCTTCAGAGTAATTAAGTTCACCTTTGCTTTTAAGTTGTTTAACTTGAACACCAGGTGTAGAAGAATACCAAAATAGTTCAAATGACTGATTACCAAAATAGTTCAAATGATTTTTCCATTTCCTAAGCTAATTCTATGTAGACTTGCTAACATGTTGTAAAAGAAAACAACAACAACAACAACATTTTATCACTTAGAAAATGCCATTGGGATGCTTCTTCCCAAGGTACAGTCGACTCACGATCTGAAAGGTGTGGAGCCACCTTCAGGGGGAAGCAAACCACACTCACCATTTCTGTGATTTCAGCAATGTCCTCTCTGTGCTCCCAGCTGGGGAACATATTGGTGAACGTCAGGGGCTCCAGACCAGCGTGGATAAGGTAAGACTTGGGGGGCGGCCTCTTGATATTTTTTCCTGTAGGTACACAGAGGGCAACATCAGGACACCCGGGGTATGGGTCCAAAGACCCGGTCTTTCTCTGATTTCCCTTGAAATCTTTTCTTCATTTGGATCTCTTGACTTATGGTTAGAGTGCAAGTTGTGAGTAGTTCATAATAACGCATGGATGGTATTTATACAAAATGTTAAGTTTATGCATATAAGGATGCGTAACACTGCGTGTAAGTGACCTGACTCTAGCAAAATGCTTCCACGTCTCTGGATCTGAGAAAGCCTCTCTCCATGGCTCCTGGGCAAGAGATTTTTTCCTCTTACATTCACCTGTAGAAGTATTCCTCTGACTTCCTAAGGCAGCGTGAAGTTCAATGTGAGTTAAACAGCATTTTCTAAACCACTCTAATTTAAACATTTGGTGGGAATTTGTTACTTGTTACTGACGAGCTTTTCAAGAGAGAATCAACTGTATGAATTCAGTGAAACTAATCCATGAAACCTTAAAAACTAAGACAAGAAATTAATTACTGGCATCTTCGTTTTACATAAAATTCTATAAATTTTTGGCGGATGGTACAGTAAAAAGCCATGAGTTCACAGTAGATCTTTCTTTTTTAGATATCACACTAAAAATAATAACGAATGACCAAAAGGTTGCCATTGGCTTTCCAGCCCATTTAGGCGAGCTTTCCACTCTGGACAGTGGGTGGCTATGCACAGAAGGAGGCCCCCAGCATGATTACACCAGAGTGCAAAAGGGTTCTGACCCCTCCAGGGCATTCCACAATACAGCCTTAAATCTTGAGGGTAGCAACTCAGACGGCCCAGTAATGTAAAAGAGAAAAATGAATTCCCATTCATGGTGACAGTCAAGAATGCATTAATCTCAAGATTAAGAAGCCTCAAAAAAAAACTTGGTTTCATCACTGCCTGCCGGGCTTTATCAAGGTTGGCCGGCACACGCAGGAAGGAAAACACTGGTCTGCGATCCTGCTGGGGTGGATGAAGCCTGTCGCAGAGCTGAGGGCCCCAGGCCTGCCCACTGGCACCGACGCCTCACCTTTGCAGTACTGGAGCACGGTCTCCATGGCACTCTTGCGGTCGGAGGCCCAGCGAATGCGGGCGGAACCCGTGATCTTGTTCTCGATGGGCCACCAGCCCTGCCAGAGGTACACCTCATGGTGATTGTCAACAAGGAAGAGTGCTGTGAGGGCAAGGGCAGACCAGACAATCAAGATGCTTCCGGGGCACTCTTCCCCAAACCTAATGGATGCTTCCCTCCAGGCTGCTTTTGTCAGAGGGAGGGGGTGCAGAATCCCCTTGGCGGGGCCAAAGGCGGGGTGTCCACGACGCCTCAGCCCTTTGAGCATACAGTCAGTTAAGGCCTCTGGGCAGAGAGAGGTGGCATCTGTGATGCCGGCCTCGTTTCCCTCCCTGTCCCCACACTCTCTCTCCCTTTGCCCCTCCTCAGTAGCCGGCCCGCCGGCGGCCCTTCCGAGAACTGGCAGCATGCTGAGGGGAGGGATAACGCACCCGCGAGGGGCTGTAAGCAGCATTTCTCTCCAAAGAGCATATTAAAAACCGGAGAGTACACCCCCCTTGCCCTACAGGTCACTGATGTGCGTGCCCCACATGCGACTGCTTCCTAGGTGACTAAGTTCCTGGTTCTCGGTGAGAGAATAGGGCTTGAAGGAGCAGACGCGTTCTAACACACCGTCAGCCCGACTCGTATTCCATGTGGCAGAGGGGCTCTCACGCCTGCTCGGTCCGCCTGCCCCGCATCCTTTCCTAGCCCGTGTTTCAGAATTCCACGCACACCACACATTTGAAAAGCCCAGAAGAGGTTGATAACCCACCCTGAGGCATAGCGTGAAGAGGGTGGGTAGCGGCCTCCCTTTGAAGGAACTTGCTAGTATTTCCCGCAGTATGACCCGTGGGCCAGCTGTTGAGCTTTTAAGGTGGGGAGCTGGGCCGGGTTAATGAGAGGTTGTGGCTGAGGGGAGAGGGCACAAGGGCTCAGACTCGACTGCAGGAGTCTGGCCGGGTCCATACAGCCCAGTCTCTGGTGACGGTGACTGTCCCAACCAGCACAAGGGCACACAACCGGTTCTGTCGCGAGGTGGGGGCCGAGTGGATACAGCCTTGACCTCGGAGTCAGAAGACATGGGGGGGGGGGGGGAACCACAGCCCTGCCGTGCAGCCTTGGCTAAGGCAGACACCGTTCTTTGGCTGATTCAGCAGATACTCCCAACCCCTTGCCGCCCCGCCACTTGCTCTCCCAGGCTCCCCGGTAGTGGAGGGTGGTCATGTGACAGAGCTCTGGCCAACGGGATGTGAGCAGAAGTCAGCTGGGGGCTTCTGGGAAAGCTTTTGCTTTATCCAATACAAGGGAGAGACACGGCCATCACTGCCCTTTTCCCAACCCTTTCTTTGTGTCTCGAACGGAAAACATGATGCCCGGAGCAGGGGAGGCCGACTGTGGGCCGCGAAGCCACAAGACTGAGGGGAGTCTGGGAGAAGAGCTGAGATTCCAGGCCTGACACGGTTGTGCTCAGCCTACCTGGGTGAGTTAAGTACCTGGGCCTCGGTTTCTTAGACTGTAACATACGGCTGATGTTCCCTTCCTTTTGGGGTAGGTGTGAGCATGAGATGACATAAGAAAGTTACCCGCCAGGGCACTTGGCAAATAAAAACCGTTTAGTCAATACGCAAGTAAAGTAAAAAGGCCGTCTGGAAGGTGTATGTTCTGTGGCTCGGCACGATGACCCCTTCCACGGGCCGTACCTGGCTGTGGCGCGCTGTACAGATCTTCCTGCAGGAAGGGCATAGAATTGACCACAGAGGGGTCTCGGGCGGGATACATGAATTCTGTGGCTGAGAAGTCACCAGAGGAACTGCTGAGGATGAACAGGCGGGGTGTGAAGTTAAAATTTCCAGGATCTTTGAAAGAAAAGAGAACAGAGCTGAGGACACGCTATGCATCAAAGGAAATCCCAGATGGACGGGAGAGCGACCGTAAGACATGAAATAACCCCAAAACTTCGTGCGAAAATAGGTAAAACTTATCTGACCTTGGAGGTGGGGAAGGTCTCCTTAATCATAATTATAAAAGGAGGAATGAAGGGACAGGGGATTTCTGCACTGACAGTACAAAAATGAACACTTTCATTGCAAAAAAGCCCCAAACCAAACAAAAAGGCAAGTGACAAAATGAGAAATGTGGAAACTGGTTCATGCCCTTGGTATATAAAAGAATAAAGATAAATATCTCAGTAAAAATGTACAAAAAGGCAGAAATGAAAACATTCACCAAAGTAGAAATCTAAATAATTAAAAAAATACATAAGCATTTAACAGTACTTCCAATTTAAACCATTAGTTAAAATAGTGCTTAGGTAGCAGTCTCCGCCCACCCCCCACCCCCATTTTGGCAAAGAGGAAAAGGCAAAGTCCACTGGGGAATGCACACTCTCTGATGTATATTGCCGGGTGAATATGGAGATTGGTGTCCGTGTTCCGGGGCACCCTTGTTGAGCTGTACCCTGAATCTTTTCTACCTTTACCACAGCACTTCTGTATCTAGGAATTTAACTAGAAGCAAATACACGTACTTGGTTTAAATTTATTCACATCTCTATTGTGTAATAGGGAAAAATCGGAAACCTCTCTCCAACCAAAAGAGACAGGTTAAATAGGAAATGGCATATAGCATATTCATGGAATGCTCTGCGGCCAGAGAAGTCTAGATATGAACAACTTGAGCAACTGTTCATAATAAAGGGAAAAATCGGGTTACAAAACTGTGTACTGCTGTCCAAAATTTCCTTTAATACAGATGTGTATGGATCCCATAGAGAAATGTTGATTCTAGTTATCTTTGAGAGAGAAGATCATAAGGGACTTAGTTTCTTTTTCAACCTCTCTGTACTTTCAAACATTTTCCATCACCAATATGCATTATTAAGAAAAACTCTGTAAAAGTTCAGGAAAACTGAGATGAGTATACCCCACTGTGGTCCAACCTTGGGCAAGCTGATGGAGTTCGCTGTGCCTCAGTTTCCTCATCAGAACAAACACGGTGGCGTTAGGTGGTGAGCGTTGAGTTAAGGCAGATCAGGTGCTTAGGCGGTGTCTGTCTCATCCTAACCTGCCTAATACTTGTTAGCTTTCCCTCTGTGTTAATCTGTACGTTAAGTTGATCTGTGTTTTGTGTATTTAATACAAAACCGACCTGTTCTCTAATCTGAACTCTGTTAGGTCCCTGCACCCAGGATGCTGGCCAGACCGAAAGCGTCTCGTGCCATAGGGTCACGTTGTGTCACTGTCCCTCTGGTTTCCTGGAATTCGCTTCTCTCCCTCCGTCTCTTCAGGTCATGCTTCCCTCCGAGGCTCTGTGTAAATGTCGTGTGATTTTCCTCGTGGAACTACTCTTTCTTTTAACTCTCAGCCTCCTTCATTCGTACCTCTTTCGTGACACACAAAAGTTTTATTTGGCATTATGCTTAGCTGTGCATATTATTTAGCTTCCTTACTGCATTGTAGGCCTGGGAGGACCTAGCCTAGGTGTGATTCACTGGGTGTTGTGCATAGTATGTGCTCAGTAAGTATGTACTGACTAAATTAGTGATGGAAAGCTACGGAATGTTGGATTACCTTGAAGCATGCAGTCGTAGGCTTTCCTGTCTCTCCTTCCTAAAGCGTCCCAGAATCCCAGGGGCTCCGATCCTTCATCGCACTCATGTATTGTCACTTTACTGCTACTATGCAGTCCGGCTTCCAGGGGACATCTGCACGGAGAAAATCCAGTAGTTTGTTTGTTTGTTTTAAGCCTTAGAAGTGTTGGCAGTATGGAATTATTCAAGACTAAATCTGCAGATCAGTTCACCATCTCTCTTCTTCCTAAAATAATTCTTACTAATGAATAAAAACATGCTCCGTGGTTTATGAATGTGTGTGTGTGTGTGTGTGTGGTGGGGGGGGGCAGCAATGAGAGGGACTGGCTTGGCCCTTAGAGAAGAATGTATAATTACATACAAGTTGCAATGAAAGTGATCACGTTTTTATATACAACATACATATTAACTATTCCTTGTCCTCTCTTGCTAGAACATAAGCGTCATGGGGACGGAGACTTAGGTTAGTTCACTTGCAAGACCCTGGTCCCTAAATCTGTGCTTGGCACCAAGTACGTGATCAGTGAATACCTGCAGAGTGAATGAGTTCATCGTTCTGTTTTTTCCCAGTGGTCCAAGGGGAAAATCCAATGGGCCAGGGATGCCTTTGGATACCTCGCCGAAGGTCAACTATCACCCCTCCCCACTCGCTGGCACACAGAACAGCATTTCGAGATGAGATGTTTTGCTTCCCGGCCGTCTGCCTGTTGACAGGGCACTGGCCTGCGTTCTTTCCGCCCTCTCCTCGGCGCGGTAGGTTCGAGAGCCATCCCAGGGGAAGGATGCCCGCCCCGCACCGCTGTGGTGCCCAGAGAATGGATTTGACCAGATTACACTTTGGTGGCATGCCGTGGCCCTGGAAACGCTTCGCTTCTACTGTTCACATGTTACCAGTGTCCTCCCAGGTGACAGCCTGAGGAAACGCCAGGCATCCCCTGCCTAGCTGGCGGTCCAGCGACTCGGGCAAATGCAGGCATATGGTTGTCCTCTGGAAAGGGGACATCTTATAGTCTGACACAGTTGGTGGTCTCCCAGACTTTTCTTTAGCTAAATGCTTCCTAACTTTCCACTGCTCTGGCAAAACTGAAATGTTGAACCCCTAAACGATATTTGAAATTTGCTCTCTTTAAATACCAAAGGCCTCCAGGCTTTTAATTCAAAATCATACCCATGAAACAAATGACGGCACTCGTTGGGGGCACTTCCCTCACTCCTCACTCTGCCTTTCATCGAGGCAGGTACATCCTCAGAAGGTGGGGGAAGCCCTCACGCGGGCAGCTTGAAGCGAGATGTGTGTCACGGCCACTTGGCACGTCAGAGGCCCCCAACCACGTTCATACCCACCCCCTGCTGAAGTCACTTGAAGTACACCCGGGCTTCTACTGGAGACCCTGGGTATCCTTCCCGCCTCAGCCGGCGTCCCACGGGGAAGCCCCTTCTGGGAGATGCCCTCACACACAACACTCACTGTTCTTTGATTTTATTTGCTGCGGTCCTTCCGACCTCCTTCGTGTGGGCTTGGGCTTTGCATCCGTGCCACAAGTAAATGAGGGCTTTATTTACGTTGAGGACAACCATGGACGTCCTGGACCTCAAGCTACTACAGTGACAGGCCACTTCCAGCAAATTCCCTTCCACAGGCACTTCTCCGCGCACACAGTACAGCCTCCACTCACCTGCAGGGGGCAGCAGCGGCACAGAGTTAGGACGTGGTGTGCCGCAGACCCGCCAACACCACCCACCCTGGGCCCACCCAGGCCCATCCTGTGACTTGGGGGTGGGGGTGGGGGGCTCAGGCGGAGTGGCGGCCAGCTCGCTGCCGGCCCAGAAAGCACATCCTTTTGGAGTTAGAAGCAGGTTCGTGAAGTAGAAAACCCATTTTTGTAACATTTATAAATACTCAGGTAAATCACATAACAGGCATATTTTGAGAGGCTCTGAAGCTAAGAATTCTTTTTATTTTATTTTTTTTTATAAATCTATTCTATAAATTAAGAGATTTTTGTTGGCCAGCATCCAATTTATAATAGATGACCCACTGAATTTTCCTCCCCTCTTGAAAAGAGAGACAGAGTCACTGTTGGGATTCAGTTTAAGGGGAAGTAATCTCCCAGCCTCCTGCATACAGAGTCCTATGTATCCTAAGGTAAACGCCACAGGAAGGTGGGGGGGGGGGGCTATGAGCTCCCCATAAGGCTGATTTGTAAGGCAAACGTGACGAGGCTTTCAGGGGTGAAGACACAGCTATATAAAGGGAGACTTACTTTAATACCCCTCCCCCCCCACCCCCAGTGTGAAAACACCTTCTAGGAGAGGGAAACGAATCTTGTTCCAACGGTGACAGTGACTTACTTTGCGCGTTCTCTTCCTCCTCTTCCCGCCTCCCGGAGTGTACTACCATTCCCCCCTGGAAACACTGCAGAAAGCAGGGGGGCTCCTTTCCCTGCAGGACCTGGACCTTTCAATGGAAACGCATTCCAGTAAGTAACACGTACCGGTTCTCAAAGTCTTAAAAAGAATACCTGCCTAGTAGAAACTCTGAAAAACAGCGAGAAGTGCCCACAAACACCAGTGACACTACTGTTGTGTCTAAAGATAACCACTGTGAAAGGTCTAGGGTACAGCTTTCCTTCCAAAGTGTCTTTCAGGTATGTGTCTTTCCCAGACAAAAGTAGGATTGTTGTCCTTTGTTACTTAATACCCGATTTTATTCACTTGATGTTTTGCCGTCAAAGACTTTGGAAACACAAGTTTTGATATTTTAGTGGTATTCCGTGGTATAGACGTAGCATGATTGATCTAAACAAGTTTGAAACAAAGTCTACCTCTCAGCGGTGAGAACGACTGATCACTTAGTGACTCAGGGGCGGGGGCGGGAGGGGAGAACTGTCTCTTTTGCAACCATTCCAATAGTCCACTCATGGAACACTGCTCCTGCAGACCAGCCTCCCCTTCGCCTGGGAAGCGCTGTGTTAGCTGCTCATAAAACTGTTAGGGTTGACTCCACTCACTCTCACTTTGGCTAGACATTTTCCCTTCACGAGGAAATTGTTTATTCAGCCTGGAAGTCGGGGCAAACCGAAAGGTAGGAAGCATTTCCCACCAGGAGTTAACAGATCAACCTCAGGGCCAACTTTGCGTAATTTAGCGCCATTTTGTGGCAGCGTTTCATATGTCTGAGGTGTTTTTACATCCACTGGCTTGATAAAAAGTGGAATGCTCAGACTAGAGAGATTAAGACTCAAAATTCTAAGGGTGATTTTGCAGCCACGATTGAAACATGGCCTTTACAAAAATAAAGGCAGTTGAAATTGCCCACTATTAGGGATAAATTAAAATGCAATGGCCACTGACAGTTATTTTCAATTATTGTAGAGTCTATAGTAGAAATGTGTATTAAGTATTTTTTTAGGGAACAGGATTGGTTCTTAGGAATCTAGAAGGCTAGGTGAACATTAATCTGTTTCGGAGAAAATTCCTCTGTTCTCCTCCCTCATGCTATTGTTAACTACTCCTCCAAAGCAGTGAAGATACCTGCCATGGTGTCATGCTTTCCCAAAACCTTACAGTCAACTCTTCATTACTAAAGGATGGGACCCCAGGCAAAGGTAATCCAAACAGCAAAAAGAAATGTTCACAAAATCTTGGCCCCAGGGCATTATACAGGCCCTGGGGTTATAATGGCGGATAAAGACCAGCACACAAGGTCTCTTTCATACTTTCTAGGGAAAGAGGGATAACAAGTAAGTAAACGCAATGTCTACAAAATGTAAATGAAATGACAAATGACTACGAAGTGGTTTTAAGTAGTGATAATAGCGGTAAGTGCTATAAAAAAAAATAAAGCTCAGCAGAGGGACGGAGAATGGGGAGGGATTTGGATAAAACAGGTGACACTGGAACAGAAACCTGAATCATATGAAGTTGAAAGTTACTTATGGATACGGGGGAAATGTTCCAGACAGGAAATTGCACAAAGGCCCTGGGGTGGGAGGAAAGAGGTCTGTGTGTCTCAGGAGTGGCAAAAGGCTAGAAAGCCAGGGGGAGGTGGGAGAGGTGTTCAGGGCCGACCACGAAGGTGCTGGCAGATCACCGGGACACCGGTTTGGAGAGCAAGGGAATGACACGGTCCGACGTGTTCCCGAAAAATCACTCGGGCTGCTGGGAGGAATGCAGATGGTAAAACAGATAAGAATACTCATTTTTACATTAATCTCTGGTATTTCCTTCGGATGGATTTGTGTAGGTGGAATAACTGATCAAAGTTTAGGAGAATTTTAAGGTTCTTGAGCCAAACCGCTTTTCAGGATGGCTGTTTCAAGCTACACTTCCCAGTGGAGGCATCCTACTGAATCCTTACCCACCCTGGAGCCGTTCTTTACAAAACCCCTACCAATTTTAGAAGTGGAGAACAGCATCTCTTGGTTTTATTTGTAACTCCTTGAATATCAGTTAAGCGGAAACTTAAAAAAACCAAACCCTCCCTTGGCGCTTGGTACCTGTCTCACGGATTCGCTATTTACAGATACAACATCTCGTTGAAGAGCATATTACTCCTGACCTGACAGTGGGGAGAGGAGAGGGGGGGGCCCAGCCTGCAGTCTGGAGAGGCCAGACCAGAGCTAAAAGTCACTTGTGCGATGCCGTCTTTGCTCACGAGAAGTCAGGGGTCTTCAGGGGACCAGGCCGCACACCCTGGGGCTCCCCAGGAAGGACGGTTCTCTCATTCAGCTGCTTGCCAGCACTCACCTGGGCACCCCTCTCCTCGTCCAGCTCCACCGTCATCAGAGCCGACGTGCCCTTCTCGCTCACGGTCGACTGCCGACCTTGCCAGAAGAAGTAGGCACACTTCTCTTTGCCAGCCACCCTTGCTGAGTGCTCTCCCTTTTGGCGACTTCCCACTGCAAACACAAAGAGCCCGAGAGGGCAGGGTAAACAGCTGATAGGCCAAAAGAGGAGCAAATGTATGGCTTTCTTCTCCGGGCTCCGTGAGGACAAAGAGGGAAGACAAAAAGCTTTGGGGCATGGGGCTGAGGAGAAAAACCACCTTTCTTCCACTAACTGATCTGATCCCGAGCCTCCAAATTGGCGAAAAATGACCTAGCCTTCTCGATGCCCTAGGAAAAACACCTGTCATCCTCCAGGAAGGCGGCGGATCACTCCAAGTGTGTGACAGAGAAAGCGGGTGACTGCCAGAGCAGGACCAACGGCTCCCGAAGACAGAAATACATTTTCCGTCTTACGCCATTTTTTTTGGCAGAAGATTAGCTGGTAGAGAAAAGATACTGAAAGCAACAGCTGGGCTAGCTTTACGTACAAAGGGCAAATTTAGTCTGCTAAAACGATTCTAGTGAAAACACACTCTGGAGTTTCCACATTCCGTCAGAAATGGAAGAGATCTATTGCTGACATACCGCTTTCATAAAATCTGGGATTTCAATACTATCCGTCGCTGGGTCCGTAGCCAGGATTCAGTGCTGGTCGTCCTTACCGCCTGGCACCTCACAGGCATTTGCATTAGCAGCACCCGGCTCACAGGTCTCACCCAAGAGCAGACACGGGAAGCTAATTGGCCAAGTGGCCATTTTGAAAAGGCAGTATTTCAGACCTCAGCTCGCTACTTTTCGGCATATACCACACTCCGGTCTCCTCGCGTTCATTCAACAACCGCTCACCGAGCACCCACAGTGTGCCCGGGGCCTCCTGGGGATACCAGAGCTATAATGAGAAGACGGCCCCCCTGCTTTCATCCTAACAGACGTGAGCAAGACAGTTTCAGACGGTTGATAAGTGCTCTGAGGATGACAGACGGGGCTGTGACAGGGGGCAGGGTGAGTGCTAATAGGATTCCCTGTTGAAGGCAGGCCTCTCCGAGGAGGTGACAATGACAAGGTGACAGGGACTTGCAGGCAGACCCTTCTGGAACGAATGAGGTCAGGAGACTGAGCTGTTACCCTCAGATGCCTGCCTGGGTGGTCCCAGAAAGTGATGGGCAACAGTGGGAGAACGCAGGTTATAACACCCACGCTTGTTGAAAATTAAAGATAATAACTAGGTTCTCTGGTTCTCTGTTAACCCAGTTTTTCCCAGCGCCAGTCCCATTTACAAAATCACAGTTATTTTGAGGTTTGAAGGTAAGAAGAAAGCTCATTTATTTTAAATTCTCAAGAGGCCAGGGTCATATTTATTTGATTTTTTGGCCTTTTAGCAAAGTACTGTATATATAGTTTCCATAAATGATCATAATAATTCTTGACAGTGCTTTGCTTAAGCACAACATTTAGTGCCATCTTTTGTGGACCTGAACTGATCAAGTTGGTGTATCTTTTATTAAATATTTTGAGAGAGAGAGAGAGAGAGCGCATGTGCACACGCATCGAGGAGGGGGAGGGGCAGAGAAAGAGGTTGAGAGTTGGATGCTTAACGGACTGAGCCACCCAGGCACTTCAAGTTTGTGTATTTTTAATGGATAGGCTATGCATATTCACAACTAGTTTGGAAGCCACTCCATTGAAATTTCTGCTAATTTAGATAGAACAAAAGTTTGTCTTTGATTAGCAATCCCACTCTTCAAAGTAGTGAAAATTAGTCATGTCAGCTGGGGAAAGATGTGCTTAAAACAGGTCACAGAAGTTGATATATATCTTGAAATCTGTTAGCACTTAAGGACATTGTATAAATATATATTCAGGCTTAAATAACCAATGTTTTACCATCTAACATTCTAATATGGACTTCAGTATATATATCTAAAATAGAATTATTTCCTTAAAATATCTCATAATAGTTTTCAGCAATTTTCTTCAATATGCACAAATTTATTACTACATACAACTTAATTTTTAGTTCATTTATTTTTAATTTTAGCAAAGATTAAACTTTCATCAGTAAGAATTTACGGACTGTGACCTTTATCTCACTTTTTATATTTTTTTAATGTTTATTTATTTTTGAGAGACAGGGAGACTGAGCACAAGTGGGGGGGGGGGCGCAAAGAGAGAGAGAGAAGACACAGAATCCGAAGCAGGCTCCAGGCTCTGAGCTGTCAGCACAGAGCCCAAAGTGGGGCTCAACATGAACCAATGAGATCATGACCTGAGCCGAAGTCTGACGCTTTACCCACTAAGCCACCCAGGCGCCCCCCGACTGTAACCTTAAATAGCCTTGATCAGATGGCTAATTTAAAGTGTTGATGGGGGTGCCTGGGTGGCTCAGTCGGTTGACTGTCTGACTCTTCAGTTTGGCTCAGGTCATGATCTCACAGTCGTGAGATTGAGCCCCACATCGGGCTCTGTGCTGACAGGGCAGAACCTGCTTTGGATTCTCTCTCTCCCTCTCTCTTTCTCTGCCCCCACGCACCCTCTCATCAAAATAAATAAGTAAACTTAAAAAAAAATTAAGTGTTCATGCATTATGTCTAAAAATACTTTGAAGAGGACGTTTGTGACCAGTCGTCGTGTTTAGGAGTAACAGGGAACCACGGTTTGAAGAACTGCTCAGGGTCAAGCGGTCCTGCTGCAGGACCCCATTTACTGCCCACTGCGGCCTCCGGTCTCCCTTCCCTGGAGCCCCGGTTCGCTTCTCCAGGAGCTTCTCTGTGCACCTGTGCACCTGGCTAGTGTCCACCAAGAGGACGGCTGTACTGTTTCTACAGCTGCTGGTGTCTGCTGACCTTGTCCCAGAAGAGCTTCCCGAGCTCCAAGTTCTATGTCCTGTTTGCACGTGCAGCTGTGGAGTAGGAGTGATGAGGAGCTAGACTGTGGTCACCAAGGGGCCACTGTTAATGCCATTGTGCTATGCTTCTCTGCTCCCAGAGGGACCGTCTGGAATCGGAATGCTCCCTGCTCTGACTTAATGCTCTGCAGCTGGACTCCTTCAAAGCTGTAACTTTGCTCATAACGATGCTGCTGGAGCTGGCTGCGAGATGTGCCCTGTGTTTACTGGAAGAAACACAGAAAGTACTTTCCTGGGCCAAATCGTTACTTCTTAGGCGGCCTCCAGCAGAGTAGTCTATGAAGGCCTCAGAAATCTGATTACTTTTTTTTAAATTAATTCATGTCGATATCGTTTTATTCATTTATTTCCTATTACTTCTTTTTATAACAGCTCAGGTAGGGAGATGAGTGAATTTCAAATTCTATTGCCCCTTTGTCTTGTTTTGTAAAACATGCAGTTTCCTCTCTGTATTTAAGGAAGGGGAGCTATGTATGCTTTCAAAGCTGGTCCTTAACGTTCCCTGCTGCACAACACCGAAGGTTAGTGGATTCCCACCCGCCAAATCCCCTCTTACTGCCTTTATTGCCAACACGTGGCACGGATGGTTACTGCAGCTGGACAACTGCACCACCCCAAGGAGCAGAGACTCGCAATAGCGACTCTTTGGGAAGGACGCTTATTTTGGGGAGACTCATGTTATCTCATCTTCAAGGTAAATACAGCAATTTTGCTTTCGGGGCTGAGGGCATCAGTGACGATTATTTCCCGTACCTCGTGAGCATGTGCCAGGCCCTGTGCTAAATTGGACACCTACCAGATTATAATAATCTCTGAGCGGGGCATCATCATCAGACCGAGGCTCAGACAGGTTACGTCCCTTCACCCACCTTGCATGGCTGGTACGTAGGGCCTGAGAAAGATTCAGACCCAGGCTGCACGGTCCTGTGCCCTTTCCCCCCAGCCACATGGCCTCCTTATGAAAGGGAAAGGGGCTTTCAGTGTCCTAATCTGGCCTCTCCTAGCTGGGTGACTTCAGACAGGTAACAACTGTGGTGTCCTGTTCCTCACTGAGAAATTGGCATCATGACGTAATACGTCCCAGAGCCACTGGGAGGCACTCAACTCGAGTGTGCGCCAAAACCCCCAGTGCTGTGCCTCCTGGGCTGTGTGGACCTCCGGGCCCGCAGCACCCCGGACAGCTCTGGGCAAGACTGCCTCCTGCCCTGCCCAGCGATGCCCCACACTGGCTGCCCACAGGGCGGTGTGCTGGGCTTCCCCCAAAGCAGCAGGGTCAATCTCAGAGACCCCGGCTCTCCTCCGGAATGATGGGCTTGCCTCTTCCCGCACTTGCCTTATTGTCATTTATTATGTGCTTTCGGAAGGTAGGGTCTGACATATTTACTTAGCCCCTAACGTAAGTGTCTGTATGTAGAGTAGGTGCTCCAGTAAATGCTGCCGGGTGATTAACAGACTTATTTCTGATACATTAGGAAGGAAATCATATGGTTCTCAGTCTGCGGGTATCTGATGAGCAGACAGCAGCCTTCATCCCCTGGAGCTCCAGGGCAGCCACACCCTGGCAGCAAAGCGGCTTTCAAGGGGTGAAGAAACGCTCAGGAGTTGAACGTCAAAATCACAGCGTTGTGACAAATCCTCCCAAATGGTGGGGCGGAGGGACGCTGCAGAGGACTGGCTCCTTGTTGGCAAGGAGAAGGGGTTCTCTCTCCAAAGCACACTGGCTTTCCACCCTCACCCCCTCTAGCACAGAGCATACAACGGACCGTTTCGCTGAGCATTTCACCGACAGGAACCACGCGCAGTTTCGACTGTGTATTTATTCTACCAGATCCACAAAGCCTGTTCGTGCTCTCAGCCTCAGAGGAAACAGCTTCTTTTATTTTTAATAAATCTTTTGTGCGTAACTACACCATTTGGTTCCAGTTCGAAATCATCCAGATATACTTTACTTCAGACTTTAATTTAAGCAGCAGACAGCCACATGGTAAGTATCATTTGGAGGCAAATCATCACTTTCCTAGAAAACCTCTGGGGACGGGGAGGGGGCGGGAACGAGGGTAGCAGAGAAACCGTAACGTGCATGTTTAATTTCTGTAAGGAAACACAACCTTCCTTAGCAATGCTAGGGCGTCGGGATCCATCTATAAAGTTTACTAAGGGGTTCTCCAAGCGAACGGTCAGATCGGCACATTCTCTGCGGCCAAAGGCAGGGGCGCACACAGGGAACGGCTTCTAGTGGTGCTAGACTCGCAGCCGCAGAGCTGGGGCCGCCCCGTGTCAGTGTGAAGAAGACAGAAGTGCTCACTGACCTGCGGTGCTCACCATGTACTTCCACTTGACCACATAGGCATCTCCCTCGTGGAACTGCCCGATGCTCTGTTTGGGGAGCCGGCTGTAGTCAAACTCTAGGATGTGCCACACATCCACAGAGACACTGGCGATCTCAAACTGCCTCCTGTCGTCCCCTTCTACCAGGCCATAGCCACGGCCAATGTTCACCCCGTCCAGCACCGTGCTGGTGGTGGTCTGGGGCACCTGCACCATGCGCGCGACGTCGTACGGCTTGGCTTCGGCCCGAGGATCTTCCTATGGGGGAAGGTAACGAGGCTGGCTCGGTGGCCTGTTTCTACAGCCGTTTCCTGCCACACTCACTGCTGTTTCACTGGTAGACTTTCCAGCTCTGTCTCAGCGTTTAACTGCGTTTTGGGGAAAGACTGCGGAGGCCTGAATACCCATCCCACAGCAGTGAACGGGACACCTAAAAGCTGGGGACACAAACTGGACTACTTCACCTCCTGGAGGTAGAATATAATTGGAAACCCGTTTGCTGATCTCCCAGTAAACCCTAGGAAGGCTTTACCTTCGAGGCCTCTTTTGTTGGGACCTAAACCAAAGGCCTGAGGTTTGAGACTAGATTACCAGAAATACCTTTTGCTGGGCAAGTTCGCTGGCGTTCTTCTCATTAGGTCTTTTCAGTTCAGTCCAATCGAGAAATTTCTCTTTGAACAAAATGGTCTCATTGTGTTCTGTAAGTCTCCCGAATATTGCCCAGTCGGGCCGCCCCTGTCCTTTCCTGCGAAGGTGGGTGGGTGGGGGAATAGACAGGAGAAGAACCAAAGTTAAGCCATGGGAAAACAAAGGAAAGGAATGGAAAACACACACACGTGGCTAGTGAACACAACTCATGATACATTAGTGGTATACAGAACGCATGGTCTGTTTTGTCAGATAAGCGACATTTTAGTCGTTCAGTCTGAAGCCTCGCAGGGAATCGATGCTCCTGAATGTGGGGTGAATCGTGTCAGGTCTGGATTTTCCTTTCATACTAGCAAATTCTTGCGTTTGGGATCCCCTGGGGGCAGCACACCAGCCTTCCTTGCCTATGTCATGTGCTCAGGGTCGCCTGCAAGGGCTCCCCAATTTTCTGTCTCATTAGCGAATGGACGGGAGGAAGGCACAGCTCACCCTGAATTCTCTGTTAAGTCCTCTTACATCGAAGCTCTCCAGTCTCCGGGAGCAGAGGAAATTCTCCTTCGTTACTACAATGAGCATACTTTCATAGAGCATAAAGTGAATTTCCACATATTTATTTCTAGGCCACCAGACACGACAGCAGGAAGGGAGAGCACGAGGACACAGAACAGGAAGTGGCACAGCCCAACCTGGAGGCCTCCTGCTACGGCCTCAGGATTTCAGAATTTGAAACTGCTTGGAACGCTGATCAGGCAGAGGAAGGCAGGGTTGAGGAAATAAATACATGCTGAAGCGGGCTCGCGCAGGTATCGCCCATCCTTCCAAATCGCTCTTTGGCTGCGAACGGAGACCGGGCTGCATACACCCCGCGAGCCTGATGAGCAGTGCTTCTGGGGCCTGCTGCCGCCCCTGCCCATCACTTCCTGTCTCGTCACGACTACGGCTTCTGAAGTCACCCCCACGGCACATCAAGGAGAGTGCCCGTTCGGAGGGAGACTGCCCAGGGGAGGCCACGGCATTCTAACACCCCTACCTCGTACTCTCACGGGACTCTAGGAACCAAGTATCGACAACTAAGGAGGATTCAGGACTCCCCTGCAAGGCTGTGGCCTTTAACAGCAAATGTCTGAATGACCATCTTTGGTATGGAGTCCACTCTGCAGATTTGCTAGGATGTCTATAGACAGCACTTGCTTTCAGCCTTAGACATGGATTCTTTCTGGTGGGAGTCGAGCAAGCAGGGGAGGCGGTGGGTTGCAGGGTACAGGGGCAGCTGAGAGCTCCAGGGGCTGAGCTTCTTCCTGCCTCTTCCTCTGCTAAGGAAGGGCTGGGTGCTGAATCTTGGCTGTACCTTACAACCCTTGAGGAGCTCTTAAGACCTACTGACATACAAGCCCCACCCCACGTGAACTGAGAACACATCTTTGGGGCTGGGCCTGGCACGTACATTTTTGTAAAGCTCCTTGGGCGATTCTGATCTGGGACATGTTGAAAACCAGTGGGTTCGGCGCTGACTCATCTACTCCCACATCTGTGATTATCTCACTGCTATATATGTTATCTATCATATGGATTTTGTGCTTTGGCGTTATTGTTTCTTTTAGTACATCAAATAAAATACTCTTTTCCACCTTGGCTTCATTCCTTTAAACACCAGTTGTTACAGGACTACTTTGACGTTAAATGTGCATTTCGTTAAAACGGATTTGAAAACTTCATCTACGTTGACATAATTTTTTATTGTTTTTATAATAATGATAAAATCAATATTTGATTTTAAAAGAAAACTAGGTGGGGAAGTTGCAACTTGTAGACTAGATCAATGCAAAATATTAAGACCCAGTTGCATGATACCCAATGTTTGCTCTCTGCTGTTAGGTTAGAAATAGATGTGCCACCAATTATATGGCACACATAATTTAAAAGCACTTCCCCCCCCCGCCCCGCCCCGGTAGTAAAGAAAAACAACAACAGCCCTTGGCATATAAGAATTATTTTTCTTATGATTGTGTTTCTTAGAGTTTGTGCATATTCTGCTGATTTGCCAAAATTATTTTTTTTTTAATGTTTGTTTATTTTTGAGAGAGTGTGAGCGGGGGAGGGGCAGAGAGAGGCGGGGACAGAGGATCTGAAGCAGGCTCTGCACCGACGAGGGGCTCGAACTCAGGAGCCATGAGATTATGACCTGAGCTGAAGTTGGACGCTTAACCGACTAAGCCATCCAGGCATCCCCAAAATTACTTTTTTAAAATAGTCCAGTACACTGTAGGAAATATTAAAATTACAGTCATTATTTCAGTACAACACCTTCCCCCTCACTCTCTGTCCCCCAAAAGGCATAAACGTCATCTACTGCCAAACAAATGGTAAATCGTGGAAGCTACGCTGGAAAGGTGTGAAATGAGAAGGAAAAATGTTGCTTTTGCCCCTTCAGATCCATGGCTGAATTCCAGATCCTGGGAAGCTTTTCAGATCAGCATGTAATTTGCTTAAACAATTGCTACTCATCTGCCAGGGCAGCACCTGGAAGACTGCAGGTGGGAACAATTTGCGTGCCTCCAGACACAGACTAGAATGCAGCGTCCATATTTCTGTTGCAGTTAGGCGAGAGCTAAAAGAAATGCTCTTTTTGTGAATATACAGGGTACCGTCTGCAGTCAGTTATGAAAAGGAAAGCCTTTGGAGAGCCACAGTAGGTGAGCACAGTGGGAATCCCCTGGCCCTTCCCCACCATCAGCAGATGCCCGGAATACCTGGGAATAAGCGGATTGCACTCTCCAGGGTCCAGGGGGTTGATGTCACAGTTCTCGTAATCAAAGGTGCCATTCCATAAATGCTTTGCCAGCTGGAAAGCTATTTTCCGTTGTGCTAACGTGACTTCTTTTCCATGCCACACATACACTTCACTACCAAAATCAAACACCAGTACCTGGGGAAACGGCACAGAAGATGTGGTTAATGTCAAAGCCATGCTCCAGATGAACCACGGTCTCTGCGGACACTGAGTTGAGCGGGTGAGGATACAAACCCTAATGGAGCCATCAGTGCAAACATAAAAAGATCCAGGGGTGGACCAGCTGGCTCTGCCCTGCTCCCCTAGTCTCTACCCCGCAGGTGGGATTTCCATCTTGTCCTGGACTCTCCAACTCTGTAACACCCCTCATTCATAAAGACAGTTATTTGGCTATGACTTCCTATCTTCTTTTCTTCTTCCTTGTCTCCCTCCTTTGTTCATTCATTCACTTAGCATATATACAGGCCTTCTCACATGCCAGGCACTGAGGACCAGTGAGGTCTTCTCTCCTCTGTTCAGTTCCAACACCCTCAAAGGGAGAGACCATATCATACTTATGTTTACAGTAGGGATTTACGAAGTGTTTGCTGAATGAATACGTGAATGTAATGCTATTTCTTATTTCCATGCCTTTGGCTTATTCTATTCTTTCTTCCTAGAATAATTTCTTCCTTCATGTCCAGCCATCCAAATCCTACTCAACTCCCAACCAGGCTCAATTTCACCTTCTCTTTAAAATTACTCCTGATTGGGGCGCCTGGGTGGCGCAGTCGGTTAAGCGTCCGACTTCAGCCAGGTCACGATCTCGCGGTCCGTGAGTTCGAGCCCCGCGTCGGGCTCTGGGCTGATGGCTCAGAGCCTGGAGCCTGTTTCCGATTCTGTGTCTCCCTCTCTCTCTGCCCCTCCCCCGTTCATGCTCTGTCTCTCTCTGTCCCAAAAATAAATAAACGTTGAAAAAAAAAAATTTAAAAAAATAAAAAAATAAAAAATAAAAAAAATAAAATTACTCCTGATTATTTCTTCCCTGTGATTTTTGTTCTCATTTAAATGCCCATATATATCACACACTCCATCTAGGTGTGGATTACATCCTTTCTAGTACTCCTCTATTCAATGAAACTTAAGGTTCTTTTGTGTCTTCCACTTTTTTCTCAACATGTGCAATACAGAAGGGTAATGACAATGTATGTACTTAGTAAATATTTCCCAACGTGAGAGAAAAAATCTAGTACATTACTTGGCAAACCCAAATTATATACACATGCATCTGTTATTCCTGAAACTTCAAGACTGCAAAAATATAATGTTCATAGAAAAGCAAGAGATAGGGCTAAGGAGTATTTACATTTTATTCCCTGTTTATATTGAGATATAACTGACATACGGCACAGCATAAGTTTAAAGTATAAGGCATAATGACTTGACTTATATAAACTGTGAAATGATGACCACAATAAGTTAACATCCAGCACCTCATACAGATACAAAAGGAATAAAATACAAAAAGAAAATATGAAAAAAAAGAAAAAAAATTACATTTTGCCTAAAACAGAAAAGGCTTCAATGATCCATGACCCCTCTGAACAATATTCTGAATTCTATATTTGTATTTAACATGGCAACAGTGGTTTGAATTCACAAGTAAATATCCCTTAAAAATATGCCACTGTTCAGGGCGCCTGGGTAGCTCAGCCAGTTAAGCGCCTCTTATTTCGGTTCAGGTCATGATCCCAGGGTTCGTGAGTTCAAGCGTCGCATCGGACTCTGCGCTGACAGCGCGGATCCTGCTTGGGATTCTTCCTCCCTCTCTCTGCCCCTCCCTGACTTGTGTTCTGTCTCTCAAGATAAATAAATAAAAACTTAAAAATAAATAAATAAATGTCACTGTTCAACAACAGGCACTAACACTGGCCAGCGCATATCGGGCGCTTACTATCTATTTTATTGGGCAGCCCCGTGCAAAGGGTTTCTCAGCGAGGGTGATGCCCGGGCACTGTACCTCTTTTGACTGTAGAAGGGAGCACTTTGGAATTTTCCCCCAGTAGTCGTCATCAGGAACAAGTTTGTCATCCATCAGACGGTAAATGCAGTTTGTTTCAATTATGGCTGTCTCATAAAGTTCGTCTTCTTTTGGGTCTCCGGCGGCTTTGGGAGGAGAACGATAAGACAGTCTGACATTTTACACTGAAAAGTGGCTGGTTTAGAAGAACGAAGTAGGGGGGAAGAAAAGTCTCATGATTCTCTGAAATACAGTAAACTCTTACACTGGTAACTGGTTTGGCCACCCAGAAGCTTCCAGAAGTCTTTGGCTGCATGAGTGTGTGTATTAATTCCTTCTTCGATAGTTTGGATATAAGTAGCTCTACAACCAAGTTCCCTCTTTGTCTGAATTAAACCCGCAAGTTCTGAGGCCTGGAAAAAAGGAGGAACACAGTTACCTGGGTAGACAAGCCTGTGGCTAGGGTGGAGGGGAGAAATGGTGTGTCTGCAAGGAAAACCAGGTGACCACAGGGGCTGCAGGCTCTGGTTGTTGGCTATTTTCGGCAAGGTGGAGAAAACGTACAGGGGGTACAAATCTCTAGAGCAACAGCCCTTTGTTTTCAAATCTAAGAGATGGCTTGTGGAGTTTTTGATAAATGCCCACTCTCTGGGCTTCTCCCCAGTGCTCATTCAGTAAGTCTGAGGTAGCACTTCACAGATACCTGGGACAAACAGCTCTGAAGTGATACGCCAGTTCCTTTCACACGGAATAGGACTTAAAATCTGGACAGGAGGGCCAGAATCCTTCCAAAACATCCCACTCAAGCAAGTACCTAATGATTACTTGTTTGAGAGACATTCAGCAAAAGAAATACCACCCATCCCTTCTCACTCGATTTCGCATCTGAGAAGCCCTTGTAATGATCTAGCAACTGTGGAACAGTCTATCGGGTGTGCAAAGGAGATGCTTAACGGAACAGTTTTTATTTTTCAGATACCAACCTTTGCCTTTTCTATGACATTTGCAAACTCTCCTACCCACAGGAAGCAGTGATGGGGAGAGAGCAGGAGGAAGCAGTCCCCGCTGTTGAGCGATGAAGCTCGAGGTTCAACCAGTCGTGTCTGCACGTGTCTTCTTCCTGTAAGGCGGGAGGCAAAGAGTCACCATCTTCCCAGACAGGAGACCTCTCCAAGCCACAGGAAGGACCAGGAAGCACCTCTGCTACAGACTTTTGCAATTCTAAAGACTCTTGTCTACCAATACCAGTTCCATGATGCGGGGTGGTGGAAGGGGGGTTCGAATGTTGGCCTTAGAGGTTACTCTCCCTTGCCAGTGTTAGGACACCCGCTGGCGTCCTTTTACAGCACGTGTGTGGATTAATCAAGTTCTCTCCTCCAGGAAAGTTAGCAAACATGTTCCTTTTCCCTCTGTAACTCCTCTCCCCGTCTCCTTCTCTCGGCGTGGCCCACCTCCTACATTTCATACCCTCTGCCAGCCATGCTGCAGGTGAGGACACGCCTTCACACAGCATCTTCCTCCTGGGGGCTTTCATGCCACACTGAGGGCAGTCTTAGCGGGGATCAGCTAGGAGGGAAGCACTGCTTTGTGCTGCTTTCCACACCTTCTCCTGAGTGGCCGTTGATTTAGACCTTTCCACAGTCACACGGACAGTGCTGTCTCTGGGTCAGAACTTGGGAAAAGAGGGTTATTTGTGCTTGTGGCATGTCCTCTGAATGCACTGAAAAGGCCGGTGCAGAAACACACGGGACACCCCCAGTGAAGGATATTTCGTCCATCCTCCCCTCGCTGATTACTCTAGCAGTAATCGTCTCTCCTCCTAGCCTGCAGCTTCTCTGGTTGTCTCCCTTGCCAGTGTCTTCACTTGCCTCTGCTGTCCCTGGATTCCTTCTCCAAGAACCTGTGTCTCTCCTTCTGGCCCACGCTGACCTCGCTTACCTCAGCCAGGAGAACTGAGTGGAGAGAGCCACCACGTAGGCTGAGGGGGCATCTGGAGCTGCGTGACAGTGCGGAGGCGGGGCTCACGGGGCTAGGGGAGGCAGCAGCAGAAGCTGAGCTTCTAGAATGGGAGAGACCTGGGGGCAAATCCAGCCCTGCTACTCGACGGCGGCTGTGACCCCGATCAGGTCACTAACCTCTTGAAGTCTCAGTGGACAGAGTATCTCCCACCTCAAGGAATCCTGAGGACCTCAAAGAGCATGCGTTCCCTTCTGCTTACGGTCAGGACTCCTGACGTCACCAGACTAAAACCCCTAGTCGACGTGCGATTCCTCTGTGCTGCTTTTATTCATTTATTTTTTTTTTAAGTGATTTTTAAATTTTTTTTTATCTTTATTTATTTTTGAGAGAGAGAGACAAAGTGTGAGCAGGGGAGGAGCAGAGAGAGAGGTAGACACGGAATCCGAAGCAGGCTCCAGGCTCCGAGCTGTCAGCACAGAGCCCAACTCGGGGCTCGAACTCACGAACTGTGAGATCATGACCTGAGCTGAAGCCGGACGCTCAACCGACTGAGCCACCCAGGCACCCCTCCTCTGTGCTGCTCTTAAATACCTTTAATCTGTAACAGCATCAGCTTCTTGTAGGGCACCGCGCTGTTGTTGGAATTCTGTTCGGTCAGGTTGACGCTCCGCAGGCTGACATTGCTGAAGTTTTCTTTACTGGCTAAACCTGCCAGGGTGACTTCTGAGAAGTTGGAGTTGGAGGACACTGGGAGGGTTGAATAAGGAAACAGTGTGGGGGTGGGGCGTGGGGGAGCAAGATGGGCAGGTGAAACGTCAATGTTTACAATCAGAGATTCAGAACCGACTACCTTTCTCTTTGAAACTTAATCCTGCGGGGGAGAACGTGCCCGGGTTTGGTTGCCTATGCAGTTGGGTGTTGAGGCACCGTACCAGGGTTTAACCCTGTATTGGAGTAGACACACGTCGCACCTCGCCTTGCAGAGAGACAAGAATTGAGAGACAACGTGGACCAACTGCTGTACTATAAAATCAGGAGCTGGACTCGTGTGTTGCACTTCCACTGAAAGCTGTTATAACTCCTAACAATCTTTAGATGTTAATGCAAATGCACCCCAAGGAAAACCACGGGACGTATTTTAACAAAAGTCTCTATACATAGGCACTCTGTAGGGATGGCTTAGTCCTAATCTTTCTCCTGGAGGCAAAATGATCAATTAGCTGATCTCCTGAGGTCTTCCACCCCAGGATTAAGACTGTAATAACAAGATGCTGGGTTTTCCATGGCACCAACAGATGTGTACGTGACATGTGTCTATCATCACAAAGCTATCCCCAAGCCCCCGAGAGTGGAGGTAGAGGAAACGTACCTAAAGTTTGTGCCAGCAAGCCTTTATTTCTTTAACCGATTGTTTAAAAAAAAAAAAAAAGCGTATGTGCTAGAGAGAAATTCAGCAAATTGTTTTGCTGGGATTAGGCTCTTTCTCACGCTACTTGACAATTTGTATGGCATCACGGTTTTGACATATGTTCTCTTAGTCAATCAGTTACAACGAAAAGACTCAACCCTTTTGTGTAAATACTGAGTCTCTAAGAAAAACTTGAGGAAGTAGGTTCATGAGTGCTGAAGGAAAATAACAATTATAGCGAGAATATTCAAACTGGCAAGACTGTGTATGCCATTAGCTCCACCAAGAAAACCACTGTTTCAGAACTATGGAAGCCCATGTTACCAGGCTGAGCAAAGCGGAGCGTGGAGTTCTCTCCTCCCTCCCATTCACTGCCTCCACCCCCAAGCCCCGGCGCTACCCAACTCACATCCCCAGCTCCGAGGCTCCTGACAGAAGCAATCTGGAAAGCATTGTTTTATGCGTTTAATAATATGAAAATCTAGGATTAGGAAAAGCAGCAGTTTGGGATGTTTTCTCACGAGAGATCAAATGATTTGCTCTTGAGCAAGATTAAGTGGGGAGTGACTACGTTTGGGCTCTGCAGAGCTGAAAATGGGTTCAATTACAAAGCCCAGAAACGTCCTTTTCCAATCTCTTGAAAGAAAAGTCAACCAAGCAGGATAATTTAAGTTAACCAAGGGAACAGATGCTCCACGCTGTTAGAATTTCTGGGAAAAGCCTTTAAATTCCAGGCAGGTGTGCACAGCACATGTGTGTGCAAACTTACTCATTTTTATGTGACGAGTGTCTTTTGAGCACATTATTGGCCTTAGCAAGGCAGAAAAAGAGGGTTCAAATCACCTAATCACCAGTTCCGAAGCAGGGGTAGGGTGGTGGTTCCACATACTCACTCTTTTCTACTTTCATCCGCTTTGACTCCATGAAGGCAACGTTTAATCTCTGCTCCGTGTATTCCTGAAGGAGATCTTCTCTGGCTGCCAGCATTTTCAAGGGATTTTTGGAAGCCTGAACCCGGCGCTTGGGCCTTACTGCGCGCTTGTGCTCGGCCACAGAGGAGGTCAACCTGGGGAGCAAAGTGGAGCTGTGACCTCGGTCTGCGTATCACCCACACCTGGTTTATTTGGGGGTCTCTGACCCGAAGCGACGGTCTCTGCAATGTCACTTCCTGATTTTGTTGTCAGTCTTACAACTCCCCCTCCTGCCCGCCACTCCCTGACATGGAGACAGAATCTTGGAGATGGAGATTGATCCAAAATCCCAGAGGCTCTCCCCACACCACGCCCTGTGGTCTCTGCCTGGGGGCACGTCTGGTGCCTCATGGGGCAACTCATTCCATTACTCGATGGCTCTGAAGGGTGGGAAGTTCTTCCCCACCCTCATCAAACCCACGGACTCTTCCTAATATTCCTGTTGGAATATTACACACATGTACTTCTGTCCCTGGTGAGCCCTTCAGGGATTTACAGCCAGCCCTTGCTTCTCGACTTAATTCTCTTTCCTCCATACTAAACTTTCTCTTGACACAACAGTTTTCCAGTTTCCTTATGAACCCCCCTCTTAACTAGCCTCCTCTCAGCCCTTTGCGCCTTTCTGAAAAATAACCACAACTTTGAAGAATATGTTGAAATAAAGTAAGTCCACGAAACCAACTGTAACCGCCATACACACACTCAGCTCTCTGGGGCAGAGCAGACACGGGGAGGTGGGTGGGCCAGTCACACGGTTTCCTAACAGATTCTGCTGGTGCTCTCGACTTCCAACTGCATGGTCTCTGTGCTACCGTATAATATATAACATCGTCCTCTGTGTGTGCATAAACATAGATGTATATATGTTTATATATAATGACTTAAGCAGTGACATCTGGGATGGGAGAAGATGAGAAATGGTTAAATAGCCATGTGTGCAAATACATAAAATATCATTTAAAGGTGGGAAATGGAAAATTCTTCATTTAAAAAAATGTTTAAGCTTATTTATTTATTTTGAGAGACAGAGAGACAGAGAGAGAGAGAGAGAACGCAGATGTGTGCGTGAGTGGGGGAGGGACAGAGAGAGGGAGAGAGAATCCCACGCAGGCTCTGAGCTGCCAGCGCAGAGCCCGACATGGGGCTCGAACCCATGAACCGTGAGATCGTGACCTGAGCTGAAATTAAGAGTCGACCCAACTACCGAACCACCCATGTGCCCCTGTTCATTTTTTTCTTAAGATAGAAAAAAACTGACAAAATGGAAATATGCAACAAATGCATCAGGAGCAGCTTAAGGAAAAATGTAGGATAACCACACAGACTTCTAGAAGAGACTGTCACTCTGACAATTTGTGGGGAATAGACAGATGTGGTCGGTAGCTGTGGGCTTAGCCTGGCCAGCATATATGCTCCCCGGTTTCCGGTAAGAGTACCTGGACTCTGGCTCTGGCTCTGAAGGGCATCCAGAGACCAGCTCTGGGGCACCTGGCATCTTCCAGTCCCTTGGCCACAATGACCGCTGTAGGGCTGGGCTCAGACCCTAGAAAATCAAGCCTGGAACCTGTGCTGGAAGGAACAACTGGGAAGAGAAGCAGCCTATGCTGGGGTGGCCACGGAGCCGAAAATTCCACAGCTGGCGTGGGCAACTCCCACAACGCGGTGATAGCTTGGCTGGAGCAAAGCAGCCCCACGGAAAATGGAAAAGAGAGAGACTTCCTTCTGAGGAGCCTCTGGAACCCGAATTCACGCCTGCACTTTTCAGCGAGTGAACCCGTAAATCCCTCCACACCTTTCTTTTGCCACAGTCAGTTTGACTTGGGCTTCTTTCTGGCACCTGCAGTGAAGGAATCCTAACACCATACCTGCTTTCCTGAGGTGGGTTAGCCATGATCCTGTGTGAAAAGAGACCCTTGGACATCAGAGAGAAGACTGTCGGGCCTATTAATTTCATAAATTATTGTAAGTTAAATAACACGCTTTACTGATGTTCTAGTTAGTTGTATTAGTTTGAGCCCATGTGATCCAAAATTTTTTCAGAGCGAGGAGTAAGTGAAAGGTATAGAAATCTTTGCTAAATTGAGGGGTGGGGGCAGTATCTAGAAATCGGCAAAACAAGAATCAATTATGTAACAAATCCAGTGACATTATTTTTAACGGGCCAGAGCAAACGTGTGTGGCACACGCTGTGTATGCCAGATCTCTTGCCTGGGCGCACATTTGCTCTGGAGCGCCCGTGTTTTCCCTACCCCACGGTGCCACGTGGCTGGCTCTGGAGAATAACAATTTGGCTGTAATGAGTTCTAGTCGTAGAAGGAGATACAGTGAGAGAAGACCCTCGTGGAAGTGCTGTGTGAAGGCCGAGGTAGGAATCCGATCTCTGTGGGTGAAAGATAGAAACTAAAATAACTCACTTAGGGGCGTAAGGGTCGAAAATGACATCGAAGTCCTCGTCCAGCTCCACGGGGCTTCTCGGTAGAGTGTAGTCCATGCTGCGGTAAAACCTGGCAAAGGTTTCGTCATCGTCCAACTTCATCACCTCTTTAACAGATTTGCCGGTGACCGTGAGTACAGTTTCCTGCATCCCACCAACTATGAACGAGTGCAGCAAATAAATGACGTCAGATTCGTGTAAAAACACTACTCCAACTACGCCTCCCGATAGCTTAAAAATGATTCCCCCCACCCACGTTCCAGGAGTGGAGAAACATGGTGGTGATGCCCAGGGCTCTGTGGATGCTTCCTGGGCCTTATTGGACTTGTTGTGAGAGGACTTCTCGTCTGAAAACAGCTGGCACCATGAGAGCGGTAGGAGGCAGGTACTTGTTCCTTTTGCTACTGGAGGCAGAGCCAGCCTCGGCCTAATTCTAGATGAGGAATCGGTAAAAACTTTTTCTGTAAAGGGTCACGTAGTAAATATTTCTGGCTCTGCATGGGAGGCTATATGATGTGTTGCATGCATCAGCTCTGCTGTGCAAAAGTGACTGCTGACAATACATGAACAAATGAGCATGCTTTCATTCCAATAAAACTTCAGGAACAAAAACAGGTGGAAAGCTGGATTAGTTTACTGACCCCTGGGCTAGATCCCAGTCACAGATACATAGTAAGCTTTGAGTTGTTTGAATGTCTTGCCTTGCCAGTTTAGTTATTACATTACACTTTTATGTTTCTGGTATAAAGTGCTTTTCTGTATTATTTCCAACCTATTAGGGGGTCACTGTCAATAGTAGTGACTCCTAGTGCTTAGTATTTGATCAGTTTCAAGTACTGGACATTTTTATTAAGAGATGAAGCTATTTCTGCATATTATGCTTTTACTTTGTATACTTCATGAACTTCTGTATTGAAATATTCAACATTTATGCAGAAATCACTTGCAATAAGATATGTCAGCTGCTACCTTATTAGAAACTGATATATACTATTTAAATTCCATCAGGCCTAAGATCATGTCGATTTTGTGTAATACCTGCTTTCAAGTATAAGAGCCACATTACCAAGTTCACAGTCCTGACTGGATGACATCCCAAAGTTTGAGACTCAGAAGCCAACCTTATTGGGGGTCCCCAATCTAGTACATTATGAAGTGAATCAGACCTTGGTAACCCAATCATTCTTGACTTCCTTTTTAACATGATAAGAAAGATCATGCTTTCGCTATTAATTGATGAAGTCAAGTCGAAAGAAGACAATTTAGCTGAGAAGAAGAAGCAATCAGATTTGTGATTTGGAGATTTTGAGAGAGGAGCAGGGTTTTTTTTTTTTTAGGTTTCCTTAGCTGCTCATTGAAATCTGCACCACAGAGTGCTCTAAGCATGAAAACCGAAGCTTCCCTCCAGCTTCTGGTATGTACCTTTGTTATTCAGCCTTCTTAGAAAGGTTTCCAGTCTGTCCAGCTTCAGGTCCGATTCCAACTGCATGTCTGGTCTGGCTTCGATATCTAGGCAAGTGGAAACCATCCATGAGAGGTGCAACTCACACTCTTCTGATCTGAGACCCACCGGTACAATTGGGTACCTCAGTGACTTACCTTCCAAGGGTTTAGACACTGGCGTGGTGCCCCTCGTTTTACTGCAAATAGGAGATGCCACTGGAGTTATGGCAGTGGGTGATGCCAAACCTGTAGAACATCAAAGGGGCGATTTAGTATCTCTGGATCATTTCTGGAGATTCCCAGGACCCTGCTGGCTATTAGTCCCAATGTAGATTTTACAACTTCTAGAACTTACACACATGCGCGAATGTGCACGCACGCGTGCATTCGGCAGGTGCCGTGACTATGTAGGACCACTGCAAATGTGGATAGAATTTTATAGTTTCTAGGGACTAGAATAGGTGAGAAGCTACTACAATGAGGACATGTGAGAACATATGCCCATAATCTGTAAATGGAATAAGAGTGTACAAGAGGCATCAGAATATACTTGAACAAACGGAGTGGTGGGTTCTGAAGCCCCTTTGAGGCGGTGGAGGTGGTTCAAGAGGAAGTATATCTGCACCGTGTCCCATAGAAGAAGTGGAGAATGGGCCGTGTCACAGTAGCGGGCTCATGGACCCTCACACTGGAGTTTTCCCACAGGCGGGGATGCGGTGGGGGCAGTGTGGCCTTTGCGGCATCCTTTGGAGTGTGATTTTATTGAGAAATAGCCCAAGGAGTGCTAACCTTTTAGAAGAAAGACACAGAAGTGGTTACACTTAAATTGATTTGTGATTGTTGAAGGGTCACATCCATCTGGGGTGTGGCTGGGAACTAGCGATATGCTTTCACATCTATTTACCAAGAAGCAGAGTGGGGAATCTTTTAAGAGTGTAAAGGTGGGGCGCCTGGGTGGCTCAGCCAGTTAAGCATCCAACTTCGGCTCAGGTCATGATCTCATGGTTTGTGAGTTCAAGCCCCACATTGGGCTCTGCACTGGCAGTATGGAGCCTGCTTAGGATTCTCTCTCTCTCTGCCCCTTCCCCACTCTAACTCTAGCTCAAAAAAAAAAAAAAAATATATATATATAGTTATATATTTATATTTATATAAATATATATTATATTTATATATATATTTATATATATTTAACATATATTTCATATATATAAAATATATGTATAAAATATATAACTAGCTCCAAGATAAACTATACATATATACACACACATATGTACATATGTGTGTGTGTGTGTGTGTGTGTGTGTGTGTGTGTGTGTGTATGGTGTAAAGGCTGAAAGAAAGAGATTCCAGCACAGAGAAGGTATCTGGTTGGGACAAGAAACCTTAATAAAGGCAAAGATGAGCACTTTGTTCCTCGCCTAGGTAGAAGGGATTGATAAGGAAAGGAACCAGTGCATTTACGGAGAATAGAATGAAATGTTAATGTTCACAGTATTCACTTGTAATAAATATGAAATCATCAGATGACATTGCCCTTTCAGCACCCCTCAGAGAACCACATCTGGAGAATACGTAACTAGGTGCCTGTCGCTTACAAGGAAAAATGAATGAATGAATTGCTCTGTTCCTTCCTCCTGTTAGCTGGAGAGGAATGTGGAACACCATAAAACTTTCAATGAAAAATACTGCAACGTAGTTTAAAGTTTCAGTCTTAGGTGATATTCTAAAAGTATTTCTCGGCAGGTACCTGTATTTGCTTGATGATGTCAATAAAAATTTAAAAATTTACTTCAATAACCCGACCTGCTGAAGGTTTCTATCAGCGAGGAAGCAAACGTTCTTGAGAGATAATAAAGTAAAAGTTGCTATCACAGGCAGTACAGGTGCAGCTCGCCATCACCTACTAACAGGATGCACAGGAGAGGGAAGAGTCCCTTAGCACAGAGATCACGAATGCCGAAGGGAGCAGAGGGGCCCCAACTCCTGGAAACCTGGCCCTCTGCACCATCGGGGCGCCCCCTGCCATCCGTTCAGGCAGCCGCACAAGAGCTCCTAGCAGTGGGACATCTCTATCCCAACTAAAGACCGGGGTTTTTCCTTAGGAGGGAGGACATGTAAATTTAAATGACACCAAGAAGTCAGCCAGAGAAAAGACAGATATCGTGTTTTCACTAGGATGTGGAATGTGAGAAACAGGAGACCACGGGGGAAAGGGAAGGGGAAAAAATAGTTTAAAACAGAGAAGGAGGCAAACCATAAGAGACTCTTCAACACAGAGAACAAGCTGAGGGTTGATGCACACCCGAACCCACGCGCACACGCGGAGCATGTCCACCCCTCCCCCCGCTCTGACCTTTCTTCACCATCCTGCCGGCCACCGTGAACTGGGTGGAGTCGTTGGCTGCTCCCTTGCCTTTGGTCTTCCAGGCTTCTTCTCTCACAGTGATGAGGTGCTTCCTCTCTTCGATAGTCATCTGGCTCTCCCGACTTTCTGTGACCCGCTGTTTGTAAAGTGTACCGGGGAGGAAAGGGGAGAGGGAAATGACAGAGACGTGAATTTCAGCAGGTGGCATTGCGTGAGCCGAAAGTCAGGCAAACAAACAGGAGGGTTACACTCTCTACAAACGTCTGTCACTGTTCTATCCGAAACAGGTTTGGCTTCCCTACTTCCAGCTTGGGTCAGAGATCGCCATCAAGAACAATGAAAATTTAGGTTAAAACTGTCATTTTTCTTTTTTTTTTTTTTTTTCCCCCACTCGTTTGTTTGGAATACTGGAACACCAAAATGATACTTGGGAAAAATCAACAAAAATAGACTGTCTTCGTGCCATGAATTTCACAGGGTTTTAAAGTTGCTCTGTTCTGGGCCGCGTAGGTGGCTCAGTCAGTTTGGTTAAGCGTCCGACTTGGGCTCAGGTCATTATCTCATTATCTCATTATCTCATGCGAGTTCGAGCCCCGCACCGGGCTCTGTGACCAGTCAGAGCCTGGAGCCTGCTTCGGATTCTGTGTCTCCCTCTCTCTCTGCCCCTCCCCCACTCACACTCTGTCTCTCTCCCTCTCTCAAAAATAAACATTAAAACAATTGTAAAGTTGGTATGTTTTACCTAGCTAAACTTGGCTGATTAGGAAATTTTATCCTATAACTATATAGTTACAAAACACATGGTCAATCCAGAAAATCTCATCCACTTGAGTTCATGAGGAACACGGTCAATTATGAAGGAGAGAAAGCTGATTAGGAATAAAGTATGCTACAAGAGGGTTTTCTGGAACTCAGCATGCTTTTTCTGAGACAACTATGTTACATGGGCAGCTAGGCAGCTCAGCCCATGAAAGTGACTTTTAGGCCCTAGTATATCTGACATTGAGGATAAATTGTACTATAGACATAATCTACATATAGAAAAACATTTCCACCTAAAAAATATTTTCAAAAGCTTCTAACTGAAAGATACCTGCCTCTTCAGTTTCTAAGCCACTGGACTCATTTGGTCTGGGGGAAAGAGGCTTAGGGGGACTGAGGGAGGCCAGGAGAGGGGTCTCCGGAGAGGGGTGGGCTGAGATGAAGGGAAGAAGCAGAAGGCCGGGCTCAGGACACTCGGGGCCAGTGCAGGGGAAGGGGTTGGCCAGGGACAGAGGGTGTGGATGATGGTGGTGGGGGACACTGGGGCGGGAGGCCTTCAGTGGTGGTAGGACAGAGTTTGCTTTCCCTTCTCCTCCTCCGTGATGCTCTCCTCTCACTACCAAACCCCTCTCCGAGAGCGACTTGGAATTAGGGTCCTTGCGCAAATCATGAGTGGGAAAGTTCAAGAGAAGTGTCTTTAAATTTTTTTGACAATTTGTTTTGGTAAAATTGGAAATGTATCCAGTGGCAGGGGGCACGGGCCGGGGAGAGAAGCAGGGGCAGGTGCTGTGGGAGCGAGTGTTGAGGAGGGCAGAGAGGAAAAGCCTCCTCCCAAGCAGAAGGAGCTTCCCTCGCTGGCTGTCCGCCCCAGGATGGCTCCCACGGCAGGGGTTCTAACACTGGCGTGGCCTCCTGGCTTTGTGCATTTGCTTTCACCTCACCCTCTTCTCAGACCTGAGGTGTGCCCTTCCTGCCGGGGCCTTTGCTTGTAAGCTACAGATAAGCTTGCCTTAGCCTCTGCTGGCAGTCTCCCCAGCAACTCTTCCCTTGTGGGAAAACCGGGAGACCCCCGAGGGGCAGTATGTCAGATTCTGTCCCTCCACACAGCCCATCCCACTGTGGCCAATTAGATTCCGTTAACTGACCAGCAGAAAATAACTTCCAGATTCATTCAGCAAGAAAGCAGAGATGGGCACAGTTCATCCTCCTAAAACACTGGAATGATGGAGGCTGATGCAGGAGAGGGTTCCTTCCCTCCTGTCCAGAAAAGATGTACATAAAACCACATCTGCCCTGACAACATATGGTTTCAGCCATGAACATGGACTTGTCCAACATCTAGTTTGTGAATCTTTTATAGACGTCTTCTACAGAGCAATCACTGCCAGAAGGGATTTTGAGATCCTTGGTAATTTAGGTTAAAAAAAAAACACACACCCTTTTCCTGAAGAGATAGGACAACTAAAAGCAATGCCTGATCCTGGCTTGGATCCTAGATGGGGTGGGGTGGGGGCTAAAAGGGACACGGTTGGGGTGGAAGGTGGGGGGGAATGGACACAGTTGGAAATGGGCTGTGGATTAAACATTGCATCAGTGTTGAATGTCCTCATCTGGATCACATTACTGTGGTTATGGAAGTAAGCCAGACTGAATATATGCCCCCAAGTCTCATACACTGAAACCTAAGCCCCCGTGTGACGTATTAGGAGGTGAGGCCTTTGGGAGGAGTTAGGTCATGAAGGTGGAGCCCTCCTGAAGAGGAGTAATGCCCTTATAAAGGACACCCCACAGAGCCCCCCTGCCCCTTCCACCATGTGAGGACAGCCACCATGTGAGGAGCAGATGGTCGTCCAAGAACCAGCAAGAGGGCTCTCAGTAGACACTGAATCTACTGACACCTTGATCTTGAACTTTCAGCTTCCAGAACTGTGAGAAATCAATTTCTGTTTATAAGCCACTCAGTATATAGTGTTAGGGTAGCCCAAACTATCTATCTATCTATCTATCTATCTATCTATCTATCTATCTATCTATATCATGTATACGTATAGGAGACAGAAGAGGACAGGAGGAAGTCAGCAGTGGGGGCTAGGGTTGAGGGAGGAAAGGAGACATGAATGGGGGCAGCCAGAAAGTGCCAACAGTTGGTGGCTTTGGTAAGGAGTAGATGACAGTGCCCTATCACAGTAACTTTTTTTTTATCAGTTTTAAATTTTATCCAAATAAAATATTATCCAAAAGTTAAAAAGCCTTTTCCTTCACTTTCCCACTCATGACTGGGGGGATGACCCTCATTCCAAGGAAGTCTCTCAATCACATACCCTTATTAAATAAACTATGCCAGGAAGACCTCGTCAAAATTCACAAAAGATAATACGTTTTCTTTGAAAATGAAGTTTCAGGAATGAATTTTAATCAAATCAATAAAGCACTTGGCTTAAAGCGTTTCGAAAAAGCATATGAAGCACCAAGAAAGTCTGCTTCTCCAAAGACCCAGATATCACCAGTTCTGGTGAACTTGGTGACACATCTCCAAAGTCCTGGGTGTGGTTCATGACTCAAAAAAATGGCATCCCCGAATCAACAACTCCATCTCCCAAAGCACTCAGATTCCCCTGGAGCTTCTGGAAGAACGTGGTGGATATGAGCCCTGGAATGATACAGCTGTTGTAGGACTTAAAGCTTCCAGCAGTTTGCCGTATCTTTATTATGGAGTATTTTTTTTTCCACTCCCTTCTCAAAATTAAGATTAAACGTAAAAGCTTTTGCCTCTCTAAAAGTTTTATTTTAACTTTGCCAGTTAGTGAAATTGGTTTAGGGTCCCTACTTGCTTTATCTGACTTCAGATGGCTCTAATGGGGTATACAGCTTATTGATTCACTGAAAAAATACAGTTTCTCAAAAGTTGCTATTAAACTTTGAACTCAAAATGTGAAAACAAGATACACATCTTTGTCCATTTACTTTTTTAGCTTTAAATTTCATTACTGTCTTGTCTTGGTTTTCCCTTCTAAGTTTTTTTTCCTTGTTTAGAGAAGGGCGTAGTATTGTATCCTAATAAGTATTGTACCATTTTCCAGGCTTGTGTAGATTGGCTGGAATAGTGAGAGAATTGGGGAAGAAAAGGAATAGAAGCCCACCTGCCTTGTCCTTCACTCTTTCAAATGCAGATCCCATGAAGGTGGTGCCCAGACATGGAGACAGGGAGGGGAAGGAACAGTGTGTGTGTGTGTGTGTGTGTGTGTGTGTGTGTGTGTGTGTGTGTATAGAAGGCAGTGTAACAAGCGAAACAGTTGGGAAGCAAGGCAGGTCTTAGGGATGGACAGAGATTTGGTAGTACACAGCTTGAAATTATGTAAAGAGTCAATCTGCAAGAATGTTTTCAGGTTATGGCACTATTCTGTATACCTACTGAAAATGCCTAGTACAAATCTTCCCACATGTTGCTGACAGGTGATAACGTAAGAAACAGATCTACCACGCTTTAATAGGATTACTACTCTCCCATTAACACAACTAGAGAGCTTCATGGTTAGGAAATACTGTGATCTGGCTTTTAAATTTTTATCTTATTCACATCTAGTTAAACTATAGTGTTGGAAGAAATTATAAGAGCACAGATGAAGTAGTAAAAATAAGGCAAAGTAACAAATCAGTACTTCTTGCTTTTAAAAAATGCTATCACCATTTCGAATTCTGTGTACTGTTAAAAGAAATATGACTTTGCCCCCTCCTTTGGTGATTTCAGTACCTCATTAGCGCATGCAGCCTCAAGTGGCCTGAACAAAATATGAAAAAGACCACAACTAGGCTTAGACCTCAAAGTAACCATAACATGGTCTTGCCACATCTACCAGGGACTAAGATGAAGGGAGGGGAATACAGGGAAATCTTATTCTGGTACAGTTGGGAGGCATGTGAGGAAGAAGGAAATGTGTGTTAAAGCCCAACAAAGAGACAAATAGTCCATTTAGACAGAACGTGTGTGCTGTTGTAATGCTCTGTTTTCTTTTCTGAGGCTCTGCATTAGTGAACACAGATACCAGGACTGCAGGAGGAAAGGAGTCTCAGAGAACACTGATGAGCTAATGCTAAAAGGTTGGTACATAAAATATTTATCTGGGAAAGTTGTCAAGATACAAAAATATAGATTTTTAAGCCTATTTTAATGTTGAAGTGATTAAACATAAACTACCTGTGGTAAATGGCATTTTTCTTAAAACTTAAAAATATATGGAGAGATATCCCACGTTCATGGATTGGAAGCTGCAATACTGTCAAAATGCGAGTTCTTTCCAACTTCTTACAGATGCCAGTTCTTCCTACAATTTGGTACAATTTCAATAAAAATCCCAGCAAGTCACCTTGTGGATACTGATGAACTGATTCTAAAGTTTATATGGAGAGGGAAAAGATCCAAAATAGCCAATACGATATTGAAGGAGAAGAATGAAGTTGGAGGACTGACCCTACCTGATTTTGAGATTTACTGTAAAGTTACAGTAATCAAGAAAAAAACAAACAAATAGATCAATCCCACCTGGGTGGCTCAGTTGATAAGCATCTGATTCTTGACTTTGGCTCAGGTCATGATCTCACAGTTTGTGGGTTCAAGCCCCACATCGGGCTCTTTGCTGACAGCATGGAGCCTGCTTGGGATTCTGTCTCCCTCTTTCTCTGCCCTTTCCTCACTTGCTCTCTATCTCTCTCTCTCAAAAAAAGGGGGGGGGGAGGAAAAGAGCCCAGAAATGCATTCATATAAATATACTCAACTAATCTGTGAAAAGTCCAAGGCAATACAGTGAACATAAGACAGGTCTTTTCAACAAGTGGTGCTAGAACAACTGGACATCCACATGAAACAAAAGAAAGAAAGAAAGAAAGAAAGAAAGAAAGAAAGAAAGAAAGAAAGAAAGAAAGAAAAAAAGAGAATCTAGACACAGACTTTACATCCTTCACAAAAATTAACTCAAGATGAATCATAAATCTAAATGTAAAATGCCAAACTATAAAATTCGTAGAAGATAACATAGAAGAAAACTCTAGATGACCTTGAATTCAATGATGACTTTCTAGATGTAACACTAATGAAAGAACTGATAAACTGAAATTCACTGAAATGAAAAAGCCTTTGCTCTGTGAAAGCCACTGTCAAGAGAATGAGAAGACAAGCCACAGACTGAGAGAAAATATCTTCAAAAGACACATCTGATAAAGAAATGTCATCCAAAAATATACAAAGAACTCTTAACGCTCAACAATAAGAAAACAACCGATTAAAAGACGGGCAAAGATCGGAACAGACATCTCACCAAAGAAGATCTATGGGTGGCACACAAGCATATGAAAAGGTGTTCCAAATCATATGTCATTGTGACATGTCATTGCAAATTCAGACACCTGTGAGATACCACCACACACCCATCAGAATGGCCAAAATCCAGAACACTGACAAGAGCAAGTGCTGGGAAGGATGTGCAGCAACAGGAACTCTGGGGTTTTTTTCGCTGGTGGGAATGCAAACTTGGGTACAGCCACTTTGTAAGACAATCTGGCAGTTTCTCACAAAACTAAACATACTCTTACCATATGATCCAGCAACTGTGCTCCTTGATACCCAGATGAGTTGAAAATCTATAGCTACACAAAAACCTGCGTATGGATATTTATAGCAGCTTTACTCATAATTGCCAAAACTTGGAAGCCACCAAGATGCCCTTCAGCAAGCAAATGGATAAATAAACCGTGGTACGTGCTCGCTTCGGCAGCACATGTACTAAAATTGGAACGATACACAGAAGTTAGCATGGCTCCTTGTGCAAGGATGACACACAGATTCGTGAAGTGTTCCATATTTTTAACCAAACAAACTGTGGTACATCCGGGGAGAATATTATTCAGGATTAAAAAGCAACAGGCTATCAAGTCATAAAAAGACATGGAGAAACTCAAATGCATATTACAAAGTGAAAGAAGCTGGTCTGAAAACCAACTCAATGATTCCAACGATATGACATTCTAAGACAAAAGCACAGAGACAGTAAAGAAATTGCCAAGGATCAGAGGGAGGGAGGTATAAACAGATGGAGTGCAGAGGTTTTTTAGGGCAGTGAAACTAGTCTATATGACACTGTAATTGATGATGGATATATGTCACTATGCATTTGTCAAAATCTAGAGAATGCACACCAAGGCCGAACCCAGATGTAAACTATGGACACTGGGCAATAATGACGTGTCAATGTAGGTTCAACCATTTTAACAAATGTACCACTCTAGTATGGGATGTTGGTAGTGGGGAAGGCTATGTGTGTGTGTGGGGGGGGGGGCACAGAAGGTATATAGGAAATCTCTGTACTTTTGGCTCAATTTTGCTGTGAACCTAACACTCCTTAAAAAATAAAGTTTATTTAAAAAGTGTATAGATGTGTGTGTGTGTGTGTGTAATATACAAAATTTATATTTAAAGAGTTCAATGATACACCTTTTCTTTTAAAGTTTAATATGACTTATTTAGAAGAAATCATCCATCCCTGCTCCCCCTTAGTGACAGAACGGCAGGTTTGCTCCAGATTTCGGCCTGTCTTTTGGGGTGGACACTGCTGTCTGTGTGGGGCTGGCCTCTCACAGATCAGCATTCTCAACTCCGGAAGAGCCTAGGAGAGTTAAGGAAGAGGCTGCCTTGGGGAGAAAAATGGGCAGATTCCATTGTGAAGATGTCAAGATGTAGTATGAGGGCTCACCAGGCACCTCTCTCTGACAGCACTCTGTCCCTCTCGTATTTGCAATGAGGTCTTTGTGCCTCTCACTCAAAGACCTGTTTTGTCGTCACTAGTCCTAACGGAACAGTATAGTATAGTCATGAGATTTTTAGATGGAGGACGCCTGAGAGGTCTGAAAGTCCCCATTCCGATGAGGAGACGGAGGCCCGCAGAGGGAAATGGCTAGGTAAGTTCCCTCAGACAGTTGGAGGCGAGAATCTTGGATTCATGACGAAGCGGATGCAGGCGCTTTTCACAGCTATTTTGACACCAGGGACATTCCAAGGGGAATAAAAACCAACCACTGGTATTTCTGGCTTTAAACATCATCATGTATTATGTACCAGCAGGATTATTCAGCCCAAGCCAGGTCTCCCTTCTGGGGTGGGGCTCAGATGAGGTACTGTGAAGACAGAAGGTAAGGGGGCAGGAGGTCTGTGCTTCCTCCTTTCAGGCGATGACTGCAAGCAGTTCCTGTCAGAATAGCCTCTTCCTTGCTCTGTCTTCCTCTCAGGCCCGTCCACACTCAACTGCCTCCACCACACCTTCCCTTACCAAGCTAAGCAAGATGGCAGGGTTCCTGAGTGGGAGCCGGAACACTCTGGTACGTTCCTTAGGCTCCTGACTTGACTTAGAATATAATGCTTGGAGATTAAAAGGGGGAATTTTCCTCTTACTCCAGTTCCGTGATTATGAGGTGAATTAATGCCATCAAGTCTAAGAGTCTGACCCAAGGATGTGAAATGTGTGACAGATTGTAAATATATGAAGAACCGATCCCGCACTCTCTCGCTCGCTCTCTCTCACACGCGCACGCACACGCACAAACACGCACACCGAAATGCTGCAAGGGAGTTACTTCTCCAAACGAAACAAGTTCTTCCCTACTGCTCGGAAATTGCAATGAGGCTTAAAATGTGTAGGCTTTTCCTCACCTGATTAATAGATACAAAAGACAGGTATTTATGGGCAGCAGGTATAGCAGGAGAATAAGTAGAAGCATATACAGGTTCCTATAGAGCAAAGCAAGAGGATTAGAGGTGAAAAGAGAAGGTTTATCAGAGCAGGGTGGGGAAAAGGAGAGACAAAAACAAGGATTTCTTGGACAGAATGTTAATTTACTCATTGCAATTTCAGCTCTCTTTTCAAGAGAGTCCTGCCCGTTTGTTTTCTTAGAATGCTAACATAAATCCATACGAGCACAGTAAATACACCCGAGTCAGGTCTGTGCTGTAATTAAATGAGTTAACGACAAGATTCCTGCAATTTATATGATAACTCGGTTACGGAGAGGGGAACCAGGACTTTAATGGACAGCTTTAGCATTTAATGTAAAATATCTCATTTGAAGTCGTTTCCAATTTTTCATTCTATGATTTAAAAAAAAAAATTAAAGTAACAGGATAGCTCTCTCCTCTGAATAGAGGCGGCATCTTGCCTCGGGGTAAGAAACCAAACACGAGGGCCTCAGAGGGAACCATCACTGATGAGATTACATGTGGTGAGGTAGACGTAGAATTCTGGCTGTCATCTAGAGGACACCTATGTTAGAGTCAGGCTTACCCAAAGCAGATTAGAAATGGCACTATCATCTGCAAATCCTCCTTCTTCCTACAGGTTAAAACAAATAGGAAACATTGCGGACTGCTGGAAGAGTAGGGTTGGGTTAAGGGTGTCACAATCATTTTCAAGGATTTTGTGCCTGGGTTCCATTAGATGCATGCGCATGCTCACACACACAGTCGGGTGGCCCAAACACCAAGTAAACTCACATTCCATCAGTGGGATGAGAATCTTTAATGTGAAGGTCATACCATCAGCCTTTTCTCTCCCTCCTCCCTTAGGCCTTTCAATAGACTGTTTCCTGAATTGTGATTTGGAATTTCAAAGGCAGCAGACAATTAGACCCTGAATTGGCAGATTTACCTTCCTTGAATCGTCAAGAACGTGCCCTGGGGACATCATAGGTCTCAACTTGATTCCCCAGACCTGATACTATAGAGGGCAGCTGGATATCCAGTCCCTATCTGTGACTCAGACATAGAGCTGGGTGGTGATGGCAAAGTCTATAAAGTCATTTCATTTCCTGGAAAAAGTCTGATATACTGGATGATTATCTTAACAAAATGCATGGGACTCACTATCTGCCTTAAGGTCAAGTATGCCAAAATGAGGTTGAGATTTAGAGTAATTACTTGATAAAAATAAATACATGCAACTGAGCTGTAACAGACAGACTCCTGCTTTTACAACTTTGCATTATTTTTCTTGCTCTTTGGATGGAATGAGTTACCCTGGAAGAAACGGTCTCCAGATCAGGTTCAAGTGCACACATTCCATACAGTGTGGACCAGGCCAAATCTAGAAACCAAATGGCCTTCTCATCTTCAGAACTCATTATAGATGTTGCAAAAGCAAAAATGTCTAAGTCAGGTTAGCGCTGCCCTAGACTAAACCAAGAACGGGAGAAAGAAGAGAGAAGAGTGGCCTAGAGAGAGGAAGGGAAAGAAAGAGGAGAAAGAACCCAGATTGGTTGTTACAGGAAATGAGAGAGTCAGCCATGTAAACGATTGGTGCTCGGAAGCTCCAAACCATCAATCCTGATTCTGGGGGAATAAATTTGGAAAGCTGAGAACTCCTATTAAGTTACAGATTCTCTGAGACACGACTAGTCTTTTACTAGGGGAAGGAAAACTCTACCTTAGTTCTCCAAATCTATGCATGGGCTAAAAGAATATTTTCTTACCAGATAGGATCCCAAAGGAGATGCTGGTTAGAGCAACCACAGATTGGTTTCGTTTGAGGACAAACTCTTTGACAGAGACAAAACACTTACAGATTTTTAAGGCATCCTTTCACATTTTTTTTTAACATGGTTCCTAGACAATCTAAGATCACTTACGTTGCTCACATTCTATTTTTATTGGACAGCAAGGATTTTCAGAGGGGCAATGGCTGTGATTTCTAGACAGTCCTGTCTCTAGTTCCTGTCTCCTCTGCATTTCCACAGGCTGCAGCTCGTGGGACTGCGCTTACGACACCCAAAAGCTGGAGGAGGGCAAACTGTAAAAGGAACGGCACCCAGAAATTATGTGCCCTTCATGAATGCACAAACTGTGCCGCAAGTGATGCCTTGACTCTATAACCAGCTCCCTTCCTGTCTTGGTGTTAAAGATGGAAGGTTCCGGAGCTTGCTCCCCTTTGCAGAGCTCTCCGGCAGCAAGCCTAGATCCAGCCCATGCAGCAAGATCCCATCGGCATGCACCAGGCAGCATGAACGTCCTTCTCTCTCTGGGGCAGGATTCAGACACCCGGCAAGTGGTGGTGTCTCCCAAGGACTCCTCAGCTGTGGGGGGACTGCCTGAAGACAGAGTAGGCTCGAGGCACCTCACATCTAAGCCCAGCGAAGGTGTGACTGAAATATACTGCCAGCCCTTGGGAAGAAAAGAAGCCAAGGGCTTATCAGGGGCCATGCGCAAACCACTTGACCTCAACAGAACTTGAGATTTCCCAATGTCTGCCACAAAAGCCTAAAATAGATCGGCTTATTTTAACTTCAAAGAGCTTACCGTCTCAGGCCAGAGTGAACTAGGTCACTGAGGAGGAGGAGGAGGAGGAGGAGGAGGAGGAGGAGGAGGAGGAGGAGGAATAGTGAGTTCACTACTGCTGCAGAATCTGCAGCGTCCAGGAGCCCAGAGACATCCTTGCACACATGGGCCCCAGGCACACTTAGGGCCCCAGTGCTTCTGTTGACTGCATTTCCACCCCCAGGGGCTACCCTACCCTGCTTAGGACTCTTGCCTTCTGAAAACCTTAGCCAGGTGTGAGGCAGTTCGGATCTCACCCCCTACACTCACAGCCTTCTGGTGGTCACAGCTCAAATGATCCCCCAATCTCCCGCAACCCCCCAGTGCGATAGGGCTCTTATCGCATTCACTCCTCACAAGGACTCTAGCTGGCCATGTGCACGATAGCTGTATTTGAACTTCCGCCTGGCCATAGGGGACTGTCAGCTCCTATGGCTCCTTTGCATCTTCCAAAAGGACCAACAGGAGGTGAGTGTTAACGTCTTTAGAAGCGGTGATTTCAAAACCCTTTTAGATAAAGTTTGTGGGCAACAGGGATACGATCGAAGGACCCTGTCTTTTCCACTTCAGGATCTCATTCTTGAAATCCAAATTTCACACCTACGCTTTTAAATATCCGACTGAATTGGAGAACTTTACAAATGGCTGAAATCACATGTCTTTAGCCATTATCTTTAATATCATATATGTCTCAAAAAAGGAAATATAAATTGTTGTTCTAATCTAACGTATGAAGACACACAGGTACCACATAAAGGAGTATCCGAGTTCCTGCCTCACCGTCCTGCATGGATGCTTCCCTTTCATGTAAGTTTCTGCATGCATAAAGGCCACATTCACTATTCCCCTCTGCCACAGATGCTAAGTTGTTTTAGAACTAAAGGAGGTACAGGTGATCGTCCTGTTGGAAGTGGTTTGTTTGTTTTTCATTTCTGTTTGAAGACTTTTAACCCTAGAAGTTGGCCAGAGGACGTGTCACACGTGGCCACCTTGCCTCCAGCCAGCACATGCATTTACAATCGTAGGGCCAAGCAACAGGAAAGTTACCGTCCGCTTTGAAAGTGTGCACTAACTCGTCAAAAGCTGGTCATCATTACACTCGTAATTTAACAGTTCATCACTGCTTTTCCATAGGACATGCTTGCCAGTATCGATAACAATGTATTACTTGATTTTATTTAAACTTGTTAACATAGGTTGCTGTACATCCTCAACAAAAGGCACACCGGCTCACTGTAAAACATGCTCAGGATCACGAAAATAAGTACGCACTGACCACCGTCATGTCCTTGTTCTGGGTGCGTGGGTTTTAAATCTCAGTGTGGCGCATTCGAGTCCACATCTGATATGCCAACTTATAAACTGCTAGTGGTCGATTAAAGATTTTCATTACAAAGGTTTTAATAACATTGTAAAGTCAGACTGCGTTTCAGGAAGGTTTTAAACCGAAGTAAGAGTACACACTTCAAAATGTAGGGACTTGCTTGCGGACGCCTTATGTATGCAGTGCTCTCACCAGTTTGATAACATCTCAAGCCTTTACCTTTTGATCAATTTCAGCTGCTGTGTGACAGGTGCACAGTGCGAACCCAAAAGGCAAGACAGTGTTTCACAGGGTGGTAATTAGTCAAGGTATGCATGCTCGCCTATCTGATGCACGTCCAGGCATGATGTTAGTTGAGTGCTTTTCCCGAACACGTAAAGCATTACCTTCTTCTTGAGGGACTGTTCCGTTTCTTGTACGTGCAGGCCACCGGCGATAGACGCTTTGCCATACTCCTGCTTTCTGCTAAGTCTGTTTTTCCAATCCTCTTCACCGCTTTTCCTCAACAGTGCTAATCTGAGGGGAAAACACGCCAACCAAAAGGGGTTCAGCACCACACTCTTACTTGTAACAGAACCATAATTTGGGTCAGTTAGAAGTCTTTGGTCAATACGTGACCACAGCTACTGAATTTTAATCTTTTTGCGTTTCATTCATCCTGAAGTAAGTTATGCCTGGAAAATTAACATAACCATTCCCTTTTCTAAGATGCACCCTGCCCCCCAAATTTTAAGTTGATTACAATGCAAACCTGAAATCTCACTTGCCAGATAAAGATGCTTCATCATTCTACCAAAGGAATCTCTGTGTTTTTCCCTTGCCCTTACCCTGAGAGCAAAGAGATTAAGGTAACCATCCCCAGAGAAAAATGTCCTCTAATGACCCCTTCTGGTCACTTGGTAAAATAGCATTTAATGACTACAGCTGGATTGGATGGTACTCCTTTGCAGAAAACACAGCAGAAATGGGTTTCAAAACTAAAAGCTATAAAAAATTAACCATCGTCTTGTACCTTTCAATAAAAGGCAAACAAATGTTTAAGATTTTCTTCTCTTCCTGTACTCTAAGCCCTGTCCTTTTCCTCCAAATGCACTTGGTCTTTCGAATCTATCTTCTAAATACAGAAACTGTTCTCTACAAACCCATTTTTGAAAAATGATTACTCCAACTTTCCTCCTGGGGAAAGCCACATACAAAAAAAGAATCTAATTAATTGAGATTTTTACCTAACCTACTTTAGCTCAACTCTGGTGTAACTTGATACGGAGCTGCCTGGATGCTACAATCTGTGAAAGGCTATTTTCGTGAGCATGAGGCTGTTTTGGCTCACTCCCCTACGATGAACGAAGCAGTCTTGGGCATTTAAGTTGGACAAACATGGGAAAGATAAAAGGGAAAAATGTGGTTATCGTTAAACTCATTTGAGCTGATGCTCAAACAATTTAAAGACTGGGAAAAAAAAAAAAAAGGGATTTAGACCCCTTTTGCCCTCTGCAGAGCCTGCCCGGCCAAGTCTTTTAAACATCCTAGTGCATGTGCATAACTTGCATATTTTAAAGCAGCACATCAACCCTAGCTTGGCCGTGAACTCTGGTCAAGTAGCCTGGCCTCCTTTCCATATTGGTCATACTGGGAACTGGACTCAATGGTCTCTTAGGTCCCTTCTACTAATTTTCCTGACTCCACTAAATATTTGAATTGGAGATGGGATGAAATATATTCTGCTCCTCGATAAAAGTTTTTCTAAGCAAATAAAAAAGCAAACTTTCCAGTACTTGAATAAGAATCCACTTCCATCTACAAACTTATACACAATCATACCTTAACCTTAAACTTGTCCATTCATTCAAATAACGCAGAGTAAGCAACAAAGAAAAGAACTCCCCCAAAGGGGCAGAAGCTTCGAACTCTGGACCTGTCCCTTACTCTTCCTTTTCCTTCCCTTCCCTTCCACGATGCGACAGATAAGACCTCAAATGACCATTCTATAAAACTGATATAATGCCACTTATCAGTCTGTGATACTGTGATTTATAGTGGGAAATATATACTTGGTTTTCATCAACTTTCTGGGCCTAGAGCTGCCGAAACCCTTGGAATTTCCTAAGTGATGAGAATGACAGAGGTGTCTATTAATCAGGTGCATTTGGGGAAGCACCTAAGGATGGGAACTGATTGCCTCTAATCACAAATATTGATTAGAGGGGTGGGACTTTCATGCCCCCTGACTTCTGGAGAGGGGAGAGTGGCTGGAGGTGGAATCTCTCACCAATGGCCAATGATCTAATCGACTACGCCTATGTAATGATGCCTCTATAAACACCCAGAAGAATGGGGCTCAGACAGCTTGTAGGTTGGTGGACATGTGGAGAGTGGGGGAGAGGAGTGAGCTTGGAGAGAGCGTGGGGGCTCCACGCCCTTTCCCTATACCTGGCGCTATGATCTTCCATCTAGCTCTTCTTGTGTTATATCCATCCATAATAAACTTGAGATCTAGTGAGCAAAACATTTATCTAAGTTCTGTGAGATTCTCTAGTAAATCAAACCCAAGGAGCGGGTCACCGGAATCTCCAATCTATAGCCTGTAGGGTGAAAAGCCCAGGTGACAACGTGGCCCTGTCACTGGCATCTGAAGTGTGTGTGTGTGTGTGTGTATGTGTGTTGGGGGGCAGTCTTATAGGACGGAGCACTTAACCTGTAGGATCTGATGTCAACTTGAGGTACACAGCATCAGAATTGAGTTGAATTGTAGGGACTCCCAGCTGGTGTCAGAGACACTTGGTGGTGGAGGAAAAAACCACATTGGCGATTAGAGTCGGAATCATACTCTCTAAGACAGGCCCCATTTGGCTAAAGGTTTCAGTTAGCCCTACCTGCTGTGATCTGTGAGGTTTGACAGTACTCTGCATGCTACAAGGACTAGTTTGTGCACTTAAATACAAATTCTCAATGCCTTCAGGTGTTTTCATCAGACTATATAATGACTCATCTTTTCTCTAATTATTTTGAATGAGTCGGTTTTATTCTAATGAGCAAAAATAATAAAATCATGAAAAAATAATTAGTATTTGCATAGAGCTTTCGAAGGTTTCAAAGGGTCTATAAATGAGATTTTCAAAAAGGGGGCATGCCAGTCCTCTTACACTCAAGTGAAGAAGTACTTCCAATTCACCATCTTGTGACGAGAGACATTCATCTCCCTGACATTCTTGCAAATTGGTCTCAGAGCCAGCTTCCGTGTCTTACTTCACCTTTGACACAGACCAGCCGTTATTCATCTTGTCCATCTACCTTTTTTTTTTTTAAGTTTGTTTTTTTATTTTGAGAGAGAGAGAGAGAGAGAGAGAGAGAGAGAGAGAATCCCAAGCAGGCTCTGCACTGTCAGTACAGAGCCTGACGATGCGGGGCTCGATCTCACAAACCCGTGAGATCATGACCTGAGCTGAAATCAGGAGTCAATGCTTAACCGACTGAGCCACCCAGCCTCCCATCTACCTTTTTAATCAGAGTTGATTCCAAATGAGTTGAGAGATTCTAAAACGTCAAATTCATCCTCGTGAGTTGGCTTTATGGGAAATAATGCACTACAGTCCTTGAGAACATTCTCACAACAAAGCTCCTGGGAATCCAGAGCAATGACAACATAATCCAAGTAACCGTATGGTTTCCTCAGTGGTGGCTCTGAGCGATATAAACCCGACTTAGAAAAAAATCAAAGTGTGGAATCTATAACCAGCTTATATTATAGTCCACCTGACACTCTACTGCTCTACACAGCAACCTCAGAGAAACTGGTTATTGTCCCCGATGCGACGGACAAGGCACGAGTACACATACAGGCCAAGGATTTCGTTGACGGAGGTCAGGCTGTACGTCACTGGGGCAGGGTGATATGGTTCCCGTGCAGGGGTGCCCTGCCTCCCAATAGGTGGCTTGTCTCACTACATTAGTGTGTTAGCTGTCCAGACATGTTTTTGTCCTCCTGTTTTAGAAACTGCAGAGTATTCTGGCTTGCTTATAATGTTCTTTTCTCCCCCTGGGATGGCCTTCAAAGAATTCCTCCATTCCAAAACCCTAAAATCTTACTTCTGGAAGTGCTGGCAGGGTCATCATCAGGAGTTTCCAAAGACTACAGAGTAACCAGAATACCATGGAAGAGACGGTGGTTCGATTCAGCGCACAGGGTACTTGGACCCTGCCCTAGCTTGCAGAGTGCAAATGACATGACGGGAAACTTACAAATAACACGCACTGAAACTTAAATGTATCATTCCTGTCCCTTCGGATTTCCTACTTGGTGTTCAACAAGCTGAGGAGGGCGGGAGACCTTTCCAAACACGTTCTCTCCTCCTGCGATCCCACGACCCTCCGGAGTCGGCGAGACCGCTATGCGCTGGCAGGGGCCGAGGCGTGAAACGTCAGGTCCTACACATGCCATAAATTACTGCCTATGCAATTCAAACGACTGTCAGCGCTTGTAACATCCGCCAAGTCCAAGCACTGCTTGCAGGGCTGTGATGTTGAGAGCCTGGGCATCTGCTTAGTCTGAGGTGGAGAGCCCAGTGAGTGGCACCGTGTTAGCCTATTAACCCCAAGGCCTGGCCAGGGGCCACCGCGCTGTGTGCTCGCCAGGCCACCCGGGGGGAAATGTCTGCCTGTCTTGCCACAGCCCACACTTTCTCAGCGGGGGACACTGGCCTGACGTGGCTGTGCTCAGCGGCCCTGGTCTGAGAGCCCTGCCTGATTAGAACGGGTTCTGCAGGCTCACAGCAGTCAGGGCTGGGTCAAATACGGGACAGGCAAACCACATGGCCCCTCATCTCATGTGGTTTTTCTCCTCCCCCTTTGAAAATGCCCCCTCGTTTCAGACAATCATAGGCACCAGGCAGATTTCAGATAGGACTGACCGGCACCGATTAGGACTCGTATCCGATCTTGGTCTTGGCTAGTCTGCAGGCCGCAGGAGTGAGCTAGTGTGTCTTTCAAAAGGGGACAAATCAAAGATCAGAAAAGGAGGCTGCAAAGGAGAAACACACCTCCTGTCATGATTCTTACGTAAAGCTGGGGGCCCTCTGGTGGCTGAAATCTCCAGCAAGAGCCTCCAGTCCTTGCCGGGGAAGCATGGACACAGTCTCTGGCTGGTGGGGAGCAGGCCAAGGGTGGGTGGAGAGGCGTGCAGGGGACTCTGCAGGCTGGCGAGAGGCGTGGGGCACATTCTTCACCATTCCCGGGAGTTCAGCTAAGCCCTCACAAGACAGGATGGCTTTTTTGCCTTTTTTAGTAATCTCCTGAATATGAACACACAGATACCATTGCTTCAGTAACTGTGGAAAAGATTTCTAATAGCCTGGCGCACTTCTGAAGAGGTTTCAAAGGTTTTAGGCCTAAGGAACACACAACTTACTCGATTTATAATGTTTTTCAAAGAAGTACCCAGCCAGGGATGATTTAAACCCAAATCATTTAGGCAGTTACGAAACTGTGACTTTATTAATCCAGGGGCAAAAGCCGATTGTGTCCTAAGTTTTGTGTTAGTGACGGTTCAAACTTCATATTCTGGATATCAGCAAAGACAAAGAAAGAGAAGGAACCTTTAGGCATGTCTGCTTGAACCTTCAGCCTGCCCTAGAAAAGGGGAGCATATTGAGGACTTCCGGTAATTTCTTAGTTGCTACACTTTCCTAGGTCCTAGTTACTATGTACAAAGTGGGGATAACGCTGGCTCCCTGCTAGGGCTCCCTTCAGCACTAATGAGGTAGTTAGTGCATGAAAAATGCAGAGGACAGCACATGGCCCCGGGTGCTCCTCAGACCGGAGGCTCAGCACGCCCCCGTCCTGAGCAGAAAGGAGACGATTCACGAGGCGGAGGAGGCCAGAACTGCATCCTCGGGGCTGCAGCTTTTTCGCAGAAGCGGTAAAGGAACTCTGCAAAGTCCAGTCTCTACTTCTTAAGAGTCGGAAATGGGAGTGTGAAACTGGAAATGAGCCACGAGAACGCGTGCATTGAGAAAATTAACACAGGAGGGGGGCAAATCTTGCTGACCCTTATGTCCAGCTAGCACTGGTGTCCTCCAGTCAGTTTCCTAGCGAGACCACACACGTTAGCTGCCTGCAGGCCAGCGTGAGCGCACGGCAGTGCCACCCCGCCTACCACGGGGAAGGTGGGGACCACTGCCTGCACCGGTCAGTTCCCCGCGTGGGCCCTAGTGGCCCTGGGAGCCAAACCCCTCCTTTGGCAAAATGAGGCAGTCCGAAGAAATTACAGTAAGGGTTAAAAGTTCCATTTAGGGGCGCCTGCGTGGCTCAGTCGGTTAAGCATCTGACTTTTTAAAAATTTTTTTAATGTTTTATTTATTTTTGAGAGAGAGAGAGACAGAGCATGAATGGGGGAGGGGCAGAGAGAGAGGGAGACACAGAATCCGAAGCAGGCTCCACGCTCTGAGCTATCAGCACAGAGCCCGATGCGGGGCTCGAACTCACAGACCGCGAGATCATGACCTGAGCCGAAGTCGGACGCCTAACCGACTAAGCCACCCAGGCGCCCCAAGCATCTGACTCTTGATCTCAGCTCAGGTCATGACCTCACGGTTTGTGGGTTTGAGGCCCGCGTTGGGCTCTGCGCTGATGGTGTGGATCCTGCTTGGGATTCTGTCTCTCCCTCTCTTTCCCTCTCCCTCCCCCTCTCTCAAAACACATAAATAAACTTTAAAAAAATTCTATTTTATGTGTCACCTCACAAAAGAAAAAGGGACACTCACATAATATATAAAGAGCATTCTTATTTTAAATGGGTCGAGCTTCATTCTTTCTTCTTTCTTAACAGAAGGGAGCGATCAGAGCCCCACTTAGGGAAAAACGATCACAGATGAATTATAAAGATACACAGGTTTGCTTTTTCAGCAAAGTACAAATGAAAGTACTATCAAGATAAGGGGGAAAGGATCACTGGCAATATATTTTCTGTTAGCATAATTTGTGACAAGCAGTGCTGCTAATAAAGTGTCCCCTCATCCTTTTTTTAAACAGTTATTTAAAAAAAACCGAAGAGCAAAAGTATTCTTTACTGTCATGGTTCTCAACAGATCGGGGTCAGGAGTCCCTGGAGACTGAGAAGTTCTGTGTCCCACTAGCCAGATGGTGCCTGTGATCAACAGCTGGTTTTGAACCCACTTCCAGGCAGGTCACAGAAACCTCACGGCCATTCTTGAACTTGGACATCCATGAGGTCCGGGTGGTTAAGCAACTGTGCCTTTACAGTCTCTCATATTTTCTACAAACGAGAACTCTACATTAAGATTAAAACTGCTTTCAGGGGTGCCTGGGTGGCTCAGTCGGTTAAGCGTCCGACTTCAGCTCAGGTCGTGATCTCACGGTCCGTGGGTTCGAGCCCCGCATTGGGCTCTGGGCTGTCAGTTCGGAGCCTGGGGCCTGCTTTGGATTCTGGGTCTCCCTCTCTGCCCCTCCCCCACTCACATTCTGTCTCTATCAAAAAATGAATAAACGTTAAACAAAATTAAAAAAAAAAGACTAAAACTGTTTTCAGAAAGACCCAGATACACTCAGATTGACTAAAAATGAGCAGGTGAATCAAGAATTACTGCATAGTGGATAGACACAAAACGACATCAAAAGTCCTAAGTCCCCACCAGAGACGCGGAATCTACTTAATGAGCCTCTGTGAAAAATGGGAGCATAATGGTATGTTTCGCGGGGATTTTATTCCAGAGATATTTTCTGATGTATAAAACGCCAGAACTTGTGGGTGAGTGATATTTCTCATTAATTCCCGTAAATGATGTCCCCTCCTTCTCACCCAGCTGATTATCAAGAGTAGGATCTCTGGGATCAAAGTCTCTCTAGGCCAGGTTTCAGAGGAGGAGGACTTCACACAAGCACAGGCCAGACAGCTTCCCTGATTCAAGACGTCACTCTCACTTAGCTGACCCCATCAGTTCTTCATCTAAGTCTTGGTCTAGCAGTCTCATGTAACTGTGAATCTTTTTTTAAGTTTTATTTATTATTATGACAGAGAGAGAGAGAGAGAGAGAGAGAGAGAGAGAGAGGGGAATGTGTGCGCGAAGGGGGTAGAGGCAGGGAGAGAGGGAGAGAGAGGATCCCAAGCACAGCCTGACGTGGGGCTCGAACTCACAAACTGAGATGATGACCCTAGCCGAAACCGAAGGTTGGACGCTTACCTGGCTGAGCCACCCAGGCGCCCGCATCTACTGTGAATTTTAAACAGGTAAAGGCCAAAGTAAGATTTAACAATGTTACTAATTTGTCCGTTGAGAAAGGCTCCATCTGCCTAGCTTTTTGTGAGTGATGCTCAAAAAGCTCGGCTTGAAAAACAGAACGAACAATTCTCAGCCTGGTTTGATACAAAAGGCGAAAGATTTGTACGATCTGAAGAGAAACCAGAGTATTCATCCTGGTTTGATATATAGTCTTAGGCAGTGCAAAACGTATCCAGAAAAATAAGAGCGGCCACCGTCGGACAGCGCAAGAGAACTTCTGAGTGGTGGGAGGTGCTGAGGAAGGGTCTGGGTGGGCATGGCGGGTTGTGCCGGTCACATTGGAGAAGCGCAGAGAAGGTTCTGCTGGTTGGTCTTCCTGTCACAATTACGTCTTTTGCCGCTTAATTCCACGGTGGCTAATGGTTAACAAGGAAAATACGACCTGAAATATTCAGCTCGGGTTCCCTGTATCTGTCCTATTTAAACCCAGCCTTTCTATCCTCCACTCTCCTTTTGAATAAAATGAGGCTACGGTGTTACCCGACACTCACATGTAATCTTTCACCGCTATTACCTGATACAAAATTTCTAAACGCACTTCAGCAAAGTCATCCGTTTCACTTTCTGTAGAATAAACAAAACTCAGATTCGAATCCCAAAGATCGAATATGGATTTACCTTCATTCTATCTACATATACTTTACACAAATAGTCACAAAGCACGGGTGCATTCAATTTGAAGCCACGTGTCTGACGGGAAAAGAGCCAAGATCTCTGCTGCCGTCGCTGGCTAGTCCAAGAATTTCATATGGAGAAAAAAAAAAAGCAAACCAAAAAAACAAAAAAACAAACGGAACTGCAAACAAATGATGCAAGCAGATGTCTGTGTTTCCTCATCTTGAGTCTGGAACTGGCGCTCCTCGGGCACTACCACCCCTGAGCATCCAGGCTTGTGACGTCACCCCTGCCCATCACTCAGATCTTTTTCTACGAGCAAACGGCCAGCTCCTCCCCCACAGAATCACTTCCCAATCATCAAATCGTATTACCTTTCTTTAATTGACATGGTTTTGCTGGCTGAGTCGAGGATGCCCTCCACAGCTGGCGCTTTGATCTCTCCGGCAGCAAACACCGCACCCGGACTCTTGGAGTACCTCTCCAGTGCTTGCTCGGAAGGCTCTGGCTGCTTCCGGGACACGGGGGTTGCAGCCTGAGCACCAGTTTTCCCGGCAGCTGTGCCCGTCTGCTCGGAAGCGGGCTCCCCGAAGTCAGCCGCTGGGGAGGAGAGGAGCAAAGTCAGCACTCACTCCTCCAGGCAGACATTCTTCCAGCTGTTCACCCTCTGCGGTCCCGCACCGGGAGTTCAATCCAATCCGTGGGCGCAGGGGGGTGACCCAATCCACTCGGATTTATGCAAATCTGTATAGCAGGCTACACTCTGGGAGGAAACCAAACTGCCCAGTGGGTTACTGCACACAGCAAATGGTTTTGTGACTGTGTGTCTTTTCCTATGTGCAAGACACAGGATGTTAGCTTTAAGTACACGCTACAAAACGTTTCTCCTCCTCCAAAGCAATGCTTTCTCTGTTTCAAATGGCTATAATCACAAACCAAAACCAGCACTGTAACTTACACGCTATCATTTTATGGAAATGCAAAAGAAGGACTAAAGCCACCAGCAACAGAGCTTCCTAGTCGGCATAACGGGACTGTAGAAAGAGTCTGGAAATCCACAGTCCTGGGTTCAAGCCCTTATTCCCTGCGCTTACCTAGCCCTTTTGGGGTCATCAACTCATAAAAGGGACTGTCAGGGCCAGCAGGTCACAAGGCTGTTCTGTGAGTTAATGTGCCCAAAGTCATCAAGAATCCTTGTCAGGATGTATGAAAGAGCTCCAGGTACTTTTATTGCTGAAAAATTGATTCATCCAGGTCAGATTCATGTGAAAGGGAGATGTGGGGAGAGGAGGATTCACCCATGATGTGTAAGCAATACTAGTTACAAACTGTCTTCCTAATTGAGTTAAAAATAATCACAGACACAGGCAACCAAGCAGACGCCAAAACAGGCACCAAAAACCCAGTTGGTTTTCAAAACTTTAGGAGCAGTAACGTACCTCTTAGTGAAAACTTCCTTCTTGGGACATTCTCCACGCCGACCTTCTCTTCAAAGGGCTTCCTGTCCCTCAAGTCTGGGCTCCCCTGTGTGATGCTTTTAGCCATGGAAAATTCCTTCAGTTCGTCACCAAGGTGGCCCACGGGGGGATGAGCTAGTTCCAGGCTTCCCCTTCTCGGAACAGCATCCTTGGGTTCCTTATGGCTGTCTCCTTCCCAGACTCTGTTAAGGGTGGGGCACGATGGCTCTGCTTCCTCACAGGACCCGTACGCTTTGCCACCATCTCCACCTGTCAAGACTCTCTTGCTTTCTGTCTCTCCAAACTCTCTCAACATTCCTCGGCTCCCACTACCCTCTGCTGAAGGCTTCCAGGCTTGGGACTTCAGAATGCTTCTAACCGGAGATTCTGAATTTTCTATTGAGGACGGAAGTCTATAGTCAGTGGCACCTGGGATGTCATCCACAGGTGGCTTTGGCCGAAGATCCCCAGCGTACATTGGAGGGACTGTAGATGCCACGGTGGACACAGAGGTGTTAATAGTCGGTGAGAAAGGAATGAGCTTTCCACTTTGCACCTGCGAGGACACAGTTAAAATGCAAAAAGCTGATTCAAAAAGACTGTGTATATAAATCCCAGTTTATGGATTGGCATAGACTGAAATACCACATGTGGTGCCGTTTCACTGCTTATCTTAGCGGGAAGCCAACCCTAGACATATTTTATATAATGCATCTCATTAATCAAAATCATCTGGGTGAAAAGCAGATTGTGGATCCTATTTTTTCTCTCCAGAAAGGACTCATTCCAGCTGCTTTCGGCAAGCAAATTAGGAAAACAGAAAAAGAGAAATGTACTTGGCATGGCTATCGCTCTTAGGAAAGAAGTTCTTACCTAGTTGCTTACAGGTAACACAGTTTACAGGTAGATCGCCTTCATTATACCCCTAACCTAGGAGCAACACTGTGTTCCTATGTTTTAAGAACCGCAGCCCCCCTCCCCCCTCCCGCAGAGGAACCAGATCACAGCGTACCCACCTGCTCCACCTCTCCAAGCGTGACTGGCTGAGTTTGATAGCGAGCATTCATTCTCCTCTGTCTCATGTCTATTCTGTTTCGGGTAGAAATAGCTTTTGAGACCGGCTGGGACAACTTGTTAAACAAGGCCAACTTCTCTGCTAAGCTTAGAGTGGAGGAGTCAGGTTCACCTTGCTCGGTAGAATCTCTGCCCTCGTTTGCCTGGTCTCTGGCTAAAGCCTTGTGGTGAGCAGATGCCTGTAGTCTGAAAGGGATAAAAAAGTCGGTGACACAGAGAAAAACCAACAAAAGCCCACTGCTAAATTGTGAATATTAACTTTCTTTCCAGCGTCACTTAATTTTGAACAGGGCTGACTTCTCCCTACAGAAATTTAAGACAGGCGTGGGCACCATTTAGCTGTTAAGACCACGGCTAGCAGAACAGGCTGGGGAGACCAGCATTACCAATCTCTCAAAGAGCAGGTCGTTAGCTCTGAATTATTTCTACAAAGTGAATTTTCTCTTTAAGGAACTGAAGTCAGTTTGGATATGCCTTATCTTAGAGGGACGTGTATCGTTAGTATCAATAAGTAAGGCTAAAGGGAGTCCCAAGGCATTACCGATGGCATATTTAGACATTATCTAAGTATGTGGTTCAGAGGTATTCTTTTCATGTTATAGAATTAGGAAATAATATAGTCATTCGGCCAACAACATAGGTGTAACAAAGGGTTTTGGTTTTGGGGGCGCCTGGGTGGCTCAGTTGGTTGGGCGTCTGATTCTTGATTTCGGCTCAGGTCACGACCTCACAGTTTGTGAGAGAGAGCTCCTCGTCAGGCTCTGTGATGACAGAGCCTGCTTGAGATGCTCCCTCCCGCTCTCTCTGCTCCTCCCCTGCTCACACTCTCTCTCTCTCTCAAAAATGAAAAATAAACTTAAAACAAGAGTTTTGATTTTCACTAGCTAAACACAAATGGTTCAATTTTAAAGATTCCTTTCACTCCTTCCGTATAGCATTTTCTCTCATAACTTTCTACCAGTAACTTGGAAAAGTGAAGGAAATTAGGTGCTGATAAGTCCCTCCAACTTTCAGGTGGAGGAGAAGGCTTCCCGTTACCTGGTCACTGTGGATCCTAGAAGGTTTATGACAATGTATGTTTATGTCACTGGCAAATCCAATTCCCAAGCCCAGTGAACAGTATATCCTGTCTGCACTCCAATTAAATCACCAATTCACAAGCTGTCCCAGACCCGAGAGCAGGGTCAGTGTTCCAGGGTATAACGGATGGTAACGCAGATCAAGGAGAGCAATGGTCACCTACTTCGCCAAAGAGACCCCTGCTTCTGGGTGGTGCCACACGTATATCTGTACTGCCACGTGACTTCTTCTAACCTTACTTTCAGCCGTTGTGATTTGGTCCCTCACAGTAAAACAGAGCGGATATTTACATGCCGTAAGGACATACTTTCAAAACACCACAACTGAAAACTTAGTAGTAAAACATCTAAGCGCAGACACTATGAATTATTATTGTCCCAATCCCAAAATGTCATGGCCTTGTCTCTCTATACGTTAGAAATTTATAGGATTGTTTTTAGCATGTCTTTACGATGACAGGCGTTTTTAAAAAACTGGGGTATTACTGGAATTTCAACATTCATGTTAACTCCCCATTTGCCTATTAATCTTCATTAAGTGCTAGTATTTTAGAAGAATGAAATCTCACAGGGATTACGACGATCATGAAAAACAGAAACAAAACAAGCGGGTAAGTGAGTTAGTGTGATCCTAGTTCCGACACACAACGTAAGCAGGTAGGCGAAATGGTTTCTCATGCAGGCCTACACGGAGTTAGCGGAGTCTTGCACTATGACAAAACAAACTGCCATCCATTCCCAGAGCAGCTCGTCGCTCTGACTCGTTTCTCAAGCAAATGACAGGCATTCAGAGCATGAGATGCATCTGCTGTCTAGGACCTTTGCCCTCAGGCTGCATGCAGCTACTTCTGTCCAGTACCTGGCAGGCGACACAGGGCTCTTAGCTACAGTGGGACTAGGAAGTCTTGCCATTACGGGGTGGGTGGTCACAGAGCACGAAGCAGGGATAGGTTCACTTTAAAAGCAATTGCCAAAGAAGGAACGTTCGTAAGGAGAGAGAAGAAAAGAAGCATTAAAGGAAAACACAGTTTTAAATTCAGAAACAGCAAATCAATATTTTCACGCAATTATTTGCTAAGTGTTTGGGGGCAAATTACAAAAGAACGGGAAGAGCAATTACAGACTTAGGAAATAAGAAACAGGCTACGCAAAGTAAACGGCGTACGATCAGGTTTTGAAAGTTTGGAAAGGGTTCACCCTATCTTCAGAATAAATGCCCTGATTTTTAAAATAACTTAAGGGAAAGCTGATATCGACACCAGCAAATCAGTAGATAATGCCCACGTTTCGGAATGTTGTTCTCAATCCATTTTGTAGAAAATCAGTGTACTCATATGATCTATAAAGCACATCAAAGTAGATTCGGGGCCCTTACCAGGTGGTAATTTTGGTTTATGTTTACTGTTTTACTCCCACAGGTAGTTGCTTCTTAGTTTACAACAGCCACTCAAACATGAAAAAAAAAAAAAAAATGGGGCACCAGGGTGGCTCAGTCGGTTAAGCGTCTGACTTCCACTCAGGTCATGAGTTCACTTCTGTGAATTTGAGCCCCGTGTCGGGCTCTGAGCTGACAGCTCAGAGCCTGGAGCCTACTTCAGATTCTGTGTCTCACTCTCTCTGCCCCTCCCCTACTCATGCGCTGTCTCTCTCTGTCTCAAAAATAAACATTAAAAAAAAAAAAAAAGGAAAAGCTGAGCTGCCGTGAGTTCCTAATGAATGCATGAAGTACTCATCCACAAATACACCAGGAGGCTGAGGAACAGCTGGGTAAGAAGTGATCAAACAGCAGGTACACAGAAGTGGGCTGCTACAGATGCCTCGTGGGATGGCCATGCCCTGAAGGAGATGAACTTCCTTTCTTCAGGAACAGTGTGTGTGTGTGTGTGTGTGTGTGTGTGTGTGTGTGTGTCCAGGGGAAGCACAAAAGCAATTTTTAAAACACTGATAAAAGTTCTCACTTGATTGAAGCAATGATCTCTGAATTACTTTGGGAAATCCATTCTGAACATATAGGAACATGTTGCTCATGTACAGAAAGTCATCAAACTTCCGAGTCATATTTTGGGGTTTTTGGTGATTATTTAAAAACAAACAAAAAGAACCCTTATCTTTTTGGGATATTGGCTGAAATGCTGATGGACGAAACGGTATCTGGGGTTTGCCTGAAAACGATGCAGGAGGAGAGGATAAGGGAGTAGGATGTCGGTAGAGCATGACTGGCCGGCTGCTGACTGTTGAAACAGGGTGGTGAGTACGTGGGGGGTTCACTGTATAAATCTCATGTTTTAGGGGCACTCTGGGGGCTCAGTCGGTTATGCATCTCACTCTTGATCTTGGCTCAGGTCATGATCTCATGGTTCGTGGGCTCAAGCCCCACGTCGGGCTCTGTGCTGACAGCACGGAGCCTGCTTGGGATTCTCTCTCTCTCTCTCTCTCTCTCTCTCTCTCTCTCGCTCTCGCTCTCTCTCTGCCTCTTCCCAGCTTGCACTCTCTCTCTAAATCAATAAATAACAACTTAAAAAAAATAAATCTGTTTTAAATTTTCCATTGTAAAAATGATTCGAAAATGCACAGATGAACAACAATTTTAAGTTCCTCTCTAGGTTTTTCTAGGAGATACAGCAGGCAACACATCCCATTACAAAGTTCATAGAGACCACAGTAAGGGAGATACCCAAGTACCAACTTCTCTGTTGGCTTCTCACTAAACCATCTCCTGATCACTTCACTTTATTTACAAGCCTCTAAATCTTTTTTTTTTTTTTTCCTTCAAGAAGACATTTCTCCCAAGGCCAAGAGGTCACAAAGGGGGACTTACGTGGCTGCGATGGCCACTTCCTCGGTGGTGACGGGCTGGGTGTGGGATCTGTCCTGCAGCCGCCGCAGCCTTTGCTCCACGGCCGGGTTTCTGGAGCGTCTCTTTGGAACGTTTTTCTCATCAAATGATTTCTCCATTTCCTAAGATCAGAAACAATGTGGAATCCTTATAAATGTGGGCAAAGGGCGCGGGGGCCACAGAGCGTCTCTGTTCTGTCCCCCTACAGGACCCCTGGGAGGGTCCTTTGGGAGGGACCACCTGGGAGGCAGGCAGCATTCTCAGAAGTCCACACCCCTAAGGTGTCGGCTGGTGGTCACATCAGCCGGGGGGCTCAGGCGGGGGGGCGCACGGGCCAGGGCGAGATGGGTCCACACCCCTGCGGTGTCGGCTGGTGGCCACATCAGCCGGGGGCTCAGGCGGTGGGGGAGCGCACGGGCCAGGGCGAGATGGGAACAGGGGGAGCAGGGTGACAGCTTCTCTTCAAGCACTCGGCGCACCTTACCCTGAAAAGCAGTCTCTTGGCAGCAACACTCAGCTTGGCTCGTTCGTCTACCTTTTCTTCATCTGCAAAAGGCCACAAAATAAACACCGAACATCGTGAGAAAAATGGAGGTGTAATCTCTGAAAAGTTTCCCAAGGCTGACTTGAAAACCCTTGGAAGAGAAGAATGGACGTAACCCAAATTACACTTGGTAGTATTTTCCCCTCGGAGGGAATCCCATCCCTCTGCTCAGTGAAAAGGTGCTAATTTCCACTGCGCTTAACCAGACAAAACTCCGTCCGGACAGGAATTTTCTATTCTAATATTTGAACAATTGAGGTTTGAGAATAGATTTTTAAGAAAGGAAATTCTCATCTGCATTGTTAAATGGTAACAAGAAATAAACAAAAATCTGCTTCTTTAGCCAAACAGTCGTTTCAGTATTATACATTCCACAGTTCTCTCTCAAAAATGAGGGAAAGCTCATCCGAGAATCTCAGCTAGGTTTTAATATTTTCACAGAAAGAAAACCTGCAGAAAAGAAATCGGTAGGCTCCATAATCTCATCCTCTCAAAAAAGTGAAATCTTATGTAAACCTGGTCGGGGTGAGACGACAGAGAAGCGGTAAAAGGAAAACAGATACTTGCCCTCAGCAGTTGGCAATTCTGAATGCGATGCAGACCTGGGAAAGACATTAGCAAATAAAAATGACAAAAAGTTAGCTGGTGGGAATAGAAGATCCAAATAAAAAAGCATCAGGTTAAAAGTAAAAACAAACGTAAAAATTCAGTCACACTCTCTTAAAGAGTGTCATCCTGCCAGCAAGTCTCGTTGTGAACACACAGGGACGGTTGTTAATGGACACGGTGGAGTACGTGTGCACACAACCCAGCCAGGGGCACACCGTGTGGAGGCAAACCAAAACGGAGTGTAACTTAAACACGACTGATCACTGTTTAAACAAACCTTACCATTTCTACGCGCAAGCATACGGTCGTATAAAACTCAACACGACAAGTAGACAGACATTTATAAGATGAATATAAAACCCCTATTTACTTGCCCCGGAAAAGTCAGTGGATACTCACTGCGGATTCTACTCTAACAAGGGCATTAAGAAACGAAAAACATTCAATGAAGAAAAATAACGTGTCTCACTTCTTACCATCTAAATGCGGTGTAAAACGGTTAATTGTGATACTGTTCTCCCAGGAAGCGTTCTTTAAAAATACATGTATAAATATCTCTTATGGATTAGGTGGAAGAATTACGGAATCATCAGATCCATTGACACAGCACCAGGACCATCACTGTGGTAAAAATCCCGTAAGATGGCTTTTACGTTCCTAGACTGTAGAACTACACGTACGCATGCCTACCTATCTGATTCCTTTCGTTCTGCTGAGGTTATAGGTTGAGTTCTAAATCTCTCGGAAGTCTTTCTACTTTCACCAGGAGAAAAATAGCGTCTTGGTTTCCGGGACCCTCTCTCCCGTTCCACACCGGTAGGCAAGCCAACTCCTTCGGCTGACCTCTCAACCCGGGATTGGCTTTTAGAATCATTGGGAGGGAGGATACAGAAGGGAAACGAGAGACAGAGAGAGAGAGAGAGAGAGAGAGAGAGAGAGAGAATAAAGCAAAGGTTTATGCATCTCAGTGAGGCAAGGCCCAGACACCACCAAATCCCACTGCATGCCCCGACCATGCATGGAAAGGAGGTGGAACATTCCAGCAACCCAATACTGCAGCTCCCCATTAGTAGGCAGAAGCAGAATGGTAGTTTTTGAGCCATTTCCTGTATAGTCTGCCCTGCACACTGGTGAGCTAAGCTAACGTGACCCAATGCAGGACACCACACAAGTTGAGAAGTGAATAAATCTGCCAAGGACGTGCAAGTGACACATCAGGAGGACGTTTGAAACATCACCTACAGTTCGCGTTTCTTGCTGGCATTGACAGACTCCAGAAAGGCATTTCGGAGCTGGGCGACAGAGACCTTTGTGTCCAGCACGCCAACTTCCGTGGGGGGTCCTTCGGCTTTGGAAGTCTGTGACTCGTGCTCTTGCTTTGAAGCGGGGTCCTTACATTTCAGGGCCTGCAGCTGAGGGGGGCCCGTGTAGTCAGACAGGGAGCGGGTGAGGACCTTGCGCTTCTTGGTAAATGCTTCCTTTTTGTGGCCCGTCGCCCTGGCATCTTGGGACACAGGCTCGCTCTGAACATACAGGACCACTTCCTGTCTGACCATCCTCTCAGCGGGTTGTTGCTGAGTGTGAGGTGGGTGTGACGGACTTTCCGGTTCCTTCCGAAGTTCGAAGGTGGCAGTGCTAACCGCGGGCTTGCCGAAGTCGTCGCTTCCAGAGGGTTCTTCGCGGCTTCTGGCAAGCCCGTGATCCTCCAGAGCCAAAAGCGTGTCCCTGCTTTCCTCGAGGGCTTCGGTGAAGAGCACATCCTCCTCTGCTTTTGATTCACAAATATGAAGAACTGGAGTCTCCCTCCTCTCACTTTCTAGAACCTTCAAGCTGGGAGGCTTCCTGACACTCTGGGTGGCTGACGCTCCCCAGCTGCATTCAGATACATTTTCTGGGATCTCTGAGGTCACCAGCGTGGCCGTGTGAACCGGGTCTGCCGGCTGGACGTAGCCGCGGATGGGCTGTCGTGCGGAGCCGGCTGTCCTGCTCGAGACCCTATCAAAGGCCGAATTTTCTGACTGAAAAGACAAGCACTGGACAGGCACTGGCTGCTGTCTCCTCTGAGTCAAGGGCTCTGAGGCGAGTTCAGGGCTGTTGCGAGCACTCTCCTCTTTCACCAATTTTTCTCTAACCTTAACTCTTTAAGAAAGAAAAAGGATTTAAGTTGCAAAGTACAGTAACGGCTCAACGGGAAGAAAGCATGCGCGGATCATAGCTTGCCCGTGAACGGAAAGCCGCCCAGAGACAGAGCCACCGTGACAATGCATTTCTGGTGGTTAATGTCAGAAACCTACCACCTGCCAGACGAACGAGTTTGAGTCGGGTTTCCAAATGCCAGCATGGTGCAAAAACTAACTCTGCCCTCTAGAAAGCTGACAGGGGGTCAGATGCCATCCTGGGTGAGAATGGATGCCTTCTGACTACATGAATGACCAGAAGCCACAGGAAAATCCGTTAGTATACACCACCAGTATGCATGAGGGCATACTGAGGCTGGTGCTGGGAATCAGTAAACTCTCCACATGTACGGGCCTTGTGTATGGACTGCGGGGGGGTGGGGTGGGGTGGGGGGGGATGGTTCCAAGTAGACATATACCTATTGACCAAACGCAATTTCACTGTCTCCTGGAAACGTAAGAGCATTCGTGATGATTATTTTTTTTTAATTGAGCTCAAGCTACAACAAACAGTCACCCTTTCAAGAGCTCAACTAAACATTCGCAAGCTTTTTCATGCAAGGCAGACTATATGCATTCACGTTATTACTACCAGCATTACTAACAACAATTTCTACCGAGAAGAATGTTAGAGAAAAGGTGTTTGTTGAAAGAACTAAGGAACCGAATGTTTTCTCCCCTTTGGAATTGCTATTAGGCCCTTAGTTTAAAAGGGATCGCTCGGCTTGCTTCTCCAGCTATTTAAGTATCTGAGAGCAAAACCGAAATCCAGTTTAAAAGCCTCAAAGCTTCTTCAAAAGAGTAAACACTTACTAGTGTTAGCTCCTACTCATTTGTACTTTTTGTAAAGCCACGTAGTGAGAAAGGAGAAACCACTGAAGGGGGTGAAGAAGGGGATTACTAATTGGTAATCATCTTTAAAAAGCAAAACACGGGGCGCCTGGGTGGCGCAGTCGGTTAAGCGTCCGACTTCAGCCAGGTCACGATCTCACGGTCTGTGAGTTCGAGCCCCGCGTCAGGCTCTGGGCTGATGGCTCGGAGCCTGGAGCCTGTTTCCGATTCTGTGTCTCCCTCTCTCTCTGCCCCTCCCCCGTTCATGCTCTGTCTCTGTCTGTCCCAAAAATAAATAAAAACGTTGAAAAAAAAATTAAAAAAAAAAAAAAAAGCAAAACACGTTTTTGGAGTGGGAAAAGTGATTTCTTAGGGAACCTCAACCTTCATTTGCTAAAGATCAGTCAGCAAAAATAATTATGATGGACAGTTTTGGAAGAGAGTATTTCCTTAAATGACAAACGCACCCTGCTAAATTTGATATAAACTCCTACATGTTTTCAGCACAGGATGCAGGGTTTCTGTGTATATTTCATTCAAAAAAGTCAAGGACACATATAAAAGGCAGTTATCATGAACTATTCAGGAGGGGGAGAAAAAAAGCACTTGGAGTTATTTTTCCCAGAGACTAGGCAGTGTTGGAGGTTTTCATATTTATAAGCTTTGTTAATCAAAACAAGACTGAAATGTGGTTCAAGTTCTCCTGTGGAATGTGTCCCTCTAATCAGAGACAATCTGAATGTTGTCCTCAGCTGAGGACAAAGTGACTGTTAGAAACTCAGTATATGGGTGCTTTGTCCTGCCAGTGACTTATTCATTCTTATTCCTTCTGCTTCTCCCTGCCCCCAACCTTAAAAATGAAATGAAACTTTTTTGTTTTGTTTTGTTTTGTTTTTTTGATTTTTGTTTTTTTGTCTGCCTTTAAAACCACAATGCCCTGAGTACAACTGTGGAGAATTAACTAATGGTTTGGAGATGAGGAGACATGAAAAGCAGGAGGCTGGAAATGCTGCGCGGAGCGGGTGTTGCCAGGATGGGACGCGCCCTGGTTAGTTAGTGTGACTCAGGAGGAGAGCAGCCCAGTCCTCACTACTGCCCCCACTTGACGGTATGCGGGCGGGTGAGAGAGGAGAGAGGCCAGAAGTGTAATCAAAACGTTTTTCAGAAACAGGAAAAAAGAGGGAGAAATACGATTAGCAGGGATCGAGGGTGACTGGAGGAGAAAAGCAAACGATCCAAACGTAACTTCCCGCAGCCCCTTGTGAACACATGACTTTCAAACACACCGTGATTAACCGAGGGCAAGAAGAGAGTTAGAGTTTGGTCTTGGGTGGAAAAGCCGGGCAAGTCAGCAGGGGCAGTAGCAGCACTCACTACACATAAGCCGAGAGTTTCAACCTGGGATATACCTGGAAGGCCAGTTGATAAGAGAAGGTGTGTCCCCTTCGGAATCTTTCTGGAGAAACCACTCATATTTGGGTTTCCCGGTACTATCATGTACAAAAGACAAAACTTCAGATAATGTCTATTCAAATGTCAACATATGTGCAGACAATTATAATGTAAAACCTAAAGGCTGTTTTTTTAAGTAAAGAATAATCCTGGCTTTTGAAAATGTATAGGCACGTTTTGTCGGAGGTTTGTATTTATTTCACAAGGGACGTGTGGCTCCCCACTAATCTCAAGAGATAGAAATAAATCTATCCAAAGGCACCACATAAAGCATTTTTCAAGTAATCTGCAAGTATTAGGAGTCTGTTCCAGTTACCCTGTCCCCACAAATACCAGGCAATTTTCTTGTGAGAGTAGGATTAAATGTCAATTTATAATCTATAAATTCTGTTAAGGTATATTGGTAAATTGCCAAATATAAAAATAGTACCCATACAAAACAACACATGTCAAATAAAGGAAATAAGTAAAAGGAAATTCAAGAAGATCAAAGCTTTAATTGCTCTTAGGCATTTTCCTTTTATATTTGTCACGGAATAATGCAACAAACATTAACAATTACCAATACTAATGCAGGTCAATTCAATAGATGTTAATTGAGTTCCTTCTATGTAGGAAGTACTGGACTAGGCTCTGAGAAGTAACAAAGTTGACTCAGGCATCATCCCAGCCGTTAAAAAACTTACACTGTGGTAGGCAAGGTAACATATGATTTACACATTCATTCCTCAACACACGATTGGATATAACGCCAAGTTGAATGGGATGAAGAAATTATGCCACATTGAAGATATTTTAGGACAGGCCGGGAAAACCCTGTGGTAACCATGTAAAGCAAATCACAGGACGAACAGTCACACTACTGATCTGTATCACCTAACAGTGTAGAAAGAGAAAAAGGAGGGGCGCCTGGGTGGCTCAGTGGGTTAAGCATCCAACTCTTGATTTTGGCTCAGGTCATGATCCCAGGGCCGTGGGATCGAGCCCCATGCTGGGCTCCATGGTGTGTGTGGAGTCTGCTTAAAATTCCCATGATCTCTCTCTCTGCCCCTCTCCCCTGCTCTCTCTAAAAAAAATTGTTTAGAAAAAGAAAAAGAAAATTCTACACGCTAGTTAAAATGTTTACCAGCCCCAAACTGCAACTTATTTGTAAGAGTTCTTGAATACTAGGTTGGAAACACATTTGAGCTCAAAGCAATTTCCAAAAAAAAAAAAAAAATAGAGTGACAATGATAATAAAGTGATCTGAATTTTCTAAAACCATTTTAGTTCAAGTTTTAGTTTAAGCTGACAGGCCAGAACCAGTCTGTAACCACTAGTATACATTTTTCTGTGACCACTGAAATCTGTCCTGTACTAGGCTTGGACATTCCCTTGTCTTTCCACACCCAAACCGATCAGCCCAGTCTCCCTTTCCCCAGCATTACAGCAATTTAGTCTGTAGCAAACAAAAAATTTAGGTGTATGGCAAAGCCATTTTGTTTCCAACTGTAAAATTTGGTCTAATTTTCAACACAGGAATAGTTAGCCTATCATCTGCAGCTAAGAAAGGAGGCCATCCCTCTAGCACAGGATATAGTGAGAAAATAGGAAGCAGCAGCAATCTGCTTTTGAAAACCACCAACTTAATACAATATGCCTCCCGCACAAAATTATTTTAACGCTCAAATGTGTTTTGTATAAGAGAGTGCTTTTTAAACTAAGAAGTGCTATACAACTTTCTGAACATGACTTTCATTGATAAGCCTAGAACTTTTGGTGGTCAGCCCCACCAAAAAAAAAAAAAAAAAAAAATTGATCAGGGGCTTAAGAATATGTTGGGTCAGCATCTGAAAAATGAAAATCACACACAGACACAGGAGACTTGCTGGGTTCCATTTATTCATTATGCCATTGGTATGGAATGAGCCAAAAAAACAAGTAAATACTAGCGTGGTAGCAAATACTCAAATTTTGACATTTCATGTACGATACGTATGAATGTAATGAGAAATAATCAAAACTATGCGAAGGCATCATGCTAAGAACATGGCTCCTCCTCTCCTTCCTTCTTCCTAGACAATATTGTACTGACATCTCTGAGTTACTGCTTTTATATTTTATTTTTTTATACATTTTTTTAAACATTTATTCATTTTTGATAGAGAGAGACGGAGTGAGAGTGGGGGAGGAGCAGAAACAGAGGGAGACACAGAATCGGAAGCAGGCTCCAGGCTCCGAGCTGTCAGCACACAGCCTGATGTGGGGCTCGAACTCATGAACTATGAGATCATGACCTGAGCTGAAGTTGGATGCTCAACCAACTGAGCCACCCAGGTGCCCCTATTTTTTTTTTTTTAAGTTTATTTATTTTGAGAGAGAGTGCATGTGCCAGTGGGGGAGGGGCAGAGAGAGAAGAGAAAGGGAGGGAGAGAATCCCAAGCAGGCTCCACACGCACCGTGGAGCCCAATAAGGGGCTCCTGGGATCATGACCTGAGCCGAATTCAAGAGTTAGATACTTAATCAACGGAGCCACCCAGGCGCCCCATGCTTTTATATTTTAGAGATAAGACATACAGAGCCCACTTCACAAGTCATGTGATTTTAAGGAACATGGGTCCAGCTTCAACCAGGAGGATCAGTGTCTTAAGTAAATTTACAGCAGAAGTGATTTAGAACACAGTAAGGCACTAGGATGTTTGCGGTTGGCTGAGGCACTTACTTGGGTGATCTTTTCTGCTATCCAAACCAGAAAATAAGGTGAGGAGTTGGGGAGACAGTCTGACGTGGGCACTTTCTGCCTGCAGGCTGTTCTGGACATGCGTTGCCAATGCCGCACAGAACGTGCTCACTCCTTGGTTCTTCTCTTTCTCACCCACTAGCGGCATCAGATACAGGCGATCGCTCCCTTCACCTGGTGCAGTCTTCTCAGTGTCCTCCTCCCCCCACCATCTGTACCTTTGGAGTTCAGGGTGCCCACGATGGGCTCCTCTCCCCCTCCACTGACATTCAGTGCCTTAATATTCCCAGTGGGCTTTCACTTCCACGCTGACCACCTTCTCATTGTTTACCTCCACCCCGACCTCCCTTTCAACTCAGACTCTTGGACTCAACTGGCCATTTGATGCTTCCATTTGTCTATCCAATAGACATCATAAGTCTAACATGCCCCAAAACGGAACTCTTGATCACCCTCCAAAGTCAACTTGCACTGGAGCCTTCTGTATTTCAGCAAATGGCAACTCTCCGCTCCAAGCTGCCCTGCCAAAAAATCAACCCTCCCCTTTGATTCCTCGGTGTCTCTTACACCCCACACCCAAGTTATCGGCAATTCCACTGGCTAGCTCCAAAACCTAACTCCTTTCACCCGCTCTGCTGCTGCCCTTCTAGTTCAAGCCGCCACCGTCTCTCACCCAGATTACTAAGATGACTTCCTAGTTATTTTACTTGTTTTCATCTTTGCCCACCTATGGTCTGTTTTCAAATTAGCATCCAGATTGGTTATTCCTCTTTCCATCCCTTTTATGACTCTGCACATCATTTTGAGTGAAACCCAAAGCCCCAGTGATGGGCTGCGGACTGGCCCTGATCTGCCCACCCTTCCTCTCCCACCTCTTCTTCCCCTCCCCACCCCAGGTCCTGCCACCTCAGAGGCTCCGTACAGAGTCCACTCAGGCCTTTGCAGGTGCTACTGCTGCCTAGGCTGACCCATCCCAATGGCTGCATGGCTGCCTCACTCGATGTCACTCTCTGCTCAACAACTATCTTATCAGAGGGCCATTCCTAACCATTCCATATCGAATAGCAAGTGCCAATCGTTTCTCTCTCTGCTTTCATTGAATTGCTTGAAGTTTTTTCACAGCTGTGGTAAGTACTACATCTGTCACATTGCATATTTATTTGTTTGCTGTCTTTCTCCTAGGGGAGAAAGATTCACTAGGGGCAGATGAGCTTCTTAAAAGAAGCCTGTTATATCATCAGCACCCAGAATAGTGTGTGGGAAAGAGCAGGTCTCGATAAATATTTGTGGGATGGATGAACTGTTGAATGATCATCCCCATAATAACCCCTGGAGGGGTTCTTTTATTTTTATTTTTTAAAGTTTACTTCTTTATTTGGAGAGAGAGAGAGAGAGAGAGAGAGAGAGAGAGCGCGCAAAAGGAAGGGAGGGGCAGAGAGAGGGAGAGAGAGAGAATCCCAAGGAGGCGCCCCACCATCAGCATCTCAGAGCCCGATGTGGGGCTTGAACTCACAAATCACGAGATCATGACCTGAGTCAAAATCAAGAGTGGGATGCTTAACTGACTAAGCCACCCAGGTGCCCCAACCCTTGAAAGTATTCTTATACTTATTTTATAGATGAAGAAAGGAAAGTACAAAAAAAAAAAAAAAAGTATTATTAACTGCCCCAGATCACAAGCTGGTATATAAAAGGCTGGGGCTTGAACTCAAGTGCTGTGAGATCCCTGAGCCTACATAGCTCCTCCAGAGCTATAGGCTTCAGTATTCTGGAAAATGAATGAAAAATGAAAGAGGAACCCCTCCCTGGCTCGAATGAGAAACGATTCAGTTGGGGCGCAGGTGTTCACGCGTTCTGGGGCTGAGCAAGGAAGGCACCAGGGCGTCCTGGCCACACCCACCACCCTGACTGGATGTTGGTCTCTCAGCCGTGCCTGTCCCACCTTCAGCAGAAAGCCTGGCAACTACCTGTAAATCCTGCAAAACCCAATTATCCTCTTCCTCTGTTTTGTTTTTTGTTTTCTCCCCATGCACAGCACGGAATCAAAGGAGCCTGGCAGTGAAGAGTAATTTGGCTCAGAGGGCACTCACTGCTGAGGACGGGGTGGGGGGGGGTGCGGAAATGCAGGGGCCCAGACTTGGCCAAGGTGGGTGAAGCCTGGTCGCCGTCCCCCACCAGAACCTCCTAGAGCAGAAAATGTGTGGAAGCATCAACCATTTGGAAACAGGAAAACTCATGGGAGGGATAACCTGAGAGCAGGTGATACTGGACGTGAAGTGGGAAGAATCAGACATACCCTGAGGCCCAAGGGAATGCTTCAGCTTGACTGGGTCCCCGGCTGCCCCTCCTCCTCTAGCACGCACAAAATATGAAAATGTGACATGACACCTAATTCACACAACCTAATTCCCACTTGCACAGGCACTTCTGAAGCTCAACATCACAACAGCTAAATATCAACTCGATAGTCAACATTCACGTGTCAGCCCTGACACGGGTACAATGCCGGCACCAAGGAAGAGAATTTCAGCGTGCGCACCTGACTTCATTGCATGCTGAGTAGTCACTGGGGAATCTGAAATGTAAAATCAACTCTGTATAAACTACCTTGCAAGTCGACACCACAATCATCCAAGACGGATCCCTTTCTGATGATATTATAAACGATCGACGTTAACATTTCTTCTCTGGTTTTAAAAAAAATAATTTCATCAAATTCTTATATGACTTTTTTGAGTTAACAAAAATGAAATAGTCAAGGAATATGATTTTACATATTAAAAAATCTAAAACTATAGTGAAGCACACAGACTATTGGTTGGTTGGCAGGACCTGGTGATGGTGGGAAGGGTTGACCAAGAGGGAATTTTTGGGCTGATGGAACGATTCTGTATCTTGATTGTAGTGATAGTTACACAACTTTATATATCTGTCGAAATTCATAGAAGTTGACTAACAACAGTGAATTTTACTGTACATAGATTATACCTCAAAAAATATATTTTAAAGACTTAAGACTTCTAAAAAAACATAATTCAGTTTAGCATTATAATCGATCTAGACAGCAGTCACAATTAAGGGATTTATTTACTTTGACACAGATGTTTGGTGCAGTTCATGGAATTTTTAAATGCAAGTATCTTTTTTTTCATTCTTTAAAAGCAAAAATATGTGTAAATGAATAAATACCAAATGAAAATGTGGGCCAGTCATTTCCACAAAACCTATCTTAGATCTTTTTTCTTTCTTTCCTTCAAATTTTCTCCCCAAAGCCCAGCGAGGCTGAAAAACCTAGTAAAGAGCAGAAAACAACCCAGAGTGGCCACTCTTAAGTGTTGACATTGGTAGAGAAGGCAAATTCTTCCTTTCGAATTAAATGCATGGCTCCCCGAAATGGTGGGTCAAAGTTATAAAACTGATTTGGTTGATTCACAGGCACTCCAAAACGATGGAACATAATGGGACTTTTTGGATTCAGTTTTGGATTGTAATACTGACAGGTGGCTAAGGGATGTCCAAAATCAAAAGAAAAAGTCTATCATTTTGTAAAAGTACAAAATTTATTTCTACAGCCAAAGGGCCACTGTTTTGGAGAAGTAGTAGAATACCAGGTCAGTTTAAAAACAAAAAAAGAGATCACATCTGAATAGTGGCAATGATGCCTTAAGTTCATTTTCTTTCTTTAAACATTAAATCGATGCTGTTATTTAATGAGTGTTCCTTAATGCTATGCTTAACTATTTTTAATAAGTAAAACTTGGTTAAAAAAAAAAATCAACCAAGTAAGGTTTTTTTTTTTTAATTTTTTAAGTTTATTTTGGGAGAGAGAGAGAGAGAGAGAGAGAGAGAGAGTGCACATGAGTGCAGGAGCACAAGTCAGGGAGGAACAGAGAGAAGGAGATGGAGAATCCCTAGCAGGCTCTAAATGTTAGCAAAGAGCCTGATTCAGGGCTTCAACTCACAACCGTGGGATCGTGATCTGAGCCAAAATCAAGAGTCAGATGCTTAACCCACTGAGTCACTTAGGCACCCCGAGAAGGGTTGGTTTTGTACAACATGAGTTGAGTGTATGACACCATCAGGCTATGGCAGCTAAATTAGGTCCTTGCAAACAGAGTCAACAATCAATGTAAATCTTTTCTGTCTCAACTGGGGTAATCATTACACGTTTCCACAAACTCACCAACCTGAGTTGGTGCATTTTAAATGGAAAATGTATGCATTTTGATGTGAATTATTCCTCAATTAACAAATATGTCACTATTGGATTATAAAGTGAGGACTTCTTGGGTAACAAAAAGGTAGAAATACAGTCTTCTTGGAGCAGAAACAGGATAAATATGTGAGAGTTCTTTCAGGTTCTCTCTGAACTAACCTCAGTACCGAATGCCTAAATGCGGAGGCCTCAGGCAAGTGAGGGCAATGACAGAAGGTGTGTGCAGACGGAAAGAACTATCCATAAAGGTACTGGAGTCTGAGGAAGGTGCTGGAAGCGGCCTTCCAAAGTGGCTCCAGCTTCCAGTTCCCAGCTGGATTTGTATTTCCTTGGCTCCCACTTAGATTCCTACCCACCACTGCTAGTACAAAGTGATCCAGTGACTTCACTGCCTTAGCTGTGAGGCTAACCTGGAATCAGCCATTTAGGACTGGAGATGGAGTTCAGAAGGCCCCAGAAGTGTCCCTCCACGTTGTTCCCCCACATCACGATTCCCACTCGTAGTTTAATAGTATTTACGAGCACACTGACTCAAGATCATCTACAAGAACTCTGACCTCAGATCAAGTGGAAAGAGGTATAAACAGGTGCTCCTCAAAGCATGTTCTTCTGGTTGGTGTCGCTGGCCTGTGATTAGATAAGAGGCCTGCACCGGAGCGGACAAGGACAACATCACGAAGCCTGCTGTTTACGTCAGCTGACGTTTTGTTCATAGCATGTACTTTCTTGACGAAGGAAAGGGCCCACGGTTTACAAGTAGGCACAAGTCCCTCACGGGCTGTGGGCTGATAAACAGTTTGCGATTTTGGGCTATTTCAAGTATCGCTACTACTGTTGGGTGACGCTTCAAGAAAGTACAGAAAACAACAGAACGTTCATGCAAAAATGATTTATGGATCCACTCGCTATGTGCCAGATGCCAGGCAGTAGCGGAGATGGAGAGACATGAAAATGACTCAGAGAAGGGAAGTAACCTTTGCATAAGGCCTGTGCTAAAGTAATGTTATTAGTGGATCATCCTTACCAATCTTATGGAGTGGCATAATACCAAATTCATGCTGCCATGTTCGGGGGATTCTGGCGGAATTGGTAAATCTGGGCATGTCAGCCTTGTCTGCATGGGGCTCTAAGACAAAAGGTGCAGGTGAAACTATATTTGTGAGACTCCTCATTTGGTTCGTGACCTCTCCCTCCTCTTCTCCCTTTTGGCAGAATCATCATCATCGAGAAGCCAGGTTGATAACATGAGGGCTCCGTATGCCAAGCCAAGCTTCGGTCTTATAAGTGCACTGGGAAAATGACAATCTGATAATGAGAACAGCCTGGGTTGAGAGTCTAAGCACCAGAGAATGTGTAAGAGACTCCAAAAATGATTCTAGTTTCTATTACGACAGGGAGAAGTTTATAAAAACCTGGAAAGGTCAAGAAAGCAGGGCAAACAGGAAGAAGACTTTTCTAGATATGTTCTCACTTGTCAACAGCTCAGTTAGAATGAGATACCCAGATGTAATCTGACCACTGCACAACACAGAGGGACCAGGATTATTTGGGCTACTTTCATCATCGCACCCCAAGATTGGACCAGCCATTTTGGCAGTCACATAAAGAATTTTCTGTCAACTAAAACTCCTAGGTCTGTTTCCCATGAACTACTATTAAATCAGGTTTCCCAATCCTGAACTTGTACACTGATTTCTTCCCCCTCTAAGTAGAGGGCTTGATTAAATTTCATCTTGTTAGTTTCCAACTCTACTGCAGGTACACGTGCTCTCTTCTCTCCCGTCTCCCTTCCTGCTCCATCCTTCCTTCCACTCTTTTCCTTACCCTTACCGTCACCGGACTTGTTTACAATCCCTCCTCCAGAAATAGGATCAGCCTATCATTGATATCTTCCAGATTATCTCATGAAGTGCCAAGTTAATGCCAAGGACCACGTTAATGACAAAGCTCAACTTAGAAGCCCAGACTTCATTATCTCATGCCTGGGTAACTGCAATCACCACGTCAGTGGTCTCCCTAACTGGAATCAATTCTCCTTCAGACCAACCCTCCACATTCCTCCAGAACGATCTTTCTAAAACACACAATCAATCATCCTTGCTTTCAAACGCTTCACTTTCCGTTGTCCACAAGGTGAAGGCCAAATGCCTTGTCGTGTCATCTGAGGTGCCCCATGACTGCTCCCCATGTGGCACTTGGCCTCATCCCACCCCCTCCTTCTAAGTCTTCATTTGTGCCTTCGTGCTGGGAGTAGCCTCCCCTCCATGGCTAGCAAACTCACCACATTTTTAAGGACTTAGTTCAACGTGACCACATCTCCACAGGAGGAAAATTGGTATACAATCAACATTTTCCCATGGCACCCAACCTTGATCTCTAGAACCTTATTTACCCCATCATGTTGTAATTATTTCCTATACTTTTTTTTAAATAATATAGCCAATTAGGAGCACAGTGCCTGGCACACAGGAGACCCAATATAATTTTCTTCGATGATTAGCTAAACTACCTCAGAGCTGAAATTAATCCATAAACCAATGCCGACAAGGTATGCACAGATACGTGGATGCCTACTGAGTTTGAACTCTACTAAACTACAAGCTTTCATTTTGTTTATAAGGCCAAAGTTGTTAAGTACCTTATGTAAATGCACATAAACTGTTTCTCTAATACCCCCAGTCTTCTTTCCTAAAAACCTCTAACCTTCGAAGGGCGAAACCAGCACACTCGCTTTTCCACGGTATTACCTGATAGAACTGACATAAACGGCAAGAGCAGACACAACAGAAAGAGCTTGACAGATGCAGGGAACTTGAGTGGACGAATAAACGGGTGATGGATACTGGCCTCAGCTTTGTCAAAGTAGCCACGTGGTCCTAACCCCATCACTTAAATTCTTTAATCTTTCATTTTTTTCATGTAGAAAAGAGATTTTTAAATAATCTCCAGGATTACTTTTGCTTCTAAGAATTTACAAGTCTTTAACGTCGGGTATCTATTCTTGTGGGGTCTTGGGGTGAGCCAACATCCCCATAGCGCAGAGGTCACTCCCCTGGGAGAGGACCGTAGGGTCACTGGGGACAAGAGAGCAGGGAGATGGTGACCTTGGGTGTAACAGGACTTTCTTATGATGCGGCAACTCACCCTAAATGGTCATAGAGGTCGTGAGTTGCTCTTGGTTTGTATCCCTAACTATATAATGAGAGAGAGGCTTTAACTCCCTGTAACTGCTAAGAGTCAACAGGCTAAAAAGTGCTTCCTGCTGCCAAAGTGAAGTCAAAATCCAGCACAGTAGAATTAGTTTCACCCTGTGGGTGTCCAGCTCTAATTACATAACAGCTTCTAATTATACAACAGTATTCAGCTTAAGAAGAATGGTTATTAACTTAGGCATCTCATTAAAATGAACAGTTTACTTGCTTCGAGTTGCTTGTTTGGGAAAAATGCTAATGATTGCTTTGTGTCTGTGTGCTGCCATATAAGTGCGTGAGGGCGCGTGTGTACAGGCGCAGTTTTGCATTTAAAATCTGGCAGACATTTGAATTTAGGACACACCAGCTAGCATCTTGTGTGACATATTCATATTTAATTCAGTGAACATAAGGTGATACTTGCCAGTGAGAACAGAAGAAAAAGAAAAACAAAATAGGAGTGAGTTGACCATATTTTAAGAGCCAAATGCTAATAGAGCAGGGTGAAGAGATGTTTGGGGGTACAAGGGCTGAAAGGTGAAAATAGTTCTATCCCGCTATGTGACCTGTTAGAGTACCCAGAGGTCTCTTCTTTAGAGACCTAGGTCTTAGAGATCTATGTTTTCCCGGGACATCTGCCCTGACCTGGAGCCTGTGTTAGGGACACTCGTGCCCTGGGGGGGACAGAGGCTGAGGAACCAATGCTGATGGCCAGCAGCAGCTTTTCCCCTCTATACCACTCTCTTGTAGACATTTCTTTTCTTTTTTCTTTAATGTTTATTTATTTTGAAAGAGTGAGAAAGAGCTCACGCAGGGGAGGGGCAGAGAGAGAGGGAGAGAATCCCAAGCAAGCTCCATGTTGCCAGCACAGAGCCCGATGTGGGGCTTGATCTCACAAACGGTGAGATCATGACCTGAGCTGAATCCAAGAGTCAGAAGTTTAACGGACTGGGCCACCCAGGCTCCCCCTCTTGTAGATCTTTCTGTCAGGTCAGGTTAACAGACAAATAAGAAGGAAAACAATGAGCTTGAGGCTCTGAAGACCATTTAAAAATTTTTTTTTCAACGTTTATTTATTTTTGGGACAGAGAGAGACAGAGCATGAACGGGGGAGGGGCAGAGAGAGAGGGAGACACAGAATCGGAAACAGGCTCCAAGCTCTGAGCCATCAGCCCAGAGCCCGACGCGGGGCTCGAACTCCCGGACCGTGAGATCGTGACCTGGCTGAAGTCGGACGCCCAACCGACTGCGCCACCCAGGCGCCCCTGAAGACCATTTTTAGACTGAACCTCTCCCTGGGAGATGAGCACATACAATCAGAAATAAATTACAAGAGCATAGCCTAAATCTCTTTCCTTCTCACTTGGCTGAGTCTGCCTGTCACCATGTCTCTGAACAGGCACACTGCGGAGGGTGCCCTGGTCTAGCTTCCTGAGCCAAGCCACAGGTCTGGTGTCATCAGAGCCCTGTCCAAAGGACCATCAGCCAATGGCAGCCCTCCCCAGGTCAAATTTCAGTGATGCCTCTGCATACCATGTTCATTTGCTAATGATACAATTTGCTTAGTGGGAGAAGGACTGGCCAGCATAGAAGTGGAGTCATGAAAACAAATAAAAAAGGGTTTGCTAGAGTGGATCACCACTGGGAAATTCAGTATAATTTTCTTCTTTGCCCAACACCCAGGTCACTGACAACAGGGAGTCACAGTGGACGCTCAGGCAAAGAGCAGGTATGGGCCCTGGGAATTAACTTTCTCCCCTCACAGACGTAACGAATACGGTACGTTTTCTTTCTTTTTTTAATTACGTAAGAGGTACAAAAAGTAGCAAATTCAGCAAGAATTCTGGATGCAGGATCTCTATTACTAGCAGGAGCTCAGAGTTTTAAAACTGAATAATCCACACGCCCCAGGTCCCTTTGAATTTTATTAACATTCATAATAGCTGAATTAACAAAGAATGGTTCATATCAGCAAAACTACCTCTCTAGAAAACACAATGCTGAAATTCTAAATATAAGGGGCTTGTCGGGATTGGGGGATGGGGATTAAGAGCTGTCTTATGCTCCGGGCGCGTGGGTAGCTCAGTCGGGTAAGCGTCTGACTTTGGCTCAGGTTACGATCCCACTGTTGGTGAGTTTGAGCCCCGTGTTGGGTTCTGTGCTGACAGCTCAGAGCCTGGAGCCTGCTTCGGATTCTGTGTGTGTGTGTGTGTGTGTGTGTGTGTGTGTGTGTGTGTGTGTGGGTGTGTGTGTCTGCCCCTCTCCCACTCATGCTCTTTCTCTCAAAAATAAATAAATGTTAAAAAAAATTTAAAAAGAGGTGTCTTATGCTCTATTCTGTTAATATACATATTGTCCATCTGTTTCAGAATGAAGTATGTACCTGAACTCCCGGGCAGTTAACGGGATTTCTGAGCTAAAGACTTTGTGACAAATGTACATATTTTCTTCATCATATAAATGTTCAAATGAACATTAAATAATTCTAATCAGTTAAAACTTACTGCTCAGCTAAATATTGCCCTTAAGACTGTTATTGAGCTCAGAATGCTCTTAATGGTACAAGAAGTAATGATTATTCTATGTGTATATGTGTTAGCGTATATGGGTATATATGAAAGCCATGCATGTGATGTCTGGCTCACAGTTGAATTTTTAGCAAGTCTCTGATGGTATATTCATGAGTGACGTATTCCATATTTAAGCAATGAAGAAAAACCAGCCTCTTCTAGTGACCACAAAATAAAACGATGCAATGGGAAGGAGTTAATTCAGAAATTAACAGCCCAAATACTTGGCAGAGCTGGGTGATGACAGCATATAGTACAGCAGTGAGAAAAATATTCCATTTCAGTGCTAGAACACATCCACAAATACATGTGGTATAAAATAACTTCATTATCTACAGACAGTTTTTTTGATCACTCCTTAATCTCCTTAAACTTTTCTGTTGCATATTTCCATATCAGATGACATTTCATTTATGGTTAAGTCACCAAGATTTCTTTGGTTATTGTCATAATTCACAAAGTGTTTTTTATCTTTCTTCCTCCCAAATGGAAATCAGACGACAATGGCTCTCTGACACCCGAATTTCCTGGCTCTAGAAAAAGAGCATCTAAGCAGAATATTAATCCATTTAAATCCATCTTTACAAGATGAATTACTGTACTCATTACAAAATAAATCCTTTTTTTAACATACAGTGTTATATCAGTTTCAAGTATATAATATAGTGACTCATCAATTACAAACATTACTCAGCGCTCATCGTGATATGTGCACTCTTTAATCCTCATCACCTGTTTCACCCAACCCCTCACTCCCCTCCCCAACCATCTGTTTGTTCTCTACAGTGAAGAGTCTGTTTCTTGGTTTCTCTCTCTCTCTTTTTTCCTTTGCTCATTTGTTTTGTTTCTTAAATTCCACATGAGTCAAATCATATGGTGTTTGTTTTTCTCTGACTTATTTCACTTGGCATTATACTCTCTAGCTCTATTCATGCTGTTGCAAATGGTTAAGATTTCATTCTTTCTTACGGTTGAATGGTATTCCACTATATATGTATCACATCTTCTTTAGCCATTCATCTGTCTGTGGACACTTGGGCTGCTTTCATAATCTGGCTATTGTAAATAATGCTGCTATAAACATAGGGGTGCATGTATCCCTTTGAGTTAGTGTTTTCACCTTTTTGGGTTAAATACCCAATAGTGCAATTACTGGACCATAACTTTTTGAGAAACCTCCAAACTGTTTATTTTATCATATATCTTAATTTACTTTTTTTTTTTTTTTTTTAATATTTTTTTCAACGTTTATTTATTTTTGGGACAGAGAGAGACAGAGCATGAACGGGGGAGGGGCAGAGAGAGAGGGAGACACAGAATCGGAAGCAGGCTCCAGGCTCTGAGCCATCAGCCCAGAGCCTGACGCGGGGCTCGAACTCCCGGACCGCGAGATCGTGACCTGGCTGAAGTCGGACGCTTAACCGACTGCGCCACCCAGGCGCCCCTTAATTTACTTTTTAATTGCATACTTGTCACACATTATGTTCCATCCTTTTTAATGCAAATATATCTCAGTATTTTCCTAATATATATGAAATGATTTGTTTTTCTGTCTATAAATCATAGAATTGTACGCCTTGAATGGCTGCAAAAAATAAAGCATGTGCCTTTTTTTAATTAAAAAAATACATAAATAAAGCGGTACCTTTTTTTTTTAATTAAAAAACACATAAATAAAGCGCGTGCCTCCTCAAGAATTCCTTTACGATTTAATTCTTTTAATCCTCTCTTTGTGAAAGTCCAGTGTTGAGAGACTGAGACTAGGCTTATGGAAACTTACAAGTAATGGCTCTCCAAATAACTGAGAAAGAAACACCTCTTAAGATTTTACATTATAGGGGTGCCTGGGTGGCTCAGTCCATTAAGCATCCGACTTTAGCTCAGGTCATGATCTCACGGTTCACGAGTTCCAGCCCCGCATCTGGCTGCGCTGATAGCTCTGAGCCTGGCGACTGCTGCCGATTCTGTGTCTCACTCTCTCTCTGTCCCCCTTCCTCGCTCGCACTCTCTCTCTCTCTCTCTCTCTCGCTCTCTCAAAAATAAATAAACACTTAAAAAATTTAAAAAAATATTTCACGTTATGGACATTTTTTAATATTAAGATTTTAACTCACTCAAAACTATTAAGTATCCTATCTTTTTACCCGGAGCACTTAACCAAGTTTTTGTTATTATTACAGCTGATTCAAGAACTCACGGAGGATCTATTATATGTGATGTAGATGACTAACCTGGATGCCGTGTTAACAACTTCAAGTTTTCATAATACGGCAATCAACAATTAGGCTCCTACCTTTTTAAAAGTCATGTAATTGTAAATCTCTAATTTCCTTTCTAAGTTAGACTGTTAGGTTTCTTTGTCCTGCTCATGAAGCACATGAAGAGTTTGCTTTGATAGAGACTAAGGCAAGAACACTTTTTCTACTATGAAATGCAGGCTTCCCAAACAACAGACTTTCATTTCACAGTCCCAAAACTTCAAAAAGTCCAAAGGCCGAACAAAGGCCCTCAGAAACTTGTATCTGGATTTAGGTATTTAACTCTCTAAGAAGCTAACATCTCTAAATATTTTGGTGTGGATGATCAAGTGAGGAGGAACAAGTCTGGCTCAATAAACTCCCATAAGTAAAACAAACTGTTTTAGATGTACGATTGCCACTACAGAGGACCACATTCACTCCTCTGTCCTAGTGTGAAATAAATAGGAGTATTTTCCGATACATTTTCTTTCTTCTTTTCCAGAATAAAGTTGCTTGATCCTCACAAATCCTCAATTCACCTGGGAAGCTAATGCTTATTTGGACTGAAAAACACATTCAGGAGTCGACCCAGACAATTACCCCAAACTTTAAAGTAGGATGTTTAAGTAAATTGCATTTTAAATATGGTCATCACGTGTATTGAATTTAAATATCTAAATTGCATTTAAATTTAAACATCTAAATTTATTTTAAAATTTGAAAATTTAAATATTTAAATTTAGAGATTTAAATTTTATTTAAACATTTAAACCTCTCATTTTACATTTTATTTAAATATTTAAATCTCAAATTTTAAATTTAATTTAGACTCCAAAATTTAAATTTCATCTAAATTTAGAAATTTTATCTAAATTTAGAAATTTAAATTACATCTAAATTTAGAAATTTAAATTGCATTTATAAATAGAAATTTAAATTACATTTACATTTATAAATAGAAATTTAAATTACATTTACATTTATAAATAGAAATTTAAATTACATTTACGTTTAGAAACACATATTTTCTTCTGGCATTTGAGTTTCTGGTCTTATACCTTTTCTGATTTTCCCAAATGGGAGCTACTCTCTTTGTACACGTTACAAATTACACCTAACGCCTGGTCTTTGAAATGAGGTGCTTTTCCACAGAGCTTCCTTCTTAGCTCGCAGATGTAATTGCATAGCTATACGTCCCAGTTGTATTCAGTATATATTGCAGTCACACTTCATACCCTAAACTGAGGCCCGTCCACTGCGTTAGTGGTGGTCCTTCTGCTTTGTGATCTTAAATGACAGCAACGCAATCACCAAGGAGTCTTGGGTATAATTATAGAAAAATGAAGAAACAGACGATTATTAAAGGCATGTAAGAAACAGTAAAAAGAAGGGTCCTGAAGCGAGGCTCCCATGAAAGGGTCCCCGAGACACCTGTTGAGCTGATCATTTTTAAAAAGAAGTTGAAGCTTCCTGCTTTGACAGAACCTGTTTTGATACTGTGGAAACAAAAACTCTTATGTCACCTTATTTCTGCCACCAGCTGAACCCTCCACAGAATGCCAAGAATACCCAGACCCTGACAAAGGGGGGTGCAAAGCAAAGATGTTAAGGCTGCTGAGCGCGCGCTGAACGCTTACCTGGCTCGCGCCTCCGTGGGGAGTGGAGGGTCACCGGCAGAGTGGCTCGGGGAGGCGGGTGGCACGGCGTGCATTTGCTTTGGGGACCTTGGCACGTCACTGAAGGCGGTGCAGTCTCGCCCGGAGAACTGGAAGGATGAGGAACCGTCAACCGTGGGGGCCAGGTCGCGGGCCTGCGTGGGGGCGCTGGGCTCCTGCCCCCGTCTTTGGTTTTCCACGTTGAGCAGCACCTCGGTGTCGGAAAGACCGTCACTCCCGTGGAGGGCATAGTCCTTGGACTCGGCCACGCAGGGCCTGGAGTACAGGGAGCTCGAATCTTTGCCCGGCTCGGCCTGCCTGTCGCCTTTCCCTCCCCTTCTGTCGGCAGCATCAGCGTCCTTGCGGGACTTGGTGTATCGAGACAGCGGTTCCGAGTCGGCTTCGGAATCCAGCGCTAGCCCGTACTTCTCTGCCAGCTGCCGCCTCCTCTCCGCTTTGTACCGCGCGATTCTCTCCGCTTTGGACTCAAGAGCCGGGGCGTCCATGAGAGCCGAACCACAGGAGGCGTCAGCATGGACGCCCGGCGTTTCTGGGTAGAGTTTGGAGCGGATCTGCTTTTCCACCGAGGAGTCCGAAGTGTCTTCCTCTTCATTGGACCGGCCTGCAAGGGGACCACACGGGGAACACGGACAGAGTTCAAGTACAGGCGCGCACCGGCTGCACGCTGTTCAGTACACAGCACATGCCTGAGCGCCCGCGCGGCGCAGGGCCCGCGTCTCACACAGGTGTATCTAGCCACGGTGACGACCCGGGCTGCCGAACAGGTGCGGGGTCTGCAGTGAAACACCTGAAGGCCAGAGCCGTCCTGGCGGGGTAAGCCGCCTTCCGCCCGGCCCGCACCAAGGCTCAGCCCCTCGCTCCAGCCTGCTGCCTCTTACTTATTTACCTTTCTGTTTTTGAGTTTAGCATTTTATGGGTGAGGCCAGAGCCCTCTAGAAAAGATACTTGATCTGCTGTAACTTAACAAATGACACATTGTGGTTTCACAGGATCTGATAGTAACCAGAACAACAGTGGGCACTATCAATATGTACCAGGTTCTTGGTGTGTGTGGGGGTGTGTGTGTGTGTGTAACACTAGTGGATTTTTCCAACTGTTGCACACATACAGAAAATGTCTAGCATGTTAACATGAAAACATACGAAGGTAAAACCCTAAATCACCAATAATCACTAATATGTAATTATGATAAATTGATAATTTGCCAAATATTTCTATGTATTCCTTCTTGTCTTTTAGAAAATTGACTTCTTCTTTCCTTCTATATAAAACAATTTATGTTTTATATACCATTAATGTTTGGTCTGAAACATTTTCCTGTATTTGGAAATCTTATTTTGGAGACATCATTCTTTAAGGCTTCGTAATATTCCGTCTAATAGGCATTCCATAACTAAGATAACCCTTCTCATATTCCTGGGCATTTACGTTGTTTCTAAGTTTTAATCAGTCTGATTTTCTGACTACTATCACAACAGACAAGATTCATAAACGTATACCTGCATTATCAAAAAAGTATATCATTTTAAGAGACTTGCTAGACTGTCAAATTAATTTTATAAAGTTTGCATCAATTTGCACTTGAATCTGCCATATATGTTCTCTTATAAACATTGAGTGTTAATTACAAAATATCATTTGATTACTAGAAAAAGAGAATATGTGCATTTTCCAATTATTTATTAGCCATTTGTTTTTTCTCCTCTGGAATATCTGATCAAGCTTACTGCTCTATATTTTACTGATTATTACTGTCCTTTTTTATTGGTTTGTGTGCACTTTTATAGGACCATGAACCTTAATCTTATTCATGAATATTTCAAACTTGTTTAATTTTTTAGATTTTCTTTGGAGTACAGATGTGAATTGTTATGTAGTCAAGTCAATTGGCCTGGTCATGTGTGATTTCCACAGCTATTTCTGTGTTTTGAAAGTCCTTTTTCATTCAGTTTGAATTAAATATTCACCTATGTTTTCATGTTTTTAAATTACTTTCTTAAAATTAATCATATGACTAATTGGCACTTATTTTTGTGTTTTATATAAGTGAGAAGAGGGCTATGTCCCCTCTCCCACTGCACAATAACCTATTTTCCCAGTACCATTTTATTAAGTAAGTCTTCCATTTCTCACAAATATGTGAAGCTTAAATTATCATGGTAATACATAGATTCACATTTTATATACACTAGCGTTCATTTCTGGCCATAAATTTTGGTACTGTCTAGTCTTGATTCTTCATGGAATTTTAAAAAATCGTAATTGTCTAGTTTTCTGGCCATAGAAGCTCAGGAACTCTAGACAAGTGAAATGATCACATCATGAAGTGAGAGCAACAGCCCCTCTGAGGAAGAAACTAAGAAACAATGGCTATAAGCAGCAGCAGGGGCATAGAGCTACAGAGCCAGGGATGGGGTGGGACGAACAGCCCCATGTGGGTCATCCTCTTCCAAGGCCACGTTGAATATCCAATGTTCAAACATTGACAGTGATCCAAAAAAAAAAAAAAAAAAAAGTAGGTTATGTTTGAAATACTGCTTAACAGGAAATAAATATGCAATTACATGTATTATAATAATTTAAATAGAATTACATGTATTACATGTATTACATTTAAATAGAATTTAAAATTTACATGTATTACAATACATGTATTAAAATTACATGTATTACAATAATTTAAATAGAATTTTTGTTGCATAAACACATAGACTAAGAGCCCTACCCACTCAAGGTCCAGGTTTACTTTTAATGCTACCTGCCACGAGCAGCCGGGCCCTGTGCTGGGGACCTGGGGATTCTGTAAAAATGTGTCTCATTCAGTCCTCCAACAAACTCTTACTGAGATCTCTGGCAACAGGTCTGGTGCCAGGGCACTGAGGACACCAAGAGGGAAACACAGTTCCTGCCCTTTACAGGTCCCAGGCAAGGGGGGAAATGACATCATCAATTACCCAACAGTGTGCCAAGGGGAATCATTTCTTACTGCTGTGACACCAGAGGACCACATCTATGAGGCAGGACAGAGCTGACATATGTGGCGGAAGCTTTTTACAAGCGCGTGTATTTAATCAGTACATCTACGCAATTCGTCTTTGCAGAGTATCTCACTTTCGAATAGCACTGGATAAAAAAGGCTCTGTGGAACATCTCGGGCAGCCTGCTTGATCACAGGCCACCAGGCGGGCATGCTCACCGGTGTGGGGGCTGGCCGGGTCTGTGGCTCGCATGTATCTGGGCGTGTCTTCCTCCAGCAGGCGATGGGTCACTAACCCCGTGCAGCTCTGCAAGAGGATGGGCTGGGTGTCCGTTTCAATTCCTTCTAGGCGCCTGGCGATTCTTTCTTTTCTGTGCAAGACAACAAAAAGGGCCTAGTGAGCCACGGAAATCAATTTTAAGGGAAAAGGGAATACTGTTTCACCAAGCTTTTCGACTTTCTAATTAGGTACGAGAAATATCTTACCTTTTCATTTCTAAAAGTTCTTTCCTCTTTGGTTCAAAGATTTTTCTTAATTCTGCAACTAAAATAAAACAAAGAAGAATGAAGATAGTCCAGTACTCAGTGGTCATGCATTCATTTCACTCCTTCGCGAAACCTACATCTATTGAACTAATGTTTCTGTTCTTGGCTTCTATGTAGCGGTGATATGCAAAATTGACACAGTTCCCGTCCTCCTGGTGATTGTCTTCTAGTGCCGAAGAGCAGACACCAAATGGGATGCACCTACATGCACTTCACAGGCTGCGCTAAGGCATAAAACCATGAGTAAGGAATGGATTAATAGGAACAAGTTCTGTTCCATCCAGGAGAGTCTAAGGAAGCCTGAACATTAAGATCTCTTCAGCAAGCAGAATCTATCTGTTGTTAACTGTTAGTAGGTTCAATACTAATGGCATTTCATTATGGAAAACTTCGGAAGTCTGCAAAAGTAGAGACAAGGACAAGAACCTCGACATGCCCATCAGCAAGCTCCAACCACGTGTCTCACACTATTTGGTCCCATCACACAACCTGGAGAGCTCTGTGACTACTGGATTGTGTTCCCAGTGGTACCTAATGCAGCCGACAGCCATTTACTGTAGTTTAGGTTAAGCCGGTTCCTAAGCTTCCCCTCACCGGCTTTCGCTGGAAGGAAACGCTAACAATGGTTTTACTGCTATAATTTGGGTAGATGATGGATAAGGTAATTACCATAATTCTCTTGGAGACACTGGATGAGCAGACAAATGTTTTGCTGAGGTGAGGAGGGTCCCGTGTGATACTGACTATAAGGATATCACCGAGATGCCAAATCATTGTTTCTTTGGAGAAACGGACACATTCGGTGGAGAATAAAAGTCTCTCTTCTCGCCTCCTCCTCAATCCCATGAATTCACGAAGGCTCATCTGAGTGGTTCCTACTGAGGACCCAGGAACACCACAGAGTCGCTGATAGCCCTGGCGGCCCATAGAATTTTGAAAGACTGGGTCAAAGAAGAAACTCAAAGGAGGCACACTTGACTGCTTAAGTATTTTCTTATTTTTTCTTTTCCTTTTTTTTTTTTAAAGTAAATGCTACGCCCAGCGTGGGGCTCGAACTCACCACCCTGAGATCAAGAGTCGCCTGAGCCAGCCAGGTGCCCCTGAATATTGGAATTTAACTTTCAGCTACTTCAATTTCCATTTTATTTTTTTAAAGTGGTCATTTTTAGTAATGAGTCAAAAACCACACACACACACACACACACACACACACACACACACACACACACATACACACACCCCTTTTATATTGCCGTTTGTCTCCAGAGATACAAGCCTAGTTTTTATTTATTTATTTTTACATGATAACCACCTTAAAATTTTAGTCAGATTGACTTTTGTTGAGATAGTTGGCTTCATAAAAGTCTCTCCCTCAGGTGGTTTTCCCAGGAACAGAGTGGCTGGAGTCAGGGGTATACTTTCTCTGCATAGTTAATTATGTTCTTATTTGGAAGACAAGGGTATAATGATAATGGTGCATCCCGCCATGCAGCCTTTTGAGAAAGCTTGACTAATAACAGCTTCCCACTTAACCAATTAGCTCCAGTGAGATTATGGTGAGGAAACTTTAAGGACCGGTAGTGCAGATTTTGAAACTGTTTTCAAGGATGATATAAACCAAAGAGTATCAATTAATTATTTAAGCCCCAAGAAGAGAAAGGGGTCATGTTTTTTCATATGATTGCTCAAGAAGCTATTGAAACCAAATTCCAAGTGCTCTGAAAAGTAGGTTTCAAACTCAATGCATCACACTCGTAATTGAGAAACAGGGTATAATAGGGTCTTGCACAGCCTAACGCCATTTAACTTTCCTCCACGCGAAGCATTTCAGCTAGGTATGCTATAGTCTAAATGTTTATGTGTCCCACCCCCCACCCCCCCCCCACCACCAAATTCATATGTTGAAATCTTAATCCTCACACTGATAGTATTAGGAGGTGGGACCTTTGGGAGATGATTGTTTGCCTTCACGAGTAGGATTAGTGCCCTTCTAAAAGAGGTCCCACAGAACTTCCTCACTGCTTCCCATGTGAGACCCAAAGAGCAGCTGGCGATCTGCAAGTCACGAGGGGGGTCTCACCAGAACCCAGCCACACCGGATCCCTAATCTAGGGATTCCAGCCTTCAGAACTATGAGCAATACATTTCTGCTCTCTTAGAAGCCACCCCAGTCTATGGTATTTTGTTATACCAGCCCAAATGGACCAAGACAAGGATACAAATATCAATTTAACATACAGAGTGTCCTATAACTTCTATTGGAAAAAGTTATGATCTACTTTGTAATCCCAATTTGAGACTGTGAAAATCACTTTTATTGCATTAAATTTTTAGTTTTTAAGTTTTTCTATAGAAATTAATGTAACTAAAGATTTTTTTTTTAATTTTTTTTTTCAACATTTATTTATTCTTGGGACAGAGAGAGACAGAGCATGAACGGGGGAGGGGCAGAGAGAGAGGGAGACACAGAATCGGAAACAGGCTCCAGGCTCTGAGCCATCAGCCCAGAGCCCGACGCGGGGCTCGAACTCACGGACCGCGAGATCGTGACCTGGTTGAAGTCGGACGCTTAACCGACTGCGCCACCCAGGCGCCCCACTAAAGATATTTTTTAAGAAAGATCCTCTTTCCCCCAAAAAAGATCCCAGCAGTACAGAGAGAAAGATAAGTAACAAATTGCTTCCTGTCATTTTTTTTATTTCACATATTCTAGAAGGAACTGGACTATGCCAATGCCCCACCCCCAACAGAACTATACTCTTCCTACTGCCATTCCCTACCCGTCTCAATATTCTATAAAGACTATGAGAAGGGAACAGGCTGATGGTCACAATAGTCATTCATCACGGAAACTGAACCCTAAGAAGTCTGGGGCAGTGGGAGAAAGGAGGATGGTAAACCAAGTTCATGGTGATCTCTGTCCTTTTCTGGACAAAACAGGCCAGGCAACCCACTAATGAACACCGTCATTTGTATGTCTTAGGATAGCATATAGCAGACATTCAGGTGCACCTCATCAGGTTGACCGATTCACCGACTGGCTCTAAAACAGAGCACAGATCACCATGGGGGTGCGAATGGCCTTTTGAGTGAAAATTTTCCTCATTGTGAGCCTTGTACTGCAGGGTGTTAAGTGTCCGTGGCTTCCCTAACAAATGCCTAATCATCACCAGTTGCTGTGACACAAAAATGTTCCCATTTGTTTCTAAAGTCCCCCTTGCGCCCGGGGGAAGTTACTGTCCTTGGACGGTAGCCCATCCCCTGGATGCCCAGGTTCTAGGTTATCCCACTAACAGACACCACTAGCTAGCTCCTCTCTCCAATCACATCTAGATTCAAACTCAAACCACATCTAGATTCGAAGTCAAAACTGTTTCTGGGGTGCCTGGGTGGCTCAGTCGGTTAAGCGTCCGACTTTGGCTCAGGTCATGATCTCACGGTCTGTGAGTTCGAGCCCCGCGTCGGGCTCTGCTGACAGCTCAGAGCTTGGAGCCCGTTTCGGATTCTGTGTCTCCCTCTCTCTCTGCCCCTCCCCTGTTCATGCTCTGTCTCTCTCTGTCTCAAAAATAAATAAACGTTAAAAAAAAAAAAAAACAACTGTTTCAAGCTTATAACCTACAGTCCTCTTTGATTATTTACCGAGGACTGAAATGAAGTCACAAATCAAACCATACTTTATATGTACCAGCAAGTTAGGGGCATCGGCTGGTTCGGTCAGTAAAGCATCTGACTCCTGATGTCAGGGTGGTGAGTTCAGGCCCCATGTCGGGTGTAGAGATTACTTTAAAAATAATTAAGCAAATGTATCAGCAAGCTTATTCATTCTTAGTGGAAATCCATAGTGAACCTTTTAGGAAAAAAATCCCTTACGCAAACAAATTACTGCTCAGTGTATTCTTTCTAACAAATGTATTTTTCAGTTACCAAGATTTGCTTCCTTTCTATAGATGTGAAATTACAGGGGAAAGAAATGATGTGGAAGACAAAAGAACAGAGAAGCTTCCTTTCCCAAGACTATAATTTACAAGTAAAATTAGTAAAACAAACATGAAGTATAATTACCCTAGTATATCTAGCCCATGGGAAAACACTTCAGTTGTATAAAAGAGAATGAGGTTTTATTTGAATTGCTGATGTGTGTGTACTTTTTCTGACCCTTTCCAGGAAAACCAAAACCAAAACCAAAAAACAAACCTCTTTTGGGCTCTTGCAGTGTTCTTTAGGCCCTCCACTTGGATTTTTGGTCAGGTTTATTATAAAACATTGAACGAAAGCTAATACTAAGAAATCATGGAAGGCACCTCAGCTATGGAAATCTATGTTGCCTCTGTGTTGTTTCATGCATAAAGACCGCCACATAAATCACTATCACAGGCATCTTCGGGTTGATAATCTTGAATACAGTTTATTATTGCTTATGATCTACCAAAAGCTTTCTTTCCTTTACAATTTTTATACAATTTTAGACTTATAGAAAAATCAAGACATGCTTCACAACATGTTAATACCTCACTACATTTGGTTTACGTTTATCCTTTTCCATACACGTATTTACGTGTGTGATGTGTATATATGCATGCATGCAAGTACACATATTTACATGTCAACTTTTCTGAACCATTTAAGAATAAGTTGCAGCATGATGTCCCTTTATCTGATTTGAAAGGACACATGCAGCCCAATGTTTATAGCAGCACTATCAATAATTGCTAAATTATGGAAAGGGCCCAAATGTCCATCAACTGACAAATGGATAAAGAAAATGTGGTGTGTGTGTGTGTGTGTGTGTGTGTGTGAGAGAGAGAGAGAGAGAGAGAGAGAGAGAGAGAGAGAGAGAGAGAGACATGATGGAATATAATTTGGCAATCAAAAAGAATGAAATCTTTCCATTTGCAACAACATGGATGGAACTAGAGTGTATTATGCTAAGAGAAATCAGTCAGAGAAAGACAACTATCATATGATTTCACTCATGTGGAATTTAAGAAACACAACACATAAACATAGGGGAAGGGAAGGAAAAAGAAGATAAAAAGAGACAGGGAGGCAAACCATAAGAGACTCTTACTACAGAGAACAAACTGAGGGCTGCTGGAGGGGAGGTGAGGGGGGGAGATGGGCTAAATGGGTGATGAGCATTAAGGAGGGCAGTTGTTGGGAGAAGCACTGGATGTTATATGTAAGTGATGAATCACTAAATTCTCTCCTGAAACCATTATTATACTATATGTTAACCAACTTGGATATAAATAAACAAATAAATAGCAAAAAAATAAAAAAGGAAAAAAAAAGAGAATAAGTTGGCAGCATGATATCCCTTTCCCTCTAAACTCTTCAACGTATATTTCCTAAAAAATAGGAAATAAGAATGTTTTTAAAAATTGGATTAAGCAGCCATAATTCAGTTGATTATATGCTGTGGCAGAATATGCACAATTCAGAAATGGCTCAGGTAACAGTAATACTAGTCATCATCTAATACACAATACATAATAGGCACTGTTGATCTAACTTCTGTTGTGATAAATGTTCTACTTTGCCTTCAAATACATTAATTAAAACTTTAACATACACTACATTATCCCTCATTATACCTGCTATTTTAGTCTTCTGCCCTTGTCTGAGTAATTCTGAATGGTACTTCTGTGGCAATATGGATTCTGTGAGTCTATTTCTTTAGTTCTTTTTGATGGGAATGGGATGGTCATTTTCCAAGTAAGGTAATTTAAGGGGAATTGACATCAGGGCTATAATACTTTTTTTAAAAAGGTTTGTTTGTTTGTTTTTGAGAGAGAGAGTGAGCGAGCGTAAGTGGGGAGGGGCAGAGAGAGAGGGAGAGAGAGACTCCCAAGCAGCACGGATCCTGATGCGGGGTTTGATCCCGCAAACCGTGAGACCATAACCTGAGCCAAAATCAAGAGTTAATGCTTAACCGACTGAGCCACCCAGGTGCCCCAAGAGCTATAATAATTTATATTTTATTTAACTGCCTAATATGCTTTATAATAATATGTAATGCCAATACTCAGGATGATTTGGTCTGCTGGGTAGTTTTCTTGAGGAATACAGTTTCTTTAATTAGCCCTGAGAAGCAGGCTTTCTGGTAAAGTTATCGTCGAGTCCAGTCGTCTAAACCCAAGTACAGTAGAATCTTCCGAAGAAATGTAAGTGGCAGGGGACTGCCAAGAGCTCTCCCAGCCTGCATTTGACAGGCTAAGAGCGCAGGCCAGACCCAGAATGTCCTGAATACTGATCTGACTTCCCAGAGGAGTAACGCACTTCAACTTTTACACTTGGAAGGCAGCCACTAATATAAAGACAAGCAGCTTAGAAAGTAAGTCATTACAAAACTAGAGGAATAAGGGAGAGGGGTGATGGCTCCGAAGTGTGGGACTTCGTTTTGGATAATGACAACTTTCCGAAACTGACGGCGGCCCTGGATGCACAACTCTGTGGATATGCTGAAAGCCGCTGAGCTGAGTGCTGTAAACGGATGAACTGTATGCTATACGAATTATAGCTCACTAAAGCTACTAAAGAAGTAATGTATTTGGTTCATTTCACAATTCCTAAGTGGAAAATCTATTTCCATATTATAAACTTTGCATAGGTAAAGGTTTTTAGTCATCGGATAACTTGTGTGTGATACACAGTTAAAGGAAGCCCCTTAGAGAAAAGCCAATGATCATTTTAATGCTCATTTGCACAAAAGCAAGAATTCCTCACTAAATGAATGGAAAGAAACTGCTGGAAACGTGTAAACAGACATAAAGCTCTATGCCATGAAAACAGTTGGAATCAATTCCTATTTTTACCATTATATTGCCAGGAGCTGCCATCAAGAGATATGTTAACATGGAGGAGTGAGATTACCGGTAATACGTGGGTCTTTCCAAACATGCCTGCCCGAATTCATAAAGTGCACAATGTGAGACAAGACGATGGGGAATTTACGTGCAATTCAGGGGAGGAGGGGCTCTGACACTTTTAAAGCACATTTTGAAGCTCTTGTGAATTTGGAAACATAAATCTGATTAATGCATGGCATTATCTTTGTTTTGTGAAGAGTTACATTTTTATAGCCAATTATGATACATTTTCTGGTGAAACTGATTAATCAACTCGTGTTTTTAAATTTTGGCACATATGGAGTTATAAGCTGTTGAGCCTGAAGGGACCTCGCATCTCATCTATTGCTTCTAATTTTTCTGATCCCAATATTGCATGTACTACCGTTCATCAAGGAAAGGACCTGGGCTAGGCCAGGAGGACGAATAGAGCAGCTTTTACTACAGAATTTTGTCTAATCAGTCCAAGCTTCGAAGCTACTGCTAAAATCAAATTTAGCAGTACTTTGTTTGGCTCATCTTCATAGATTTTAAGTCTGACTCAGATTAGCTTGACTTTCTTTCTCTTTTACAGAGTCTAAAAAATCAGAAGGACCTTTCCATTTCACGCCATCCAGGCAGGAACCCACAGCATGTGTCCTTCCCATGGAAGCACGTGACCTTCCCTGAACAGCTACTGGGAGCAGAAGAGATGATAATACAGGCCATTTCATTTCTAGGTCCCATGAACTATCAGAATTGTCTCTCTCGTATGAAATCTCACCTACTTCCCTGTAATTCAGTACCTTATTCTTGTTTTTGGCCTCTGGGGCAACGTGGAGTAAGCCTGTCTTCCTCTCGACAGTTTTGTAAGTACTTGGAAATTACGAAACGTCCCTGTTTGAAGTTTCTCCACAAGGCCAAATCCCTGGGGACCTGCAAATATCCGACCTCATCAGACTTTGTCTAGCCGTATCATCCATTCAATTCCTCAGGATATACGCCCATTTAGCAGTGGGCCTTTTAAACTAGATTTAGTTTCTATTAAAAGAATATTGTTTCTGGTCTAATTTCTTTTAGGTTTGATCTTATGTTTGTTTTTGTTTTTGTTTTTGTTTTCTTTCAGAGGACCAAAAAAAAAAAAAAAAAATCGGATATCGGATCTTCCACTAAATGTGTTTCTTCCATAGTAAGGTTGACCCAGCTCATTTGGGATGGAGACAGTTTGTGAGCCGGTACCACGCTGTGCCAGTGTTACAGTCGGGGGAAACAAAGATCTGGTAACATTTATGTCATTTCTCGGGCGAAACAAGGGGTGGTTGGCTGGTGACAGCTGCACATATTTTAGTGCACATGCATCTCTACCAATGAAAATACGAATTCACCGAACTGGCGAGTACCTACTTGGAGAAGGAAGCGTGTGTGGAACAGTCTGCACTGGTAGGCCAGTGTGCTGCCCAGCAGGGAGCTCTAGCATACTCAGTGGAAATGCGGCAACACTGGCAGACGCCCAGAGGTGGAGGAAATGGAGCGAGCGGATGGAAAAGAAAGGGGCTTACGAGCAAAACCCACCGTCCCTGGAGAAGGTGACAGGTAGGAGAGATGAAGAAAGTTGACTCTGTGCCGGTTGCCTCTCTCACCCTCCCCACCCCCCAGCCTCCAGGGAAAACCCAAGAATGCCTAAAAGTAAGAGAAGGGACATGTAGAGAGGTGTAGATTCAACACGCAGGAAGAGAGCTACCTTAGTTGAGGCTAATTGTTGAAATAGACAGAAAGGGACACGTACAAGAGTATACACCGGAGATCAGTGAAGCAGTCCCCCTCCAAGGAAATCAGGCAACACAAGACCTACAGGCTCAGGACACCGGTCAACCATTTACAGAAAGTCTCACCTTTGGGAAGTGCAGTTAAAAGCTTAGCATTGATTCCTCCTTTGTAGTTAGTGCGCTGTTCTTTATCTTCAAGCAAGAATTCTTTCTGAAAGCTAGAAATTAAATTATTCCATTAGTCATGTTTAAAGTCAATTGGAATCAAGATACATGATATTAAGTAAAAAAAATGCTAAACGAAAATGAGCTGTTATACATAGTTAAATAGGTGGATGTAGACGACACATAAAAAGTTTTATTTTGGGGAGTTACATGGGAGCTGTTTTCATTTATTTATAGTCATTTATAGTTATAGCTATTTATAGGACTTTTTTCGTGCAACTGAAGAATTACGTCAGCAGAGGCAGGTGACATAGTGTCAGGAGGGCAGAAACATAGCTGAGCTGCCAGCCAGACGCCTTGGTTGGGACTGATAACCTCTTCTAGAGCCACTCGCCAATAGCTGTGTAAGTTTGGATTAGTCACTCACCCTTTCTGTGTTCTAATCTCCTCCTCAGAAAATCAGCAACTTGTCTAGGTTATGTGCATGCTTTCCTCCAGGGTTGAAATTATATAACAAATGCCTTCAAAGTACCAAGAAATCAAAGCATGGTGGACAGGTCTGCAAGGCTCATGAAAAGAGCCTTGGAATAAAGGAGGAAATGAAAGTGAAGAAGAACTGAGCACTTACTATGTACTCTTCTTCTATAACTAGGCATACTCCAAGCATACTCTTAATTATTTTCGCAAGACCCTGTGAGGCCTGAACTACTCAGTGCTGTGCTAATAAATGTTTAAAAACTTGCTCCTTAGTCTTGCTCTCCCACCCCCTTCCCCTAAGCATATGCTTTGCAGTCTTTGCTGATAGTATAAATACCCCCACTAAGGCTGATTTTCAAGCTTCCCACAGGACTCACTGGACTCACAGCTAAAAGAGAGGCATAAACTCGCTCTCAGGAGGAGGTGCAAGTCGGCTCCAGCACACCAACTGGAACAATTATCATCCTCGGTTTGCAGACTAGGAAACTGTTAAATGATCTGCCCAAGGACGAGATACAAAGCCAGCTCCCACTCTAACACTAGGCCCCCAGGCTGCTGCATGCCAACCCCACGGGCTTCCATGGCAGTGGGCCTGGGGTTGGGCCAGACAGACCGAGCTGCCACTGTGCAGCAAGAAAACCCAGCGTAGAAGCAGGAAAACCAATATTCTCCTGTGATACGATCACCTCCAGAGAGGTGAACAACAGCCGTGGAAAGGCTGAAGGTCAGGGCAAAGCTGACCTTCCCTATGGGCTGTCCTCCATTTGTGTTTCCGCATGTAGGGTTGCACGTCCATAGAGGTCCAAGAGGTGACTGAGGAAAGTGCTGTGCATCTCTGTAAGTGGGGCACATGAATGCTCTATATCCTGCACATAAATTACATTTCAAAGAGCTGCTGCGCATTCCAAAATACGTTAATACCATCCATCTTCTAGAACCAAGCTCATCTAAAATCTTAGTTATTGCTGACAAATGTGGTAGGGCTTATATTCATAAATATGACTGCCATGTATCCATATTATTTAATACAAAAGTCTTGAGAATAAGTAGTCTTTATAAACCACACTCCAGATGGCTTGAAGATTCTAGAATACCCACGTAGGTCAGAAAAGTGGAATTGGCACTGACTTCTCAACAGTAAATCCTAAGGCAGTGATCATTCTTTCTGGCATTTCATTCCGATGTATGACTTAGTATAAACCTACAAAATTAAGTAACTGTAGAAATGTACCCCACTTAAGGAATGGCCTGCTATTGTAATTGATTATTTAACTATTTATTTAAATATCTTGATAAAGTTCTGTACTTTCTTTGCAAAACTAACATCTTAGGGAAAAAATTCCATATAAAAAAATGGTGCAATCCTGAAATATTCAGCTTCTTAGGCCACTGACCTTGGGGCACAAATATTATCTCATATTTTCAAAAGTAGACATGTGCATGGTCCCCCTCCCCCATTTTGTGCTTATCAAAAAACCGCTAATAAAGACTAATAAACTGCTCTCTAGTTAAACATTTTTCTGAACTTTCACGGTGGGGTTTCCAAGTCTTCCCCTGCCCCTCCCCCGGCACTTACTTTCTTGAAACAAAGCTGAACTGGTGTCTGTACCAATGAAAAGCACAGCCTTTCCGTGGCTGGTCAGAAACCAGTGGAAAACGCAAGCGCTGCTGGGAACTGCTCTCGTGGCTCCTCACCTGGTCTGTCTACCTGAGTTCTCTCCTCTCCCTCCTGCTCTGGGACTCAGGTTAAGGTCATCTCCTCAAGGAAGAACCCCCTGATCCAGTGCCCGTCCCACCGGGTACCGAATCTGTATTACGCACTTCAGTTGTTTTCTCTCAAGGTAGCCTGGTTTCTTATTTGGAGAACATATTATAAGTGTCTTATTTCAAATTATTGATTTATAAAAGTGGTTTTTTTTAATCAATAAATATCTGTTGAATGAATGGCGACAATAAAATACTTCGAATGTATTCTACACTCACTCTGAAATATTTTACATACACACCCTATACACTTTTAATGTGATATGGGCAAAGAGCATTGCAAATACTGAGAATAATTAGAAGGGCACATATTTAATAATATCAGTTATAAACTTCCTCCCTCCCCCACTTTCCTTCTTTCACACTTACTTATTTTTTTTTACTTACTTACTTACTTACTTACTTATCTATTTATCTATCTATTTATTTATTTTAAGGAGGCTCCACGCCCAGCGTGGGGCTTGAACTCACGACTCTGAGATGAAGGGCCGCATGCTCTCTACAGATGGAGCCAGCCAGTCACCTCTCCTTTCTTCACCTTTAGAATAACATATGATAGAAAGAATAAGGCAAATGGGGTTGAAAAGTGGAGCTCTGACTCAAGAAGGCTAGAAAAGCTATGACTGAGTCAGGACCCCTAAAACCCATATGAAACCAGGCTTTGAACAAGTCACATCTTTTCCCTGGACTTTCGAGACCCAAGGCACTAGCCAGCAGTAAGAATGCAGGCAAGACACATTAGTAAAGAACTCTGGAACATTCGTGAATGAGCAACGTCTTCTGATCATCTAATGGCTGATAAAACACAAATACCCCAGGGAGCCCTAACATAAGTCTCCTCTTCAACCTTTTTGAGTCAGAGGCACCAGAGCGGCGGGACTGGCGGAGCCCAAGCCCAACTCACATGATGGGTACCTCGAATGCACTGAGCTCGGGATGCTGCACCGTGCTCTCACCATCCCCAGGACAAGGGGACTCTACCCGACAGCCTCTGTAGGCATGGGTGGTTGCCACAGCTCAATCACAAGTATGATTCTGTATTTCAGTAAGATACCAGCTCTCCATATATAACTAAAGCAAATGCTACGGTCTTAATGCTTGAATTCCATTTTTAAAGTTTCTACTATCAAGAAAGAAGCACCTTTTAGATTTGTTATTGGTCTGCATCTCCTCTGAAACTGTGCTCTTTTCAGCACTAAATTTTTCATACTCTGCCTCCTTCCCTCTGCTTCGATAACCTAAGAAGAGATTGCTACCCACGCCCACAATTTTTTATAATGTCCCATTAACCTACTTACATGCCAGCAGTAGAAACCAGAGGAAATTGTATTAAAGTGAGAACAGGATAGTCTGCAGTTACTACTGCACAAAATGGGGCTATACCACGACAGTGATTATTCAGCACCGGCGCTGGGAAAGGCTCTCTACAATCTGTTCACCTTTCCCCTAAAGTTTACAAGATCATCAAAGTCCACTACCTCATATTTGTACCTGTGGTGTCTGGTCAGCTAGACTGCTTTGGAGGAGGCGAATTCTTGTATCTCTAATCCTATTTTACACTTAGGATCCATAGCAAGGAGGCCATAATTTCAATAGGTACATATGAGATCATACCCACCATATTTGAAATGTCTGACTATTTCATTCTGCTATCCTTACAAAGCAATGCTTTCCTCCTCTTCCTTTTTCTTAGTCACTTGTTAGCTCTGTTACAGCTAAACCAACCTGCCCGGGGACACACTGGGGACTAAGCTACTATGGTCTGAACGTCTGCATTCCCCCAAGTTCGTATGTTGAAATGCAAACCCCCAAAAGCGATAATACCAGAAGGTGGGGACTTTGGAAGGGGATTAGGCCATCAGATGGAGCCTTCATGAATGAGAACAGTGTCCTTATAAAAACAGACACAGAGACAACTACACTTCAATGAAAATAGAACTAAACAACCCCCCCCCCCCCACCCCCGAGAGACCCTAGCCATCTCCCTAGCTTATTCCACCCAGTGAGGATACAAGAAGTTGGCTGTCTGCAGATGGAAAGAGGGCCCTCCCCCAATCATGCTGGCGCCCTGATCTCAGACTTCCAGCCTCCAGAATTGTGAGCAATAAATTTCTGTTGTTTCTAAGCCAGCCGGTGTATGGTATTTTGTTGTAGTAGCTGGAACTAAGATATAAGGCTTAGATTCTATCGGACAAAGATAAGAAATAGGGGAGATTCTGTCAAGCGCTAGAAAAGTTAAGATTTCCTGAGTCAAATAAGACAGACAGCCTTACTGATGACAGCCAACTCTAGTTGACTTGATACTAAGATGTGGATCAAATCCATCAAGGCTTTCTTTATCTCATCTAGTGTGTCCAAAAGATGCCTGCTGCCATTTTCAAATGCGGAGCCCCACTCAGCCTGATGAGGACAGTGATTAGAGAGCTGTTTACTCAAAACCATTGAAATGCAAACCCTTTAGAGTAAAGAGGCAATGCCATGCAGGATACATCAGGAAGAAGTGCATCTGAGTGGAAGGCTGGGGAGATCAGGGTTGGGTCCTTCTACCATAATGAAATGTACATTGGGGTCTATGCCTGTATGTCTTAGGGATAATAACTTTGTGTCTCCACTTGAAAAATCTCAACATCTATTAGGGACAGTGATCTGCTAAGAAGCATCTGAGATACAGCTATCTTGTTTGGCACAAACTTTCATTTTTACAAAGCTTATATGAATGACTCTATATCATAGAGTTTTAGCACATTAGGTAAATCAAATTAGTACCCATAATATCTTGTAGGGAACCGAAGAGCAGAAAGGTTAAGAGACATCAGGACCTCACTGGACAGATGGAGGGATGGGCGGGGGGGGGGGGGGGGGACGGGAAGGTGAGGAGAGGGGAGGGAGGGAGGGAAGAGAGGCACAAGGCTAAATCTTTTCTTTAAAAATCAAAAGCTCTCTTACTTAAGGGGCAGATTGCAAAAGGACATCCCACGCTTAGAGGCAGGTATGAAAAAAAAAAAAAGAAAAGATAGTAGCCCTCTACAGGTTCAAAATTATATCTGCTCTGCAAATAGTTCCCATAAACAGCATTAATAAATACAAAAAGAATCTTTTCTGGCTGAATCTACAATTAGGTCAGCTTGTTTCATATACTTTAATAAATCAAACTCTGGGGAGAAAACATATTGCCAAACATTCAAACTCATGAATTAGGAATTTAGGAGAATAATTCTAAAAGCTACCACAAATCTCTAAATCCTAAGAGTCTTGAGCAAAGACCACTTTACCTTGGAACTTTTCTTTGACTTGGTAATCCAAGGAAGCTTAAGTTTTTCTGGTTGAAATCTAAGGAGAAAGAAATAAGGTAACAATGAAATAACTACATAATAAGTTAAAAAAACAATCTCCAGTGGGGAAAAAAATTCTCCAAAGTCCCATTGAACATATAACAAGAAAAAAGGAAACCATTAACCAGACAAGAAATATGAATACAAAAATGACACCTTCTAAGAATCAAATTCCACAACACAGGCAAGGTTTTTTTCCTTCTCCTGAAATGTGGTCAACATAACTCTGTGGGTGAAAAAAACAAAAACAAAAATAAAAAAAAAATCTGACATAGTTCAATCCTATCATGTAAGTTTGTTATAGCTACGAGAATAATTCAAAGCAAATAAATACTGAATGGCATAGTTACATACTCCAGGGAAAAAAAGGAGGAAAAAAATTAAACAATTTTGGTCAAGGTAACATTGAAACTGATCACTGCCTGATGTACTTGAGACACCTTTAAAGACTGTGTGCATTTAAGGGGTTGTTGAAGAGCAGAGGAAATGCTTCAGCTGGTTTTACTGCCTTCCTTAAAATCTAAACAATAACAACACATCAAATCAACTACTTTCTTTATTTTTGAAGTCAAGATATGTATCGTGTAAAGACAGGTGGTAACAAAGCCATGCAGAAAAAAACACACATCCGGGTGAACCAGTTAATCAAAACCAGGCACAGACAAATTTATACCAGTCTAATGGCAAGTAATCTGTCTTACAGCTTTTGGCATAGTAACCCTTTGTCCACCAAGGAAACCACAAGCAGACCACTTACAGAGACTTCTAAGGAAGTGCCTTTTACTGTTTAATATTTGGGGGCAAGTACCTTTTACTGTTTAATATTTGGGGGCCAGAAGAAAAGGAGGTACGAAAATATACCAGATGCTGACATGCCCTTATCCATCAAAACACATCCGGGATCCCGGAATTTGGAAACTGTGACCCACTAGAGATATACAATAAAATGCAAGATATAATGCCAATTAAACATCTAGGCCTTTTTCCTGATTATACACATACCTGGCTATGTGTGAGAACTCGGTTCAAAAAACTATCAAGTGATATAGAAGAAAATTTCTGACTCTGAGGCCTGTTCGACTCACTTCCTACTGGTATGTCTGTGCTGGGAAAGACTTAGCTACAGAATGCCTGAAGTTCACATGTGCCACTCAAAATAACTTCAGCATTTCACTTTTCTTCAATCAGTGATCAGAATCTGTGATGCCACTCCAGTAGTTAAACGGAAAGCACGTATTTTCCTCCGCACTCTAAAGGAAGCCACTACAAAAAAAAGCATTTTGTTCCCAACAGTGTTCACATGAAGAGTCCATAAAAAGACAAACAGCACTGTCTACTGGAAATGATTTAGTATATGTAGCATTCAGTTTAGAAAAAGATTTTAGCTAAAGCACAGCACGTCCAGGACGTGAGCCCAAGTTTGGACATTTTAACTGAATTTGCAATTTTTCCCTGCATAGAGGCTACAGTGGTTTAGCAGCCTCTGTAACTTACACTAGGGGAAAAAAACCAACCAACCCACGTTTTTCAGCCATAAGATAAGCTAATGCATACACTCCCTTAGATATTTAAAGTGTCCTTTGAGGAAACTGTATAACTAACTGGACACGGGAGAATATATGGCAAAACGGAAGCTGCAAAGGCTTTCATCAGAGTCTACAACAAACCCACACGTGCAATTCCTATTTCTCTTGCCTTACCTTGTCTCTCAGAGAACTGGAAAACTCCCAGATAGCTGGCAATCTCTGGGCTTCTGAACATGGTTGCACATAGAAAGTTTAGTAACACAGCCTGCTCTCCAGCTTAATTCTCAACCAGCCACGGCCTTCAGCCCGTCTAAGCAAAACTGGGTTGAGATTCTTCACAGCACAGGGCTACAGCAATCAGGCACTCGTGTCCTTGAAAAGTATAGTCAACGCAAAGTAGGAGGCTGCAGGCTGGAACAGCTCAAACCCCGTAATCAGATTACAAGCAGAAATCAGGCCTGTGGATGCTCAAACAGGCTGGACTCCGCTGATGGGCCATTCTTGATGTTTCCACTTCAAAGCGGGGGCCGAATCGCAACTTATGCTTCAGCTAAATAGACAATACTGCCACCTAACCATCACTGGGGGAGTCAAAAACAACTCCTCCTCTCCCTAAAAATAAACAAAAAGGAACTGTACAGAGGCTCTCGAGGTACTGGGAAAAGGGGAAGCCGCCTAACAATTCCCAGGCTGCTTGGAGTCCGGCTTTGGCTAAGTTAAATGAAATATTTCACCTAACAGGGAGCCAAAACCCCATCGTTAAGAGTCCAGATTTATGAACAACACATGAGCGAAATTGCAGGAAGAGAAGAGGCAGATATTACTGGAGGTTCAGAAATTTTAATTTGAGACAGAAGCTCTTAAGCATTACCTCGTGGACTGCCCCCTTGTTATTTCATCGTTACTTTTGAAAGGGAATTAATTTTTAAAAAGCAGCTTTACTACAAAACTGAGGGGAAGGGACAGAGATTTCCCACATTGTCCCCCGCCTCTACATCATGCATGGCGTCTGCCATGAGCGACAGAACTCACCAGAGGGGTACATTTTTACCAAGGATGAACCTGCTTTGATTGATCATCATTACCCACAGTCCGTGGTTTACCTTAGGGTTCGCAACATTCTATGGGTTTGGACAAATGTGTAATGACATCTCGCATCGGAATATCACACAGAGGATTTTCACTACCCTGAAAATCTTCAGTGCTCTGCCTTATTCACCTCCCTCCTCCTCTCCCGGCAACTACGGATCTTTTTCCATCTCCCTAGTGTTGCCTTTCCTAGAATGTCAGATAGTTGGAGTCAAACAGTATGGAGCCTTTTCAGGTTGGCTTCTTTCACTTGGTAATATGCATCGAAGGATCCTTCGTGTCTTTTCAAGGCTCGAGAGCTGATGCCTCTTCGGTGAGGAATAATATTCCATTGTCTGGATGTACCACAGTTTGGCTACCCATTCACCCACGGAACGGATGCTTCCCAGTTTGGGCAACTATGAACAAAGCTGCTATGAACATCCAGGTGCAGGTTTTTGTGTAGACAGACATTTTCAATTCCACTGGGTAAATAAATACCAAGGAGCGTGATGGCTGCGTCGTATAGTAAGAGTAAGTTTAGTTTTGTAAGAAAGTGCCAAACGGTCTTGGAAAGTAACTGTACCATTTTGCATTCCCGCCACCAACGGATGAAAGTTGATGTTGCTTCAAACTCTTGCCAGCACTTGGTGGTGTCTGTGTTTGGGATTTTTGCCATTCTAACAGGCACATAGTGGTATCGTGTTGTTTAACTTGCATTTCCCTGAGGCCACGTGACGTGGAGCATCTTTTCATTTACTTATTTGCCATCTGTGTATCTTCTTTGGTGAGGTGTCTGCTGAGATATTTTACTCGGTTGTTTGTTTTCTCGTTGTTGAGTTTTAAGAATCCTTTGTATATTTTGGATAACAGCCCTCTATCAGATGTGTCTTTTGCAAATATTTTTCCTAGTCTGCGGCCTTTCTAATTCTCTTGAAATTGTCTTTTGTAGGGGTTTTATAATTTTAGCAAAATCCAGCTTACCCATTCTTTCCTTCATGGGTCATGCCTTTGGTGTTGGATCTAAAAAGGCGTCGCCATTCCCAAGGTCATCTGGGTGTTCTCCTATGTGATCATCTAGCTGTTTTATAGTTTTGTGCTTTACATTTAGGTCTATGATCCATTTTGAACTAGTTTTTGTGAAGGGTGTAAGGTCTGTATCTAGATTATTATTATTATTTTTTTTTCCCCATGGGGCCGTCCAGTTGTTCTTGCAGCCTTGGTGGCAGAGACTATCTTTGCTCCCTTGCGTTGCCTGTGAGTCTCTACTCCCATGAGTCCCGATTCCCTGTACTGGCCTGTCCATGTCTCCAACCCTAGGAGCAGTGGCTTGCCCTGGGTCCTCCCCTCTCTGACGGATCCAAGAAGAGTTGCTGATTTTTCAGTCTGTTCGGCTTCTTTCTTGCTGTTGGGAGAAAGGAGTGACTTCCAAACTTCTTAGATGCAGGACCAAAAACCCTGAAGTCCCCGGTTTATTTTTGCAACATGTAGATGGTGAGCCACGCAGTAATAATTAGAGACTGACAATTTTACAGCTAAAAGGAGCGTTAAAGAGAACCTACGAAAGCGACGTCATTTACAAGACGAGGAAGCAGAGGGCCAGAGAAGTAACTTGCTCATGGGTACTTGGTTAGGGATGGAGCCACAGAGTCTTGGGAAGGTGGGCCGAAGACCATGATTTGTCCCCCACACCCAGTGGGAGGCAGGGACCCTGAGTATGTCCATCTTTGTATACTTAGTACTAAACGCTATACCTGGTGCAGAGCAGGCCCCCAGAGAATGTGTGCTGAATGACCGTATGAAATGATGGGATAATCTTTGCTAAAGGCTAGAGCTCACACTCTAAAATGATTTTCATTGATTTTATATCCTGATTTCAAATCAGATTGACTTAACCTGATCTCCAAACCACAGACAAACCTAACTTGAAAAGGAAGAATTATACGCCAAATTAATCGAGGTACATCAACAGAAGGTACCCTGGCACTGGTGACTCCGTGGGTCAGTGGTGGCATATGGCATTCTCTCTATGCTTCTGGTTACTACATCTCTTATAAAGCTGGGGAGAAATATGGCAAACAGGGCAGTTGAAAAAAACCCGGCAAGGAACAACATACGTAGCTGTGGAGGTCATGGCTAACTGGGAAAAAAAAAAATACGAAAACAGAAGTGTGGGAAGGGGTAGGGGAAGGGAGGAAATTGGGCAAGCCAACGGATTCTGGAAGTGAATAATTAGATAAGATGAAATAATATTTATATTTTACAAATAATCTTTATAAAGAACTTAGCTTATAAGATACAGTATCACCTGCTCATGACCGTTTATATTCCTGAAAACTACTAGTTAGAAAATACTCAATTAGAACTACCCTAACTGTATCTAAATGTTTCTTTTGAATTATTACTAAGGAATAACTCTAGTTTAAATTTTTAAAATGAAATTCCAATTGAGAATAAAAAGGATTTGGATGTTCTCTTTACGTTGGTAACGGAATCTTACCAGAAATACATGCCTCACCCATCACTTATGGAAAAAAACAAACAGATTTATATATGCCTTCATTGTTGAAAAGAAAAAGCAGAGAATTCTTTATGAAATTATGAATATGCAATTTAATTTCCTATTTAATTATCTCATCCTCATGAGACCAAAAAGACTGAAGAAATCTACATTTTTACATCAGCAAAAAGCACGCAGTTTTTTTTTTTTTAATTTACTCTCCACTAATTAGAAATAATAACCACTAACACTAATGTTATTATTTTTGGCTGGCTCATTCACACAGAAGAGCTACAAGACAGACAAACATCTCCCCACATCATTCCATAGGGTAGCTGTTTTACTTCTCTGCAGAGAAAACGATAAGTTGTGGTTGTGATTTTCTTAAATTTCAGGGGGAAGACGTCTTGATTTAAAACAGAGATGGTGCTGTCTTCCCTTTCCAACAACAGCACTTAACCACCAGCTCAGCACAAAGAAAGGAGACTCACAAGACGCACAAAATTTTCGGGGCGCCTGGGTGGCGCAGTCGGTTGAGCATCCGACTTCAGCCAGGTCACGATCTCGCGGTCCGTGAGTTCGAGCCCCGCGTCGGGCTCTGGGCTGATGGCTCAGAGCCTGGAGCCTGTTTCCGATTCTGTGTCTCCTTCTCTCTCTGCCCCTCCCCCGTTCATGCTCTGTCTCTCTCTGTCCCAAAAATAAATAAACGTTGAAAAAAAAATTTTAAAAAAAGATGCACAAAATTTTCTGCCGCTGTGTCCACTCAGAAAAATTGATCTTTTCCATTTTTGAAGCACCACTGCCTTCGATACTCAGAAGTAATGTTTAAAGGAAGGATTTTCTTGGACGTTTTTGAAGATTTAATCTTGAAATTAAAAAGAAACACAGCAAATGCTTAAATTTCCTCTAGATGGGGACGAAAGAAAATGCTTCAGTGGAAGGGGCATAAATGTGTGAAATGGGAGGGCAGGAGGGAGGTCACTGTCATGGTCATGGGCATACCACGTCATGATCTGTGAGTCGTGGATAACCAAGAAAGGATCTATGAATGGGCCACTGAGATGCTGACATCCCAAAGTGAAATCACTCGGTCAAGTGAATCAGGCCTTGGTAAGTCCAAAACCTTGGACTCTGGGAAAACTGGAGGTGAAGGGGCCTTCCTGGTCACAAATCTTCATTTTGCACAATGTTTGACTACTCTCTCAAGGTCACATGGCTTATGGTGTGACAGTGCCAGACTAGAAATCCACATTCAGTCCCTCTCCCCTGGACAACTCCCACATTCCTGATAGGCCTGGATACAAAATAACAGGGGCCATTGCGGTAAACATGTCCCGAATTGTTGTCGTAGGGTTTCCCAGCCCTCTCTCTATCTTGATTTTATTGGTAAAGGGACCAGTCTGACCCCTGGGGGAGGAGTCAAGCCAGTTTCTGGTTGCTTCTTACAAATTTCGTATGATTCCTTGGCCTGGTTTTGGTTCCACAGATGTCCCTCAAATCCAGCACTGACCCCAGACACGAGTAAACAGGGCATATCTGAGACCCTCGGGCAAATATATAAGTCAGTGTGGCTGGTGGCGCCGGGGTATTATGGAAAAAAGCAAGCAATGTATTACTCTATGATTCTTCCTTCCCTTCCCAAAGTTCCCACCTTATTGGAGATGGACAGGATAAGGGTGTTACTAGAGGAGATTACTTTGAATGAGTTCAACTATGTTTACCACAGTTTGTTTATAAACGCATAAAACTGGAACCAGCCTACAACATACAGAAACAGTGAGTAAGTAAATTACCCAAGAAAACCAGGTTTGAAACGCAGCTGGTAATTTGGAAAAATTTTCACGATGTATTAGAGGTACACGCCCCACTTCACTGGAAAGACGGTAAATACTCCAAAACATTAATTATCTCGCTACTCAGACATAACTGCTCAAGTTTTTCCTCCTCTATCGTCCAATAGATACACAATAAACATGAATTACTTCTACAGTCACCCAAACAATTAATGACAAATAAAGATGAAAGTAATAGGCCCTTTTGAAATCTCAAGGCTGAGATTTGGCCTAAACACCCAAGAGAAAATCATGAATGGAATTGTGTCTGTGGGCTCATGGCACAATATCAATCTGCCCTTTTCCCCTGAACATATGCATTTCTTGGCTATAGAGGAGTTGGCCAGAGAATCACCAAAGCCCTTGATAACATGCAACCCCATGTTTCTCACACTCAACCCCACATGGACCATAATCACATGGAAGTGCCGAGACCAACTTTCTCTGCCAACCAGCCCTGAATTCACCTGCTAAGCCCTTTCAACGAGTGTCATCTCTGTCAGTATTTCTCTATTGCCAATTACCCTTTTCCTGCTTAAGAGCCTTGTCTTCTAAAGGATTATCGACTTGAGGGGCAACACCTGAGATACGTTCCTAGCACAGGGCCTGGCTCGGAACAACAAACTATAAATACTGGGTGAACGAGGGAATGAAGCGGGTAGGCAAGCAGACAAGCAACGAGATCACTTCTGTCCTCCCTCATTCTTAAGATTCTGGTCCATTCTCAGCAACTCTCTTTCCTTTCTAGGGGGCATATAGGGGAATGGTTACCACTCCTTCCTTACCATGAGACTTCTACTAACGTCTTCTTGTCTTTCCTACAATGTGAAGCAAGGATATAGAACGTAAACATTTGCATGCAGGCAGAAACGGGAAGAAAATGTTAAAGATTTGTCAGAGATACGATGGAATGGGAAAACAGGAGCTGATTTCTGTAGTCCAACTGCGGCCAATGTCAGTAGGAGTCCAGGTAAGAAGGGTCACCTCCTAAATGGCCAAGGTCAAAAGATAAGGCATTAGATGACAAAGGATCAGGGTATTAAACCCGCAGGGAACGTGCTGCCCAATTCACAGCTGTGGCTCAGGATTACATGGAGGCTTTATGAGGAACCAGTCCCCCCGTCTGTTGTCTGGCTGACACATTCATGCACCCCTGCAACGTGAGTGAAGCTGTCCTTCAGGGGTCATCATCATGGAGGACAAAATGGGAACAAAGCCAATGAACGGGAAAACAGCCCAACACCTCCACTGGCAACTACCCATTTTCTACCAGACCTACTGGGATGATATACAGAATAGCCTAAGACTCGGGACCCTTACTGACCTGGCACGCCAGGGTGGGCACGATGCTAAGTGCTCTGCGGCATTAAACTCATTCAGCGCTCTCAAAGCCTGCAGGGAGATACCGTTACTATCCCCATCAGCATGAGAAAAATGGAGACACCGTGGGCTCCAGACTCTTGAAATGTAGCTCTGAAGGCAAAACAACCATTTTCTGGTCAGTCAAAATGAAATCAAAGAGAATACGAAGGGGAGGTCATGATTACGTGAGAGAATGTCCGTCGACCCTTGAACAGGTAGGGCTTGGGGCACTGACCCCCTACACAATCGAACACCTGAGTAGAACTTTTGACTCCCGGGGCACCGAAGTGGCTCAGTCGGTTAAGCAGTTAAGCATCCGACTTCGGCTCAGGTCATGATCTCACGGTCTGTGAGTTCGAGCCCCACGTCAGGCTCTGTGCTGACAGCTCGGAGCCTGGATCTTGCTTGGGATTCTGTGCCTCTCTCTCTCTCTCTGCCCCTCCCCTTGTCTCTCTCTCTCTCTCTCTCTCTCTCTCTCTCTCTCTCTCTTTCAAAAATAAAAATTTTAAAAAAAGAACTTTTGACTCCCCCCAAACTGAACTGAAAGTTAGCCCACTGCTGACCAAGAGCCTTACCAATAACATACACAGTCGATTAACACATATTTTGTATGTTGTATGTTATATACTGTATTATTTTTAATTTTTTCACGTTTATTTAGAGAGAGAGAAAGAGCGAGAGAGTACAGGAGTAGGGGAGGGAAGGGAGAGAGGGAGAGAAAGAATCCCTAGCAGACTCCATGCTGTCTGTGCAGAGCTGGGCGTGGAGCTCAAACTCCCAAACCGTGAGATCATGACCTGAGCCGAAACCAAAAGTCCAACGCTTAACAACTGAGCCACCCAGGCACGCCTGTTATATCCTGTATTCTTACAATAAAGTAAGCTAGAGAAAAGAAAACGTTATGAAGAAAGTCAGAAGGAAAATACATTTATGGTACTGGGCTGTATTTATTGGGGGAAAAAATCCACATAGAATTTGGTCTGCACAGTTTAAGCCCGTGTTCTTCAAGGGTCAACCGTATGGGGATGCGCTCGGAAAACTGGCGCGCGTTATTTAATCCGCACGTGGATCTCCATATTGAAAAGAGACGTGAGCGTCTGTGACGGTCCATCTGAGGCCTGTATGATGTCACCTTATGCTTCCTCATTGTGCTCCTTGAAAGCAACTGAAGAACTCACAGGCCCCAGGAAAATGAGCTGACTTTTAAATGGACAATACCTGACCACATGCCGTTGTGAGTTACTGATACATTTCTAAAACTTTAAGAAGTGTGGCAGAACGACTTTAATGAAATCTACTCTAAGCTACGAAAGGCGATGGCTGGACTAAAATTCCAAAGTGAAGGATGTATTTTTATAGCCTAGTAAAGCAGTATTTTGTGTGCTAGCAGCAGCTGTAAATGGTATTCACATTTTCTGTGGGGATTTTATTTATGTGTGCAGACTCTTAATCTGGGGCAGAATTGGCTGACATGAGGTAATCCCACCAGTGGGAAGCCCATTTAAGTCCTTTTCATTTCCCTTTTATCACATACTGGTTTATTCATACATTCCAGATTCCTCATTTTAGTGAAAGTCTCCTCCTGTGCGCACTGCAAAATGCTTTCCGAATTTTGGTTAGAGGGAATATTTAGGCTAAGTCTCAAATAAAATTTTGTGTTATACGACTGCATAAAGTAATTTTAAACAGGCCAAGTATGCAGACATGAAAAGGCAAAATTACTTTCAACGGTAAGAAATATTACAACTCACAGAGATTTCTGTGTCAGATGTGTTGAAAGGACCACGTCAGTCTTGCTATATTCCAGAACTCGTTTTTAAAGAAAAGGCTTACTGCGAACCCGTAAGGACTTATTCGTGGCTTTAAATGTCCAAAAGAGGAATGTTAACCTTTGAAGTGAAAATGATCTTTAATCATTTTAACTTCTGGCCGATTTTGAATCTGTAGCTAGTAATTCTTGGGGAAAATAACCCAGGTAGCTTACGGGAAGAGAGAATGGTCAACTGTTTCTCAGAGCAAGGTGGGGGGGGGGGTGGGGGTGGGGGTGGGGGAAGGTCAGGTTCCATGTTGGAAATGTACAACAGGAATATACGTACAATGGGATATGACTCAGCCTTAAGGAATGACATTCTGACATGTGCTACGATATGGATGGACCGTGAAGACATTATATTCAATGACTAAGCCAGACACAAAGGACAAATATCGTATGATTTCCCACCCACGAGGTATGCAGAGTAGTCAAATTCGCAGCAGCAGAAAGCAGTATGGTGGTTACCAGGAGCTGGCGTGCAGGGGGAATGGGGACAGAACACTAAAAGTTAAGCACAAAGCGACACGGGTTAGAGGTATGCGCTGGGCATCCAGGGCACTGCCCTCGCGAGGCCCCTTGCACGTGGCCCACTACTCCCTTCCAGGTCAGGGAGACGCCAAGGACATTTTGACCTCCTCAAAGCACCAATACACAAAGGGCCCTTCAACAATGATCTGGCAAATAAGCATACATTTAGGTATTTAGTGTAAAATCTGAAACTGTATCCTAGAACATGAGGTGCAGAACACTGTTTCTTGACAGCTGCGGGGGCCCAGGCCCCACCTCGCTTGCTGAGGGCTGAGCCCCAGCAGAGGGGAAGGGGGCTGGCATGGTGACAGTTATCCAGGGAGCTCGGAGCAGGCTTCTGCCAACTCCAGTCATTCAATACTCGCTGTTTGATGGTTTTAACATGAACAGAAAGTAAGGAAATACTGAATCATCAGATATGAGAGCTTTTTATGAGTCTAAAAATCCAGATGGCAGACAAGTAAATGTGTAATATTACTGTTGATACCTGATAGATTAGAGCCGTTCTACGGCTATAATTGAGTGATCTGAAGGCAAGAGCTTTGAATAAAATAATTTGGGGGCTTCCTCGTCCTCAGAAGGGCATCTTCATAAAAACAACAGCAGGGGCACCTGGGTGGTTCCGTTGAGTAAGCGTCCGACTTCGGCTCAGGTCACGATCTGGGTTCGTGGGTTCGAGCCCCGACTTCGGCTCAGGTCATGATCTGAGTTTGTGGGTTTGAGCCCCACATCAGGCTCTGTGCTGACAGCCCAGAGCCTGGAGCCTGCTTCAGATTCCGTATCTCGCTCTCTCTCTCTGCCCTTCCCCCGCTCACACTCTCTCTCTGTCTCTCAAACATAAACATTAAAAAATAAAAACAAAAAACCCCAGCAACCTCACAAAACTATTTAGTATGAAAACCCAAGAAAAATCCAGCAACCTGTCATCCCCAGCATGTCCAGGGTCCTACAAATGTACTTTAACTGGTACCCAGGACCTTACTTCGCTTACCCAGAGTCAGCGTTTGCTGAACGATGGGGAAGTGGAGGGATGTGGCTGAGATCGGACCTGGTCACGATAGCTTTCTCCACAGGCAATGACCACCGCAAAGCAGATCCTGTGCTCAAAGACTGAGTGGCACAGGAAGGTTACGACACAGAAGTTGAAGGTATATTCTCTTTGCTTGTTGAAATGACTAAAGATAATACTGACACTCACCAGTAAGTTTAACATCTGATATAAGGCAAATGATATCAAAGTTTGGTGCCCCTCAGGGTCAGATGAGGTACCTGTTAAAAATGAAGGTCCCCCTACCCCAGATATGCCCCAGAGGTCGGAAACCACTAGCACAAGCCGTTCATGATATTACGTCCAGGAAGAAGCAAGGAAATGGGATCACTGGAGGAGTCTGAGGAAGGAAGGCTTCCTGGAGAGGGTGACTGGTGAGACTAATTGGGAATGGAGGAGACAAGTGGATGTGCCAGCAGGAAGGGGTGATGTAAGCATGACACATGGGGTGAGAACAGTGCTTTGTTTATTTTTTAAATTTTTGTGTATTTTTGAGAGAGAGGGAGCGCATGAGCAAGGGAGGGGCAGAGAGAGAGGGAGACACAGAATCCGAAGCAGGCTCCAGGCTCTGAGCTGTCCGTGCAGAGCCCAACATGGGGCTCGAACCCACGAACTGTGAGATCATAATCTGAGCTGAAGTCAGATGCTTAATCGACTGAGCCACCCAGGCGCCCTGAGAATAGTGCTTTATTACAGGAGGTGTAAGAGGCACCTGAGTGGCTCGGTCAGCTGAGCGTCCAACTTCAGCTCAAGTCATGATCTCACAGTTCGTGAGTTCGAGCCCCACATCGGGCTTGCTCCCATCAGCAGCGCAGGGGCATAGGGGAGCTTCAGATCTTTTGTCTCCCTCTCTCTCTCTCTGCCCCTTCCCCGCTTGCACTCTCTCTCTCCTTCTCTCAAAAATAAGTAAAACATTTTTAAAAAATAAACAATAAAAAAATAAAGGCAAAGGAGGTGTGGGGCTGAGATGGGGGCCACATTCAGAAGGACTGTGACAGGCCAGACACAGAGGTGGAAAGGCAGGTGGGAAGGAAGGAACCTCCCAGAACAAGGAGACTCATCTACTATGAAGAAACAGAAAAGCTGTCACTGAAGTCCCAGTAGAAAAGAAATTCCAGGTTCTCTTCAGGCCTGGACATCATGCAGCATGGTCTTTAAGAAAGAAAACAGTTTCCAGAAGCACGGACGTCCTGACCCACTCACTTCTTCTACGAGGCTTGCATGCCTCTTACCATACCCAGGACAGCAGACGGTAAAATAAAAATCTTCTAAAGGCCACCTCCTTTTTCATACATTCGTTACTGTGACCCCTCCCCGGGTCACAACCTGGCCCATGGCTGGCAACTCTGCCACCGTGTCATCTCTCTTACCAGACATGACAGGCTGGCCAGCAAGTCACAGACACTCGAAGCCACTGAAACAGAGTGACCGCTCAGGATGTAAGTTACAGGGGGGAAACTGAAGGCTGTTATTTCGGGTTTTCTGCGTAGTATTTCCAGTTAGATGCCCCATCACCTACTTGCACCCAATATGCAAAAGACGAACGTCAAGGATTTCACCCCTACCCCTTTTTGCCTCAGCCCTCTCCCATCTCCTGCAGTGCATTCCCACTCCACTTCCAGAAGCCGTCCCTTCTTTCCCGACAGGATTCACTGAGCAACTACCAGAGGTCAGGTGCCAGGGCGCTCGGGATGTTGAACGAAGCACCTGCCCCCCATGAGTTCACGGTCGCGATGAAGGATCACCTAACACGTGAAGGGCTGATTTTTGTATAGAGTTGCCAGGGTCTTGTTCCACCTTGTTCTCACTGACCCTTTTGAAGTTTCCCTACTTCTTCCATTGTTCCTATCAAGTACGTATATTTGTCTTCCCGGGACGATGGATTCTTTCTGGGTATAATGAGAGACTGTTCCCTCTGGCTCCAGAACAGCCACGGCAGAATGGAGACAAACATGGCGGGATTACCTCACTTCCTAGAACAGAGAACCCGCGTACCTCCTTCCCCCTCTCCTCTTCAAAACACCTGCCGAGATGAAGTATTTTAACTGCGACGACATGGAAATAAGTAGGTAAACTGTACTGTCCTGGTCAATGTGAATTACACGCTTTGTTACATTCATGCTGATTTGGGAGTGAACTATTTATTAATGCTCCATTGTAGCTAAACGCTTATTGATGTAATTAAGGAATAATCAAACAACTGATTAAAACAGTATGATTCAGGTGAGTCAATAATTCTTCCCCTTAAAAAGGCAACACGTTTATCTCTCCCAGGACAATAACTATTCCTTAAAATCAAATCCTTGCTTTGTGATTAAAGTTATATACATACATCTTAAGATCACATTGGAAAACCCAATTGCCCACCGGCTCCAATCCTAACTTCCTCATTCAAGATAACTAGATATAAACCATTCAAGCAACAGTGTTGTAATTTATAACAACTTTGGACTTGTGGACTTTGTGGCTTCTCATTCAGGGACTCAAAGTTTATGTTCTAACAAGAAGCCTCTTTCTTCCCCTGACATCTTTGTGGTACATAAAGAAAATGTACCCACTCCAGGGACTTCCCTGCGCCTTCTTGTTCTACGCACGATTAATCTTTTTCTCTTTTCAATTTGAGGTGCAGTAATGTACCCCCTGACCCCGAAACATGCTTTGCATGGAGTTTCAGGGGTCTTCTAAAGTCCTAGGGGAGCTCAGCACCAAACTAATGAATCCCTTTTTGTACAGATCAAAGGTTTGAGTTAAGTACAAGTAATTCAAAGCCATAGCCCACATCTTGGAGAGCCAGTCAGCTAAGAGGTCAACAGAGATAGAAACAGATATTTAAAACGGGGGGGAGGGGGATTTCTTTAACAGGATGGACATAATGAATTTGCCCTTTCCCTGAGAGACAAGAAGCAGACAGGAGTCAATCAAAAGGAGACAAGGTCAAAACAGACCCCAGCAGGTGATCTCTCCCACTCCACTCCCATTTGCCTATGCTAACCCCAGCCCTGGTTGCTGTCGCTTCCCGTAACGAGCTGGCCAGCTTTGCAACTACGAGATTTCTGTGGGGAGAGAAACTCGTGGTGATGGGGCAGTTAGGACAAGCTGCCATTGTCCCTTCCGTCCTGGGAGGCTGTCCAGAGCCTGCACCAGGTTCAGAAATGAAAAAGAAATCACTTAGCCAAAGAGACATGAACTTGAGGCTCCTGTTTGTGGTCACTTGCCACATAATTAATTCAGGCTCCTCCTCCGTGTGCTCCCCTGTCCCACAGGCAGCCTTGGTTCCTCAGCCATGACCGCTAATTTCAGGAACTTAAGAAGTCTGTACAAAAATTTTGGGTACAGAAAAGTGCCGCCCTCCCTAGTTTCTAGCCACTGCATCGGTTTTGGAAAAAACACCAAAGAGAAAAGACGGATTGAGTCTAAAGCGTTCAATCATAAAGCTATTTCCCTGAGATGCTAAGCTGTGGCTATTAACCCCCAACACCGAGGAAACTTTATTATTGAAGAGAACAATAAGGCAGATGACGTGATGAATGTCATTTCAGAAGAGGAATTTAAAATGGAGAAGTCGTTTTGGAGCTCATCCAGTCTAACCCTATACTCTACAGAACACAATGGAAGTGACTTGTCCAAGGTCACTTAGCCCATTTGTGACAGCCTTGGAGCCTGGGTCCCCTGGCTCCTAGGACTCTGTTCTTTTCTGCTGTAGCACCTTGCTGCCTGGTGATGTTTCCTTCCTACCACACACATGACCTCACCACTAGCAAGACTTTACTAGAAAACATGATCAAGACGCTAAGAGTCTCCAAAACATCTTGGGTCAACAGGAAACCATTCAATATTGCCTGATACAGTCCATGCTCCATTCAGTAAGTCCTAACACAGCACAAGCCACAGAGTAAGGAAAGCCCTAGGAAAAGGTGACATACTGCTCTGACCTTCGGGAAGCTACTTCCTGTTTTCCATCCACGCCATAAGTGTGTCTGCCAAGGGCAGTGCATATTCCTGTCATCACAGTGCACTAGAATTAATTGAGCAGTACTAGGCCACGTCTCCAGGGTTTGGGCTCTCTGGCTCCTTGCGGGACAAAAGCCCACTCACTGCCACCAGCCCTACCGGCCTGTCCCCAGGCACCAGCCTTCTTGGCCTGCTGGCCTGCCTAATAAGGCAATGTGCAAGGCAACTAACTGGCCGGCTTATAGGTCACCCACTGTTTACTGAGCAAATTCTGGACTCACAAGCAAGAGCCTACCTTTTGGCAGACAAAGGGTTACCCTTTGCCAAAATCTCTTATTCGGTCCATTTACATAATAATAGATACTGGTCTGTAGAGCCTGCCAGATTGGACACAGGGTGGCTTGCAGGGTTAAAGGAACTTGCCTTCAGCAGGTCTGGAGTAGCTAGGCTTCAGGGGAAGTTTCTTTGCGTCTGCCTCCCCCAGCCCCCTTCCCAGGTACCTCAGAGAACTCACACTCCATCTCTGGAGCAACTTATTTAGCATGCATCCTGACTCCTGAGGCGCCCAGACTTCAAAAATAGCAACCGGACTGTCTCCAAATAGATCGCATGTCCTGGGTACTTAAAAGGGAGTCACTGGGTCAGGTGCAGGAAAAATCCTTAGCATCCCAGAAACTATGTGCTGGCGGGGGGGGGGGGGGGGGGAACGAAAGCCAAAGCAAAATAACAAAACCCCAAACTTCTGTCTTTTCAAATAAGGAGGCGGAGCTGTTGGCCAAACCCTGCCTGAATACAAACACCCTTTAGTTATTTTCGATGGCGTGAAGGTCCGGGCTCAGAGACTCTTCCCACCCCCCGCTCCTGAGACTTCTACACATTTGGGGAAAGGATACCTCTGCGGTGATTAACTGCGGCACATTCATCACTGCACAAATTTCCTTCGGCTTTCAGTCTCTTTGTCACTTAGAAGGCATTCCACCCTCCGGCCCACCAAAATCTGATATGACCCAGGAGAGTTTTGAACAGTACGAGCATTTCCAGTCTCAACAGCAGCCTGGCGATGATGGGATGGAGCCAGATGAGAGCATCAGGGAGCATGAGGTCGCAAACCTCGAGGACGGTGTTCACCAGACTATCAGTGCACATACGAAGGCCAAGATACAGCCCAAATCTGTAACCATGGTGAGCGGAAGCCAATCTGACGGCCTCAGCCTCCCACCCGGGGCCAGTATCCAGAGTTAACACCCTTTCTGCGTAAACACACAGTTCCTTTCGAACCAGAGAGAGCCTGACAAGTAGCAGCCACGCTCTGCTTCTCAGAGGAAAGGAGTTGAGAGTATCTAAAATGACGGTTAGGAAAACCGGAGGCCTATGCACTGCTGATATGTTGGGGATAAAAATGTTAGATCAATTTCTGGTTTTCACGAATCCAGGGTTTACCTACTCAGTCCCTATGGGATTCTCCAACAGAGGCATTCAGGAATCCCTGTCTACATATTCGTTACAAAGAGAAAAAGCAAGGGGTGTGGGATACTGAAAACCCAAAGCTTGTCCTTAAGCTCCTGGAAAAAGCAGCCTTGGAAAGGAGAGTTTCAAAAACACACACCAACCTCCATATTGTCCTAACAAGCCTCTGTCCTCACAACCTCAAAGGGATCGGCTTGCACTCTCCTTTACCGCCTCTAAATTAGGCAAAGTAGGCGGGGAACCACAGGGGCCCCAGGGTGTGGGCAGACCCGGGGGTGTGGAGCTGCCCTGGGTCCCTGTCCCCCCCCTAAGAAGGCAGAGGGAAATCACAGGGCGGCAGGTGTAGGCCACCAGCCGCCTGGTTGGCTTCTGTGTTTATTTTACTCCCGAACAGCTAATTTCCCATTGTTCAAGGCCAAGTTAGAGAGCACTGAAGCATTGTTACTCCCTTTTCTTCTTCAACTGCCAGCTCCTGTGGCTGTTTGATTCCTAATTAGCGCTTCTAGGGAGAGTAGGCCAGGAAAAGGAAAGAAGAGGCGACTCCTAGCTACTGGCCACCGACCCCTGCCAGCAGCAGGCTGGGCAACCAGGACCCCTTGAGGAGGAGGAGGAGGAGACAGTGAGAGAGGAAAGGGAAGGAGTGGCGGCGCCCGCAGGGTGACCTGGATCTACCGTGGAATTCCTACGTGGCCAGACCTCAGGACGCTAGAGACTGCGAACTGAAGACAATAAAAAAAAAAAAAAAAATCAACAGTGACAACTGAGCTCATCTTAAATTTATTCTAATTAAATGTCGTCAAGAAAGAAAAAGTCCTGTCTTCCAGTCCCTGTGACTCTCTCCTGAACAGTAAAGATATTACTGTGCTCGCTGGCGTTGCCGTCCTAAGCAAGGTTGTCCAACAGGTTCGCGCACAAGAGGTGTATTCATGGACCTGATTCCATTAAAGCAGCAGCTGCTCATCAGTTTGAAGGTATATGTATTCAGTCAACATCCAGTTAACAGAACTACAGCCACAGCACTGTCCCCCTGAAATTAAAACTGTGCCAGGTACAATAGGCTGCACGGTGGATTTTTTATCAGATCACTTCCTGTTCAGACGAGCAAAGAGCTTTCTCTTTACCATGCACATTGTATCTTTTTTTTTTTTTTTTTTTTTTTTTTGGGCTATTAGACCGTGTAAGCTATTTGATTGGGTGGCAGAAAGAGACTTTAAAATTATTAAGGACTAGATCTTCATTTGCTGCCTATTTATATAATACTTTGTTTTTAAGCACATTGTCAGGCTATTTTTATGGATATATTTTTAACCCGGACACATGCTTACCCTGTGTTCAGCTTAAGATATGCTGATACAGCTTTAAACTCCCTCCTGCAATGCTGATTTAACTTAGCCACCGCTATCCACATCTGAGAGTATTAGTTCAAGAACTAACCTTTCTTTTTAAAAAGAATTAAAAAGACTTGATTCCCTAACTGCACTATGTCGTCCCCTAGTGGCTGAAAGGAGTTGACGGATTTTCCAAAGTCCACTTTACAAAACACCCGTTCTTAAACGGAAAGCATGAAGTCTGGACGCTTTTGCTGACAGCAGCTTTAACATCTCTGAGATACATACGAGCTGAAAGGTTAGAAAATGATTTCATTCATTTACTCAACAAATAATACACGAAGTGTCCTAGAGGCCGAGCCCTGTTCTGGGGCTGGGGAAACAGAACGAGTAAGGGTACAGGAGAAAATTCCATTCTAGTAATAAATACGCAAGTATAATACAATGTCCCACATGCCAAGTGACCTTTTATTTTAATGTGTGCGAAATATATGTTACAGGAGCTCACTATCGGATACTCGGGAAACATGAGTGATTTTGTACTGCTAGTCCGTCTCTTCAACGTCTTGTCTGTCATTGTCCCCTCCCCTTTACCTTTCCCTTCGCCCAGGCAGCCTCAGAGCTGGTTCCGGGTGCCCTCGGCAAGCATCTGCTAAATAAAGTGACCCATGAAATCCAAACTAATGAGGCTTTATTATCAGCTAAATGAAAGGGCTTTTGCTGTTTTCAGTTGTCCGTATCGTAAACTAAAATACCGATAGTTATAAAAGTGAGGCAGGCTCATGAAAAAGTAACAGGTCTCTCTTTAGACATATAAACGGAGGCAATAATATATTGTTTTGTGTATAAACATCACGGTGCTGTGAACATCTGCTTCAGAAGCTCACATCTGACGAAACCATAAACATGCATTCCGAGGCTGTAGCACGCTATTGTTTCACTCTCCTGTCCCCCACCTTTCTGGAAAGTGGCAGAACCACAACTAATGCCATTCCGAAGTGAGTTCTTACAGGACGTTAGGTGCTCTGGGATGTGCCAGGGTAGCAGAGATCACTGTCGTGCCAACTTGGTGCACTGGCCTTGGCTGCGGGACGCTCCATGCTGAGAAGGGCTCTCGCCCACCACACGTGGGGAAGTACAAGTTCACAAGACCAAGGATGACAGAGTCTCTCAGGAGCACAAACTCTCACAAAAGCTGAATACCTGTGGGTTCCCATTTCTGTTTGAAATTCTACCTCACCTGCCCGAATGCTGTTCAGTTTCTTGCTGCTGCGATTTTTTCCCCTTAATGGCGAGGTCTCCGCCATGGAGATTTAAATGTCAAGGGGTCCACAGCTACGGGTCTCTGTTACTTCTGTAGGAAAAGGCAGGTGGCGTCTCACAAGACCCACTGCGTGATCTAAATTAACAAGACACGGAAACAGCTACTGTTACAATATTCAAAAGTGAGCTCTGGCAGGTAAAATGCTGACTTGGAAAAGAAAGCCTAGTGGATTTGCAAGCAAAATCTGTGTGAGCGCTATACTGTCGGTATAAACAAAATTCAAACAATTTACCCAAATGTTTCTATTCACTTATGTTCTACCTCATTTTGCAGAGCTAGAGAAAGGGTGGGGGCCATCCGTGAACTTCAACCCAGTGTCCAAATTTAAAGGAAACAAATCTCCACAGTTCTAAATTATTGATTTTTTAAAGCTTTAAACAAAGGCAGGGCTTTGGATATTCGGGTGCACATCACAAGTTATCAGAAATAGTGACCCAGGCTTAAACATACCTCAGAGGTTGTGGCCCTCATCTCTGTGTTATACTTAAAACTTTTGATAGCAGCCCTGTTAAGATTTGCATAGTTTGGGGGCACTTGTGAGAAAAGGAGGGGGGGGGTCTGTAGTTTTACACTGAAACTGTATCATAATGTTTTATACAGATGTATACAAATGTTTTGTACAAATTTCACACACACACAAAAAAAAAAGTGCAAACAAAGCACAATTGGTCCCCGGGTCTCCTGCGGACTCTGAGGGGAGGTTGGAAGTAAACTGGTAAGTGCCTGACCTTTGCCCTGAAACCTGCACATGAAGAATATCAGCTGCTGTCCCTCAAGTTCCCAAAAAGCTTCAGTTGGGACCTTGGCGCAGGGGGAAGGGGGACACATCTTATTCTCCCCCCCCCCACCCCCCCCCCAACCCCAGCCTCCAGGAAGATTCCAGGCCCAGGGACCCAGTTAGTTCTCCCTCAGACTCAGGTCCTCAGAATTCAGGTGGCTTTCACTAAACTCTGACCAGGCTGGTTACCAAAACCCGAATATGTCAAATACTTGCTCCTCCTGACCCCCCTGCTTCCTTTATCACACCCAGGAACCCACAGCGCTTGGGCAATTCACCTCCAGCCCAAACCCTCTAAGGAAAAGAATGAAACGTTACAGAAGTTCCCAAGTTAGCCACAGATTTTATAATTATTGAAATAGAGTATCTACAATTATAAAGTCATATAATATATACTTTGAATAGTGTGTCCAACTTAATCAAGAGTGTTTAACACTGTATACATATTAAGCTACGGTCAACAAACAAGTCCTATAATTTTTTTTAAAAAGAAGACAGTATGCTATTAACTGTACAGATTCCAAACCCTATCCTTGGAGATTCAATAAGCCCTTTCATTCTTAATGTACACCCAGTTCTAAACAGCTTGGTTGTCTGATTCCCCAGCCCCTGAAGAGATGCTGAGAAGCTTCTGGAAGGTTAGGAACGCTAAGGAAAGAGGGGAGGAGGAGCTGGCCCAGTGCTGGAGGACTCCTTCACATCTCCTTAGGTATGCCTTTGCTACCCAACATCTGTGAAGCCAGGCAGTGAAAGTCCAAACTAGATTGGTCTCCTCCTTCATGGAATTTGGGGTTCTTGTACACGGGGCCCCGGAAGCGGGCCCCTCCATGTTTCCAGGACTGAAGACAGGTGTGCACAGCCTCAGGGAGCACTGAAAGGAGGTTCGCCCGGAGAGCAGGTAGAGCGGCCCTGTTCCCAGCGAGCCTGCTAGAGCCGACATGCAAGGCCTCGCGGGGCACAGCGTGGGGACGGCACACTGACAGCAATGACACTTACTTACGCAGGATGGGGACACAGGAACAGAAGGGCCATAGCCCCTCCATTGAATAGAAAAGGAAAGGAATTCCATTCATCCTACTACTCAGTTTCTCGACGGGGAAAGAATTAAGTATGCCCAGAACAAACTACCCTTTGGGTGGGTAAATCTTTTAAACCCCGTTTTAAAGACATACATACAGATCGCACAGGGGAAAAGCCCACAGCCCATTCTTGCTCTTGGTTTCTACCTGTTCCTACCCCGCGGGCTGGCTCCACCCCCACTGTCCCACACGCCTTCTTCAAGTGCCTCACAGTTCCACGTGATCGTGATTGTGTCCATGGCGCTCACCACAGGACTACAGGCGCCAGGACACCGGTCACGGAGCACAGACGAAGCGACCCACCTCGCCAAACTGCCCCGCGGCAGGTGCTCAACCCGCTGGGCCTGCTTTCTCCTCCTTCCCTTGTCCCCAGTGGTCACTGGGGGAACAGCAGCTGTCCTTCTGCCCTTGGGGCCTCCTGTGGATCATCACTCCTCAGGCCTCCTTCAGAGACCATTCCAGAACCTGCTTTTCCACAGTGGCGCATCACGAGGTGGTGGTTTGCACGTCTCGTGCCCCTTCCCCTCGTGAGAACCTCCCTCTGGTGACAGCTCAGCTGTGCCAGGTGGACCCACCTGCCATTTGTCTTTTAAAAATCCCTTTCCCGTGGCGCCTGAGTGACTCATGATTTTGGCGCAGGTCATGATATCACGGTTTGTGAGTTCGAATCCTGCATCGGGCTCTGCGTCGACAGCATGGAGCCTGTTTGGGATTCCCCGTCTCTCTTCTCTCTCTCTCTCTCTCTCTCTCTCTCTCCCTGCCGCTCCCTGCTCTCTTGCTCTCTTTCTCTCAAAATAAATAAACATACGGGGACACCTGGGTGGCTCAGTCGGTTGAGCATCCGACTTCCACTCAGGTCATCTCACAGTTTGTAAGTTCGAGCCCTGCGATGGGCTCTATGCTGACAGCTCAGAGCCTGGAGCTAGCTTCTGATTCTGTCTCCCTCTCCCTCCCTCTCTCTCTCTCTCTCTCTCTCTCTCTGCCCCTCCACCGCTCATGTTCTATCTCTCTCAAAAATAAATAAACACTAAAAAATAAAAAATAAAAAAATAAATCAATAAACATGTAAAAAAATAAAATAAAGTAAAAATTCCTTTTCCTCTGGGCACAGAGTTCATGGTGAAAGCACTTCACAAGCCGTCAGCAAGAGTGGTGAAAGGGTTTGGGAAACGATGCCACAATTTGTGAGGTATGGGTAGAGCCCGCTGGACCTTCAGCCAGAGGGGTCACCCCATCGGCCCCTGCGCTCTCCCCTTTCCCACCTCCTTACCTGCGGAAACCCAGTTCTTGCCCCATGGCAGGTACAGACAGAAGTTTCCCGCGGCAAGCACAAATCGACACTTGCTCCTTCCACGTATACGGCCTTCAGCGGCACACAGTGTGCTTTCACTACCTCACTTGATCTTCACTTCACAAAAATGGACATTGTCAAAGGGTTTTGTCATCGTCAAAGCCCTTTAGTCAACGTGGCTTCACATGGTCCTGCTGGCATGGCGGGGAACTCCCCCGTTCCCCGTTCCCAGATGAGGAAACGGACCCCCAGAGGGGCTACGCCAGAGTTGGCGAGAGATGAGGAAAGCACACAGCTCACCCGGGGGGTCCCCAACAAGGGTGTGAGGCTGAAGAAGGGCTGTCCGACCCGAAAACCGCACAAAAGCCCTGGCTCCCTGCTTGAGGTTTTGAAGGCAGAGGTGACCAACCTGAATGGCAGGTTCAAGTCTGGAGCCTGGCTGCTCCCGGCTCTAGTTCCCTCTCCCTCCTTCCCTCCACCCTCCCTCCTTGCCTCTCCGCTCTCCCACTTCAGTGAGGACTTGCAGATACTTTGAAAAGGATTATCCCATATGTTCTAAACCCCAGCAGCAACCACCTCTGCGGTGAGCAGGGCACCAGGCCTGGAAATGTGCGTCTTGGGCTATTGGGAGAAGTGCCTTCCTTTCTTCTTATGAATCATGTGAAAAGCCTATTAGGCTTTATTCAAAACTGCTGTTTTTAAGTCTTTGCGATCCTGGCTCTGTAGACACTGGACTCTGGCTAAGCAAAGGGTGAAGTGAGAAAGAGATGGAAACAAGACTCTCGCTACATTCTTCTGGTGACAGATTTGGAACATGAGCTAATGCACAGGCCAGCCCTGCCAAAGCTGAACAAAAACAATGCTATCTACAGCTGCCTCGGGGCATCTTTCTGAGCACAAAATAGCCTCTCCCCACTCCCTCCCAGAGGCAGCTCAGGTTTTTTCTTTTTTTTTTTTTTTTTTTAAATTGATGCAAGGGTGTGGATAAACTTTGCAAGCCAATATATCATTTGGTTTAGCTTTAGAAATATTTGATCATGCTGATTTGGCAAAGAGAAAAAAAAAAGCGTTCTCTAGCAGGAAAAGTTGGTCTCCGCAGTAACTAGTTGGAGCAAGTCAGTAACTATTTGGAGACACAGGCAGAAGGGGAGTCTCAGGCTGACTGAGGGTCTGACTCTCCCCACGCTGAGTTCAACCCTTGACTCCTGAGCTTGACTTTGGCCTTCGGGCAAACTCACAGGCTAACAGCTGCTTTTTCCTGTTGCCTAGAAAATGTAGAACAAGTTCTCAATCACAAGACACTTCTTGTTTCTCTTTTCGTTTTTTTCCCCAGTGTTTGCTCAGTCGTTCTTGTATGTTTTAAATTGTTTCGAAGCCCTCCAGTGGGAAGCACAAAAACGAAAATCAATTCCCAGACGGTCGCCTGGCCAGATTTGGGTTCCTCGTGAGTTGCGAGAACCACAGCCCACAGGGCAAATGTAATTTATAGCAAATGTGAAAGATGTTCACGAAGCTTACGTTAACTAGGATATTGTTAACTGGAGCCCTCTTCTGTGTCCTTTGCTATTCTGAATGCCTGTCATTCTGAATGGACCAAGTGGAGGTAGGGGCAAGGTATCATTTACATGTCGCCCACGAATGAACTGAGAAAGTACGCTACAAGTAGCAAAAAAGGTGCTCTACTCTTTAGTACTTTGGGCGAGATGAAATTCTTATAAGAATCACTGAAAAATTTAACTTTCATTTGGAACCTCATGGTAGCATTACCTTTAGGGATGGAACGGGCTTTGGAAATCCTCTGGATTAGCGGATGGTTCTTTAACAGAGTGTCAGACCCTCCTCAAGAGCCTTAGCCCCCCCTCCCCCTTGCCCCAGCCACACCCCAGAACCGATGGGACCAGAATCCGCAGGTGGCATCCAGGCTAGGGGATCTTGTGAGAACTGCCCCCAGAGAGATGTGTCGGGGGCAGCCTGGGGTAAGACCCGCGGCTCCTTGAACCTCCCCATCTGACGAAGGAGCCCACACAGGTTGGCCAAGGTGGCATCAGCAGCAAAGGCAAGACAGCAAGAACTCAAGAGTTTCCTTTTTTAAACACCAGCAACATTTATGTGGTAAAGTTTGTCGCCAGGTGGTGTATTTAAACAAGCATTATCAGTGAGTATGTGATTCAAATCCTATGTCCCAGAACTTGGGGAGAAAAGGACCCCACTCGAACTCCTGGAGGGGAATTATGCTAAAAAGTTAGCCAAACAAGTTGCCAGTGAACCAGGGAAAGGAGGAGACGAGACCTCAGAAGGTCATCCTAACTAACGTCCCTCTGTTGCACCGCATAGCCCCCTCCCACGCCTCCATGCTAGGGGACCCCTTTTGTAGCAGATCATAGCTCGAAGGACCAACAGACCCAAATTACATTGATACATGTTACGATTAAGTGCCAGTTCATTTCTAACACGCAGATGGTGAGCAAGGCACTTGCAGAAATCAAGATATAACCACAGGACACAGGCACTCCCCTGGTGTCTGCTGTGCTCTTTTCTCTAAAACCCTCTTTCCTGGCTCCATTTTCCTGTCATTAATCTACATTACTCATGTGCTAACTTGAAAGCTTTATATTTTGTTGTGGTTTTCATCCTCTGTATCACAGAAACATGTTACTACAATTACACAAGATTGTCATCCAAGGAAAATAGCTAACACCACCAGCATAAATAAGTTCCCGAAGACACGAAAAACAAAACAAATCCCCCCTAGAGTTTTATTTGTTCAGTTTGTTTTCCAAAATACCACATGCCACGTTTTAATCGAAAACCAACGCACGCATCAGATTTACCCATCAGATTTACCAAAGGTCTTGCCCTGGGCCCATTTCAGGACCGAACCCACGGCTTTCAGCTCTGATACCACCATAGGCAACTAATGACAGGACTTGGATCGGACTGAATGCAAAGAGCTGCCCGGAGGTCAAGGGCTTGGGCTCTTTCAGACAGACAAGAGTTCAGACCCCAGCACTGGCGTTTTCCAGCTCAGTGGCTCCGAGGCCAATTATACCCCACCTAAGACGGAGGTTAGAAGGTTGTTCTAAGGATCGAGGACACTCCCGTCTATGATACAGCTTCCGGCTCCACGAGGCTACCTGGTGCCTCAGCTGCTCCCCATCCCACTCTGGCACTCCTTCCCAGCACACATATACACACATCGTCACCTGTCCAGTCCGTGCTCTTGGACCCTTATCCAGTTTTACTCTCCTAATTGTTTCTCTTTTTAGCAGCTCACGGTCTGCTAGGATCACTGTAAATTCCACTTCATCCAAATCAGTGAGTGTTTGGGGGTCTACGTGAGAGATCTGCTAGCGATCTTTCAAAACACGGGACCCTGGATTATCAGGTTACGTTTCGATCTTTTTGCGTTTAACCACGTATGGGGCTATGAACAATCCAAAACACCCGTCCTTGCCAGCACAGCTTTGCCTATGCTGCAACAGTTCACAGACGAGGAGAACACGTTGGGATGTTTCACCAAGCGCCACCCACCCCCCCACGTGGTATAACTTCCAACACCACTGCCTTGCCTGCCACGCTTTCACCCGCTGCTCCGGGGCAGGCAGGACCCTGGGTCCAGGCTCCACCAGCAAGAAAGCCCACGCTCTTCCACGAAGGGGCTGGGGCAGCTTCGGTGTTCACCACCACAATGATTTTTGGAAGAGAGGACACACAAATGTCTCCATTTCGAATACAATATAAATGTGTGTACGGTCCTACCTTCTAAGCAAACACCTGTAAATGTGTGAACTTGCAAGGCTGCAGTTTTCATGGCTTTGTAATATAATGTGTAAAGATGAAAACTGTCAGGTCTGAAAGATGACTACATCTAATGTTAAACGGAAAGAGGAAAGAAATACCAAAAAATTCTTTAGAATCTTTACATTTCCACTAAGATGATGTGGAAGGACTTCCTCAAGGGCCTGATTACTGGATGCTCAGAGTCCCTTCTTTCCCCCCCTTGGAGGTGCCTTTTCTTGAGTTGAATGAAAACAAGTGGTCACCAGGGCACAGTTGTGCCGTGAAAAGCAGTTAGTCCCTGTGAAGGAGTAACCCTGTGACAGCCCCACAGCCCCAGCCCTTCTCTCTCATCCTCTGACCTAATACACAGCAGTGGAATTGCAAAGAACCCCTTCTTTCTTCCTTATAAAGAAGAAAATAAGGGGCACCTGGGTGGCTCAGTCAGCATCCAACTTCGGCTCAGGTCATGATCTCATGGTTTGTGAGTTCATGCCCCACCCGGGGTTCTCTGCCATCAGCACAGAGCCTGCTTCTGCTCCTCTGTCCCCTCCCCCCTCTCTCTGCTCTCTGCCCTTCCCCCGCCGGTTCTCTCTCTCTCTCTCTCTGTCAACTTAAGAAAAGAAGAAGGAGAAAAGAAATGGGGAGGAGAGAAGTTAGTACTTTGGTTTCCCGAAAGACTAAACATAGCAATCTTTGTCTCGCACAGGAGTTCTGTTGCGCATAGTGTGAAGCTGACAGGTGCGGATGTGCAGTTTTTAAAACAAAAATGAAAAAGGCATCCAGCAAGCAAATGCTTGAAGTCTCAAACACAAGTAAAACGGCTCTGGCTCCGGGCTAAAAACTCTCCAGAGAATCAGGATATAATTTATGGCCAGACAGTTCATCTGATTTCTTCACCTGTAGTTTTGAAACATACCTGGTATTCACATTTATTAGAGCAGCTGGTCGGACCAGGAAGGTGATGAAATGGCAGAGGAATGGCTGAAGGGTGCCTTCCCCCTCACAACACTTGCAAGATCTTACTTAATCCAAGTACCCATCTAGAGCTGGTCAGACCACATTCTGAACAAAACGTATATTGAAAAGCACATTTAATGGGCACCTGAGGCATATGTTTTCAAATGACCTAACTGTTATTTTTGGATTTTTACTCGATTCGTATAAAATTATACTGCTAATAGATGTAATACATAAAACCAGAACTTGATCTGCAAAGGTGACTCTATGTCCTGAGCCCACAGCACGGTCTCTTAAAACCCAGCTTACATTTGTAATTTCTTGATTCATGTGATTCCAATGAAGCTACAAAGTAGGAGAAGGTTTGCAGGGAAACATGCCAGCCCTCTCCTTGGTTTCCTAATGCACGATTAGTTTCTGGTCCGTCCTTACAGACTTTCTTTAGGCAAGAAAATACAAGCAAATGCTTCCCTGTGCCTTTTGTGCACAAACACAGAGCACCCTAAGTGATGTTCCTTGGGGATCTGTCCCTACAGGTGCACAGACGACATCTTCCCACGTTGCCCTCATCTTGTCACAGCTGTGCAGTATCCTATCATTTACCCACCCAGCCCCCTATTGATGGGCATCGAAGTCTGCTATTTGACACAAAGCTACACTGCATAACCTCTGATGTAAGCAAACTGCCCCGCACAGACATGGTGCCATTTTCATTCCCATCAGCAATGGTTCTTGGTTCCCCAGCTCATAACTGACTTCTAGATGTTCACTCTACTGAGGCTTGCTGGTCACAGTACATTTTTATTTCTTTTACTCTGAATGCAATTGAGCACCTTTTCACCTGATTTACACCCATTTAAATGTCCTTTCTCCCATTTTGTGTGTTGTCAGTTTAGATGCTTTGCCAATTTTCCTCCAGTGCTTTTTTTGTTTTGTTTTGATTTGGTTTGGTGTGTGTGTGTGTGTGCGCGCGCGCGCGCGCACGCGTGCGCGTGTGTGTTTAGGATTTCTGGAAGTTTACATATTAATATGTTAATCACATATCTGTGATAGGAGCTGCAGGTAGTTTTCCTAGTTTTTCTTTTCTCTTTGGTGGTTCGCACCCCCCCAACCCCCCCCCCCACTGTGGGAAAGTGGTGGAGTTTTTAAAATATGGTTAATTTTTATCAATCTTTTATTTCATGGCTTCTGCACTGTAAAGCAGTAGGGAAGGTCTGCCAAACCTACAGCTATGAAGAAATTTTTCCTGTTTCATTCTAGTACTTAATTGTTTTATTTTGAAAAAATGTAAACCTACATAGAGACAGTGCTACGATGAGCACGAGGTACGCCTTTCTACTTTTTTTTCAAATTCTTCTTTAATTATTTAGGAGTGTTTTACAGATTTCTACACCTAGGTTTCAGATACTTCAGGTTAAATTATTCCTTGATATTTTATCCATTTTATTGCCTTCATAGACATGGTCTTTCCTTCCTCTGAGGTCTTCCAGCGGGATGTCTGGAGGTACAGCTTTTAACAGTGTCAAGTTCTTGTTCTCTGCCTCAAAAGATGCTCAGAGGCCCAGGTTCACCCCGGCTGTGACCCAGGCCACATCCCTGAAGCAGAGCTGGGAGCAAGCCAAATCAGGCCACAGCCTTCCTGAACTACTCCAGTCCCATTCATGGGCAAGGCTCAAGGAGATGGGAACCTGGAATAAGCAGAGGAAGGACAAAGCCACGGGACCTGTCCCCAGGTTTTCTGTCGAGCTTTTATGCAACAAATAATTTGCTCTGTGATTAACCATACTGCAAAACAGGCATCTACTGACAACTTGTTTGCATCTCTACAGAAGGTCACAAAAGGCCCTCGGTGATCACTCAGACTACCTACAGACGTGCAGCTGGGCAGACTGGTTCTCTACCGGGAGAGACGCCTCGAGATTGCCGAGGAGAGGACTGGCGTTATCTCTCCAGCAGAATCCTCTCTCACTGAAGGCACCGTGCTGCACCTGCTTTCCTTCCTGCACATCCAAGCAACCCCTCGGGCTGGGTGATCCTGCCCATGCCACCCTGACCGCTTCCCTTCTCTTCCTGCTGCCGTCAGTGTGCTTCAAGACTTGTACAATCCCAGCCTCCTCACTACCTCAGTAGCCCATCCTTCAGTGGCCCAAAGTCCCAAGGTTTCCTGTGGCCAAGAAACACACCCCCTCTTCTCATCATTCAAGGCTCTCCGTTGACCAAACAATGTCCATTCATGGTACCTTCATCCGCCCTTCCCTCTTGCCCGCCAACCTCCATCATTCCACTTGTCAAATTCCTACCCATCGTCTACATCTGTGAAGTCTCCGTGGACTCCCTCCCGGGCCTCCACTCCTGTGCCTTGTGACACAAACTGTGTCCCATCAAACTGTGACTGTGTGTGCACGGCACCTCTGAGCTTCAGGGCTGCCCGAGGCTCTCCAGTACCCAAAGCACTGCTTGCTTACACATTTCCGAGTTACACTGGTGTGTTTGCCAGTGAGTAATACGTAACGATAATACCCACAAGGTGCCTGAGGAGAAGGTTGCCTTCTCCTTCCTCAGTTCAGTGTCTACACCGATGACAATCTCTACAATTCAACAGCCTTACCCAAATCCCTCTCAATGTAACTCGTGCTTTACTTTCGTTTGGTAGGAAGAAAGCTCGTTCACTACCTTGAGAGCACCGCTCCTTCGCATTTTTTTTTTAAGGTCTGAAAGCACTCAAAAGCCCCTCTCTTTAAAAGATTTAACTGTCTCAGGGGCGCCTGGGTGGCTCAGCCGGTTAAGCGTCCGGCTCCTGGTTTTGGCTCAGGTCAGGATCTCGCGGTTCGTGGGTTCGAGCCCCTCGTCGGGCTCTGTGCTGATGTCGTGGAACCTGCTTCAGACTCTTTCTCTCCCTCTCTGCACCTCCCCCCACTCATGCTGTCTCTCTCTCTCTCAAAATAAATAAATAAATAAATAAATAAATAAATAAATAAATAAACAAACTTAAAAAAATAAAAACATAAAAAAAATAAAAGATGCAACTGTTTCAAATGTACGGGCTGTGGGGACACAGCTCTGACTCACCTCAGGGCCGGCGGCAGGGGAGAACCGCCAGTAAGCGTCAAGTGGTTACTCATCCCCAAATGCTCCCAAGCCAGGACAGGATGTGATAAGAGTCTCTTTTTAGCTCTGGCAGGCATGTCCCTATGACATATGATGGTTCAAATGCCACCCCTTGTTTCAGATAAAAATTACTCGACACTTTATAACATCCTGGGATATTCTGGAGGGGAATGGGGAGCAAACTAATGTCAAAGGCAGAGAAGTTCTTGAATTCAAGAGGTACCAAAAAAGGCCGGGTTGACTACCGTTAGATGTGGCTACAAAGCAGACCGGTCCCCAGCTCTGTAGTATGCTGCAGGCGAGGGACAGAAGTACCTTGGAAGTAAAGTGACAGCTTGTAGAGCTGCTGATCTCAACCAGTCAGAACTCAGAGTGAATCCTTCAAGGTGACTGGAGCCAGCTGTTTCCCTGGGACCCCACCACTTGGGGCAGCCTCGAAGTTCAAGATTAGATCTGGATATTGTAAGAAAAGGGGCCATGCCAGCAACAAGGGGGAAGAATCTCTCATTCCAGACATTCAGCTCCAGGAGACAGCAAACGGCATAGTGGGAGGGGTGAGGCTGTGGAATAGTGTGAAATCTGTCAGCAAAATGTTGCCTCGGTTTTTTTATAGAAATACTCTATCTGCCCGAGGGGACGGCCCAGAGGTTGGCGGGACTCACCTACTCAGCTACCTCGGAAACTACCAACCCTCAGCCCTTCTTCCCATTATGCGTCAGAAGAGAATCTGTTTGGACTCGGGTGCCATGTGTGTGCCAGCAGGGTGCTGAGGTCATTTGAGCAAAGGTCCTGGGAATCTGGAGAAACACAGGCAGTTACAAGTGACCACAGGCTCTTAACGGCCAACAGAAATTTAATCCCCTCGTTCTAGTTATTCTCAGGGAAAACTGTTCAGAGTGTCCCGTTGTCCTTCTATCCCCCTTCTTGCTTCTCATGTGTTAGACATGACATCAGGTGACAGGATGACTGAGCATTCTTTTTACATCATGCGTGACGCAGCAATGGCATTAGAAGTGATCTCCACTCTGAGCCCGGTTGAATTATAGGTGAATTGCTTACAAACGGACACGTGATCTCCCTACCGTGAGAATGCAGGGTTTGGGAGCAGCGCTGTCTTCCCCACATGCTCTGCCCATATACGCTGCAGTTGAGCAAACAATTTATATTTCAGAGAAACAGCTGTGGAGCTTTGGATCTGGTAAAAATAAGAGGACGTCGGGGGGCGCCTGGGTGGCTCAGTCGGTTGAGCGTCCGACTTCGGCTCAGGTCATGATCTCACAGCTCAAGAGTTTGAGCCCCGTGTCGGGCTCTGTGCTGTCAGCTCAGAGCCTGGAACCTGCTTCGGATTCTGTGTCTCCCTCTCTCTCTCTCTGCCTCCCCCCTCACACCCTGTCTCTCAAAAATAAAATAAACGTTAAAAAAAAATTTAAAAGACACAAAAACCTTAGCAAAGGAAAATTCGATTTTCAAAATATCCTTAGATCCTTGCAAGTATGCTTTTCCTAGTCACTTATGTCCTGACCGTACAGCTAATTAGAACAACGTCCACGAAGCCCCACTGCAGGTGGGTCCATTCACATGCCACATGGATGGGTAGGCATTGGACCAAGATGCTACAGAGGAAGGGACAGGGGGCCAATGCCAGTGACACCCACCATGCTATCAGAATCACTGGGTGTGGGGGGTGGGGATTATAGTCTCTACCCCCCAGGTCTGGGATGGGGTCCAACGAGAGCTTTATCAAGCAATTCTATTGATCATTCAATCTTAGAAAACAATCACCTTGATGAATTGTGATCTATTTCAAACCGATGATATGATTCTAGCTGAAATATATTTCAATTAACACAGAATTTCCTCTAGATGAATAAATATGCAGATATTCATCTATAATTTGATATTTGAACCAAAATAATATTTTCTTCTTTTTTTTTTTTTTTAAAGAAAACCACCTAAGGGTACTAAAATCCAGGTAATTTTCCAGGTAAGTTTCTAAAATTTAAGGTACTAAATTTAAGATACCAAATCTAAGGTACTAAAATCCAGGTAAGTTTCCAAAACCTACCCAACTCCACCAAAGCAGGAAAGTTTTCCCTTCCCCTTGTGGGATGTGTAAGATTTATGATGAAGGCTTTCTTGGTGTGAACCGGCTATAGAATGTAGGTGAAATCTGATGTATTGAGCTCCACATTCTCAGGAAACTGGCTTTGGAATGATCACTCAGGCATCGGGAATAGCCTTTATCATTATTACTAAGATAATATTTTTAAAAATTTTAAGTTTATTTATTTATTTATTTATTTATTTTGAGAGAAAGAGAGCAAGCAAGAATGAGTGGGTGAGGGGCAGAGAGAAAGGGAGAGAGAATCCCAAGCAGGCCCCACACTGTCAGTATCGAGCCCAATGCAGGGCTCAAACTCATGGACCATGAGATCAGGACCTAAGCTGAAACTGAGAGCTGGACACTTAACCAACTGGGCCGCCCAGGCGTCCCTATCATTACTAACATTTTATTTGAAAAATTTTTAATTAAATGATACGAAACCATGTCGATAGATTCCAAAGAAATCACTAGCTCAAATCATCCAGTTTTAACACCAAAGTTACCCAAAAGCACTGCAATAAAATTTTAGTTAAAAAAAATCTTTCCAGCTTAAGGCTAAAATCGAAACCTAGACATCATCTTAGCGCCGAAGGTTAATAATAACAATCTCCAAATAAATACTGCCATCCAGCAAAAGCTGCTTTCAATGTTTTACGTGTATCAGCTCATTTGATCCTCAAAACAAATCTTTGTGGCCATGTACTATTATCAGTCCCATTTTACAGATGAGGAAATTGAGACAGAACCTGAGTTCCCTGCCCATGCTAATGGAAGTAGTAACTAAATGTGTTGGAATGTGTACCCATTGAGTCCAGCTCCAGGGACCACAGAGAGAGCCTAAAGTCAGGTATCAGGTTTGAACTTTCAAATAAGTAAATCACATTAGCAAACCTTTTAGGGCAAAAGACAGCGTCTATTTAAGAAACAGAGCAATTTTTAAATTGCCATTATTAAAATGATCACACCACAACGATCCTATCTCATTTGCTTTACATTTAAAATTAAACAATTTTCTAGACATTTGCCACCTTGTTTTTCAACCTTTTAAAACATCCCAATTCTCTCAGTTACTTAAAAAAAACTCGCCAGTGTATTATTTAGCATATCGTCCCCATCAGCGCAAAGCAAATTCAACAAAGAACTGGAATAATGACAGATTTTATTTCAATTTTATTGGCAGGAACTTCTGTGTCTAATTGCTCATTTTGTTAAGAGCTAAAAACTAGTTGCTCCTCACTTATTACCTACAATATGAAAATGAAACTGTTTAAAACAAAACATTTAATTACTTTCCTTCGGGAGAAGGCTTGAATGAATCAGAAGTGTTACAAGGCACATTTTCACTAAGGAGCGTGGCAGATGAGGACATCAAACAGGCTTTCAGCTCTTATGCTTTTGGCTGATTCCCGTGTGTGTCTGTGTGGGCCCGTGCATGTGCGTAGGTGTGTTTGTTCCATTCATTAATTTCTTCGTTGTACAACTATTTATGGAACACTTGTTATGTACCAATTGTTGGGACAATAATGGTTAGAAGTCCTAAATATCAGACATACCAGTATAAATATCAATACAAAAACATTTTCTAAATCCCGTTTAGAAATGCCTAAAAATGTTTGCCACTTTGAGATATCCAATTTCAGAGTAATTATGAGTTCACCACCCCAACTTCCTCCCGTTAATTTCAGCAACTTTAAACCGAAGGTGATTCTTTTCCTACAGAATCAGTACTCACGTAATACCCTGTCTAAACAATATACTTCCAAAGAAGACCAAGTTCAGTTTTTAAATACTTACCAACTCAAGGTTTTTTCAACATATAACTAGGTGACTTAGGAAACCATCACTATTTGGGGAAATTGTATTTCTAGCTTTAGGATAAAAACATGTAAACCTGTTCTGTAACACTAGAGTTCGGGCAATTAGGATATATATATATATGCAAGTTGTTCCAAAATCAAATGCAATCTATAATAAAATGATATATACAAGACAGACTCTGATAAATAAAACCTCACACTGAAAATCTGTTAATTTGACACCAGGATTTACTGCACTGCACCCATATTTTCTAAGTAAAGTGCACGGAGCATCACGTATTTGTCTTAACAACAACAGGTTTCATTTGAAATTTCAAACAATACATTAATTCTTTTGCCCAATCCTAATATGAGACTACAGAGTGCAGCCAGAGTGCACTCAAAGCTGTTCTGCCCAGGCCCAGGTCCACGCAGAGCCAGTATTGGGTGGCTCTAGAATATTCTCGTGTGCCCGAGTGTTCCACAGGTAGGGCTGTGTGTGTGTGTGTGTGTGTGTGTGTGTGTGTGTGTGTGTGTGTATGAGTGTGCATGTTGTTCTTCATGCTGCTATCTGGTTACTTAAATTTAAGTCAACTAGAAAACCAGCAAATTCATATTGAAAAATCCTGTCCACTTAACCAAAAAGCTCCCTAAAGTATGTGCAAGGTAACCACTTTTGGAGAGAGTCCTTGGAGGGATCCTCCTAGGTGATTATGACATGAGGTTCCCGTGTGCGCCCCAAGGTATACAGTCTACTTATTGCTGGTGGCTCCATATTTCAAAGAAGATTAGACTTTTCTCAAGTTTGTTTCTGTGTGGCTCTCCTTGGACAAAGGGGTTAGATTTAGACAACTGATGCCTCCTTGAGTATTTCACAGTGTGGCCGAGATGCTGAGGTTTTTAAATCCTAAAACACAATGTCATGGGCCATTCTAGTAACTGCTAATCATGTGACACAAAAATTGTGAATGCACTACGAGGGGATAAGACCGCTTCTGAGTGTCTCATGCACGCAGACGGCAAAGGGTGTTCTCACGGGAGGCTGGTGAATCCCATCCTCTTTGAGGTAGGAGAACGTTACATAAATCTGATTTTACACAAAGCTCTAGAATCATCCCACACCCCAACAGCTGCGCACAGTTCAGATTAAGAATCAAGACCTCTTAGGGGCGCCTGGGTGGCTCAGGGGGTTGAGTGTCCGACTTTGGCTCAGGTCATGATCTCACAGTTCGTGAGTTAGAGCCCCGCGTCGGGCTCTGTGCTGACAGCTAGGAGCCTGGAAACTGCTTCAGATTCTGTGTCTCCCTCTCTGTCTGCCCCTCCCCACTCATGCTCTGTCTCTCTGTCTTAAAAATAAATAAAACATTACAAAAAAGATAAAAAAAAAAAAAAAAGAATCAAGACCTCCACACACGATTCTTAGGGAGGGGAAGATTTATGGTAGAGTTTGTCAAATTCAAGTTTTACTTTATGTCCATAATGCTGTGGAACAGAAAACACTGTTTTGTTTTGTTTTTTTCTGACTGCAACAGGCTGTTTGCAGCTCCTTCACAAAACAAGACCCCGCTGTAGAGATGAGGCGTGGCCTCTGGGGCCTCAGGCAGAATTTTTCTGGATTTGTGGCTGCACAAAGCACACGTCAAAGCGCAGTCAGACTTCCTCAGCTCTGCTTCTCACACGGACCCACAACGCCTGGCACAGTCTAGAGCCTCTCGACCACTGACAAGACCCAGATGCCTTCCTTCTACTCACATGTAACTGTCCAGATACAGTGGTCATGGCAGATCAGGGAGAACGACCGGGTCTGCCTCTCACCCTCTGCTGCCCTTTCTCTCACAGGGCACAGTTGGGGCCTTTCGGCAGACAACTCAATGCAGAGCACTGGTGTGGCCTCCAAGCGTCTGAAGACTCCAGAAGCACGTGGCGGAGTGTCAGCTTGGACAACACAAGTGTCAACTTGGGATCCAGGTGGCTTTGCCATCACCTAAGTAGCCCAGAGTGACAACAACCAAGTACCCCAGTGGAAAGATAAAGTGAGGAGGTCATGGCCTCCAGAATCTAAACAGAAATGTTAAGATTAACGATCTTCTTTGATCCCGATCCCCTCAGAGGACTGACAGAAGACGCGAAGCCCCAAAACATGTTTTCCCCAGTCATCCAGTGTTTAAGTTCTTGTCTAAACTTCGGTTGCTCAAGAATATATATTTAAGGAGATTTTCAGTACCAGAGAAGAAACGTGTTCAGATGAATAGTGAGTCATAGTCAAAGCCTGTGTGAGAAAAACAAGGGATTCTGTGTAATTTGTCGGGCTGTCAAACTTTAAGGACCCTTCTGCCAAAATGATTTTGGTCAGTGAAAACTAAAACTAACCAGACGTATGACAAATGTTTACAACCAGGGTCAAGAGTGTTTACGCGCCAGGAGTCAGCTTTTGAAGCACAAGAGCTTTGACCAAAGATGAACTGAATGCAGCCAGTGCTTAATGCTCCTGGGAAGAGTCGAGAACTCACAGCCACCGCTGGCAAAGCCCACAGATGCACAGGACCTGTGAAGTATGGCTGAGCTGGGGGTCATCTCCTTGTGGGGCGAGATCTATTTTTAAAGGCCAGCACATACACACACACACTATGATATGGTTTCCCCTAGAAAGCCAGAACGGCCGAATAATTACCACATTTCTAATTTTACATTTGAGTTAACAACACCAGAGCAGCAGCAGAGACTTGGTTGTCATTTGTGTGCCACTAAAATTAAACTGCAGCATCCAGTACTCACTTTCTCCTCATCGCTAGTGCCACACGACATATTGAAAGATGCCAAGTAGGAACAAAGGAGAAAGAAAAATATAAGCACATATTTTCTGGCTGTTATTCGTGCATATCCGCACAGAGGCATATAATATGCATGCGGACAGAGATGACGTGAAGGAAAGATGACCAATTTGCTCTACCAAGAAACGAGTCTCTTTCCACAAAATATAACGAGGCCTACAAATCAGACTCCGTGTTGCAGAACACAATAATTTTTAAGAGATCATCTATAGTATTAATCGTGCTACAAAAGGGTCAGAACTGTGTAAAGGGAGATTTTATGTCTGTATAAACATACACACACACACACACACACACACGTATTTTAAAAACTGCACACATTAAAATCATTAAAACTTACAGATATCCATGGCCATGTTGCTTATGTCTTGACTTAGCTGAAGATAAAAAGAAGCAGCAAGAGAAAAGAAAGTACGAGAATAGAGAAGAAAAATAGGAAGTGAAAAGATGAAAAGAGGACAGGAACAGAAGAGGGAGGAAAGAAAGTAGAAGAAAGGGAAGAAAGGAAAGGAAAGTGAAGGAAAGGAAAAAGAAAGAAGAGGGGAACAGACAAGAGGAGGAAACGGATGTGGCTGACTCACCTTATATTGTCCCTAAATACCCACCCACCCCTCTGACAAACCAAAGAAGGTCAGGTGGTAACGAGGAGCCCCAACTCGATTGGTTATTTTAAAAACATCTATTCAGCTCAACAGCTGAGCTGAATAGTTTTTGATATATGGTCATCTAATCTAATTAACCACATTGATTCATCCGCACTCGATGCAAGGGTTCCACAGGGGCAACGAGGCACTGTCCCTGCCTCTTACTTGGTGTATTTAGTAATGGATCGCTACATTCTTTTCAGATACAAGTCAGTCCTGTTGCACCTGTAGGGTGAAACATCACTCTGGTCTATTTTGATTTCAGGTGGGAAGCGGTGGAGTGGAGCACAATCGGACCTGCTTGCATTACTCCATGCGTGAAGACACCAGGACTTTCCCCGAGCTTGCTCAGACCAGCCAATGGCTGTGGGAGCCGAAAGGTGGCCCGAGGAGACTTTCCCAGGCCTTTCCCAGTAAGCTCTCTGAGGCGGGGAGGCTGGGAGGGTTGGCGAGGAGAGGCATTCCCACACGGAGGGGAATGGGCGTGCGAGAGCAGATGGTGTGGGTGAATGCCTCGTCGCTCGGTGACTTGTGCCGGCTGGCGGGGTCCCCTCTGTTCTTCCCGCCAGGCTGCCCGACTCTGCCTTCTCCACTCTCGGAGGCTCACCAGCCACAGGCATCTGGGGAACACGCAGAATCCTTAGTCGCCACGGCCGGCACTCAAAAATAACTAGGATGGATGAATGAGGGGTATCCTGCAGGCTTGGTAAGTAGAGCCGTCCCATGAGCTGCCATCACAGAAAAGTCTCCTCACCACCCGCACCACGGCCTAGGTTCCCAGAGGACAGCTTGAGTTCGCAGCCACAGGTATAAAAAAAGGTAAAAGCGAAAACAAGCAAGAAAATTCACGTAAAGTCACTTCTCACAAAACCCCATCACTTTCAGCCAAAACACAAATGTAGGAAAAAACAACAAAGCCACAATAAAGCCTAGGTTGACATGCCGGCAACCCATCCGAGGACACCCCTCCAAACGACTTTGCCACTGCATTGGCGGCCCTCCCATCCACCGACCATCAGGCAGGTGCTGCCCGGCAGACCGAAGGACCCAACTCTAGGGCTGTTATTGGACTGTAAAGCCACACAATTCAAAACGTGGAAGTGAACACCGAATGTGTCCAGGGCCACAAAGAACCTACAGAACCATACCGTGTGTGCACCCGCTTACCCTGGGGGTGTGTATTTGTGGACGGGTGGGAGGAACGGGGAATCCACAGGAAAGCCACCTCGGAGGCGATACGTTTCCACGAGCTCTTGAAAAGCACAGAGTTTTCTATGTTCCCTCTGCCATCCAAGTATCACCCACCCCGTGGCTATGTCAACAGGTGACGCACCGTAGCCCCCTGCTCGTATCAGTAGACGCACGGGGCGTAAATCCACTTCCTCTGGACCCGTGACGTCCAACACAGTGCTACTGGAGCTTAAACAAATTAAAAGTAAGTTAAAAGTTCGATTCCTCAATTGCCCTTGCCACATTTTCAAGTGCTCGACAGCCGCCTGTGGCCTGAGGGTACCGTGCAGAACACTCCCATCCAGAGAACACAGCCATCAACACGGGGCGTTGTACTGAGCAGCGATGACCCAGACTTGTGGGCTGCCCGACCCTGTTCCAGCCGGTGGATGCTAAACCTTCACACGCTCCAGGGGTACGCCCCCACATGGGGTCACCTAGAGACCTCCAGGCACCTCACTTCTATTCAAAAATTGGAACGTGACTTTAGTTTCTCATGGGAGTCACAGCCCAACTCCTTCAGCAAAAAATGGAAAACATGGGGCACCTGGGTGGCTTAGTCAGTTGGGAGTCCAACTCTTGATTTTGGCTCATGTCATAATCCCAGGGCCGTGGGATCAAACCCCACGTCAGGCTCAGTGCTGAGCCTGGAGTCTGCTTAAGACTCTCTCTCTCTCTCTGCCCCTCCTTCCTGCTCATGCTCTCTAAAAAAAAAAAAAAAAAAAGTTAAGAAAAAAAAGGAAAACAATGGATCCTCACCTCCATTAAATGAGCTTTTAAAACAAGGAACATTTTTCATAGACGTTTTGGGAGATACCGTAACCTCCTAAAGCCTGTTTGTGTACCTATTTAAAAACATTCGCTCAGGAAGAGCACCTTTCGCAGTGATGGCCTGAAACCCAACTTCTCTGCAATAAAAATGTTGGCTCCACACTGCCCTATTGTCTACCTGTTAGTCTTTTTTTTTTTTTTATAACTTGAGCTCATTAATTATAGAAATCATCACCAGCCTCACATTAGCCAGAGAGAGGCTATGAATAAAAATTAGCTCAGAAAACTCTCTCCATTAAAATACCAAGGTAATTTGTTCTCAAATCTTAGCATATCCATTTACCATGTGATTAGCATTTTTATCTGGAGCTACTGAATAAATTGTAATTTACTTTTAATGAAATAATTACCTTGTGAAGGACAAAGGTTGAAATGTTTATAGCCCTACGAACCAAGAACGCCCTTTACAACTGGTGCAAAATTCAACGTAAAAATTTAACAAAATTCTGGGTGCCTGGGTGGCTCAGTCGGTTCAGCGTCCAACTTCGGCTCAGGTCATGATCTCACGGTTTGTCAGTTCAAGCCCCCCATCGGGCTCTGTGCTGACAGCTCGGAGCCTGGAGCCTGCTTCAGATTCTGTGTCTCCCTCTCTCTCTGCCCCTCCCCCATTCATGCTCTGTCTCTCGCTGCCTTTCAAAAATGAATAAATATTAAAAAAAAAAAAAAGAATGAATGTCTGGCAGCGAGCTAATAAGTGTAAAGCGACAAAAAACAAAAAACAAACAAACAAACAAAAAAAAGAAAAAAAGAAGCCAAGCATACCCTACTCCTGTTGTGAACAGGAAAATTCTGTCTCAGGGATCCCTCCTGGGGTTTGCCATGACCACTCTGGGGTTTCACAAAGTGCAAAAGAAGAATAAATTAGGCTATAGGAACTAAAATTTAAGTATTTAAATGAACACAAAAGAAAACACTGAGAAAACCAAAAATAAAGGATCACAGACAAAGAACAGTGACCAAGCCAACCAAGGAGGAAGAACAGGCTACATCAAGCCAGTATGGTGAGAACACACTTTAAAACACGTACGTATTCTTTCTTCAGACATTTCTGGCTTGGTCCTGCTCTGCTGCCTTGAGCCACACCTTCCAGATGCAGGGTTTCCTTTCCAGGGGAGACCAGAGTACTTTCAAACTGTGAAGTCTTTGAATTATAGGATCCCAATAGGTAGAGGGGACCTTAGAAATTCTCCATTCCAATGCTCACTTTAATGAATGAGGCTCAGAGAGGGTAAGAACTTACCCAAGGTCACACAGCTGGTCGTTAAGACCAGGGCTGCTCCCGCTTACTCTGCCACTGCCCCAAGCATTCCTCAGGATCAAACACCCTTAATTTCCAAATGAAATTCTCTTCCCCCACTGAGAGCAGGGAAAACCGTTCTCGGGAGCTCTGGGAGGTGGGCTGAGGTGGGTGGGACACAAAGATTCTTTGCTATCATTGCTTTCACATTATTTTCCTCCGCTTGGCTCCCGGCTCCACCTTCTTGCTGAAGTTCTCTTTTGAAATATTTAAGGACTGTTAGATGTCTGCAAGCTCCCTGAAGCCTCCAGAGAGAAGAACTGATACAAATCCAACTAAATAAATTCCATCTCAAATGGGAGGATCCCGCGTTGGGGTAGAAGGCATCGCATGAAGCTTACTCATCCTCCACGACCGCATCACAACGATATTTACCGGATCACAGAATTTTAAAATATTCAACACTTTCAATCAAAAATGCATGAAATAATAAAGCCAAATGATTATGTGTGTCTGGCTAAAACGAACATCTGGTGGAAATTAAGACCATGAACATAATTTGGAGAGCCATCTACCTCTGAACAGCATGCCTGAGTTTATTTTTCTAACCTGGCTCAAGCCTACAGAGCCATTAGCTGGGGAAGGTACCGGAAGTGATACTTGCAAACAAACAATAATGTTACAATGTCATTTGTCCTTCCATTTCATAACAGCAGCTGTTAAAGGTATGAAGTAATTGCACAATAAACAATGTCCCTGAGCCTAGAAATCTGAAATCGCTGCTTTAATTAAATTTTTTTTCCTAAGGAAATCTACACAAAACAGTACTAAAATTTTCAAAGGTTATTTTACCTTTCATCACCCACTTCGTAATTCAACATATTTTAAGGAACTGAAAATCAACTGTTTTCCTGTTTCAGTCTCGGCTGGCCTGGCATGTTTCGTTGAATGTGTGAGCAAGTGCATATGTATATTTTAAATCTTTGGTTACATGACGTAAAGTTAGGCACAGTGTTTATATTTCACTTTTTTAATATTTATTTTGAGAGGGAGAGGGAGAGAGAGAGCTATGGGGGGGGGGGGGGGGGGAACAGAGAGGAAGGGAGAGAGAGAGAATCCCAAGCAGGCTCCACACTGTTGGCCCAGAGCCAGATGTGGGGCTAGATCTCATGAAACGTGAGATCATGACCTGAGCCAAAATCAAGAGTCGGATGCCAGGACTGAGCCACCTAGGTGCCCCCAGCTGCAGTGTTTTCAGAATGTATGAAAAGCTCAGGGCTCAAAATATTTAAAATACTGGATATCACAAAAAATCTAAAAATACCAATTGATTTTTCTGTTCAATGACACTCTATGTCTGAGCCTAAGTTATTTGCCAACTTTCCATACTCAGAACGTAACTGAAAATCCAGAAAGAAACATGAAGCCTCTGATTAACCAAAGCAGTTCACAGATTACTGTGACTTACACGAGCCCTTTGCATCGTCACTCAGAAACTTTCTTTATACACGATTCTATCAATACTATGTAGGATACAGATGCTGACGTATGTACAGGCAGATCATATAATTCACCATATAGAGGGAAGCAGAAGAATGTTGACCTTAACCCTACGAAGGTAAGCTGCAGCAGGGAGGAGACAGGGCATGATTTAGAAAATAAAGGTGTTAGGAGAGCTCCAGAACATAGTGGTCAGTGTAGGCCCAAGGCAGGATCCTCATAAAGAGGTGCTCAGCGTTAAAGCAATCAGGAGATCACGTGGGTCTGGGAGGGCGAAAGCAGCTCTACGGAGCTGGGGGTGTTGAGGAGCGAGTGTGCGGTGAAAGAAATAGCTGATCGCTCGAGGTCAAGGGGATCTTTATTTAGGACGGAGGAAACTTGAGTCTGTTTTCAGTGTGAGGAGGAGGAGGAGCCAGGAGGAAGGCAGACCTTGGAAGAGAAATGGGGTGGGGGGGGGGGAACTGTGTAAGCAAAGGGTGGGAAGGGATGGCAAGAAAAGCCCAGAGAAGGTTAGCCTGGAAGATCACCTCTACCACGGGAAGCCCTCGGCTCTCCCTCCAACCTGATTGTTTCATCTCAGTGGTTCCATAAGGAAGCAGTGTAGTGGTTTTTTTTGTTTTAATGTTGATTTATTTTTGAGAGAGAGAGCGTGAGCAGGGGAGGGACAGAGAGAGACAGAAGACATAGAATCCAAAGCAGGCTCCTTCCAGGCTCTGAGCTGTCAGCACACAGCATGACACGAGCTCGAACCCGCTAACCAGGAGATCGTGACCTGGGCCGACGTCGGATGCTTCATCGACTGAGCCACCCAGGCGCCCCGGAAGCGGTGTGGTTTAAAACACTGCTACTCATAGCCAGTGCTGACCGGAGGCATCAGGACCACCTGGGGTCTTTGCTGAATCTCTGGCCCTACCCCAGACCTGCTGAGTCAGAACCGGCTCATTAACAAGATCGCAGGTGATGCTTATTCAAGTCTGAGACGTTGGGGCGCCTGGGTGACTCAGTCGGTTAAGCGTCGCGTCGGACTTCGGCTCAGGTCATGATCTCATAGTTCATGGGTTTGAGCCCCACGTTGTGCTGACAGCTCAGAGCCTGGATGTAGCCTGCTTCGGATTCTGTGTCTCCCCCCCCACCCTCTCTACCCCTGTCCCATTCGTGCTCAGTCTCTCTTTCTCTCTCTCAAAAATAAACATACATTATAAAAATTAAAAAATAAAAAATAAAGTCTAAGACTCACTGGTTTAAAGTAGGGGTCAGAAAGATGGGCACTGGAATCCTACTGGACTGTTTCAATCAGCTCTACCCTGACCCCGTGGGACGGGCCCTTGGGCAGGCCTCTTTAAACCTCAGGATGTTTTCCCCTGTAGAATGAGGATAATGGTATGATGTCTCAGGGCCACCGTACAGATTAAATGAGATAACGTAGGCAAAGAGGTTGGCACTGAGCGTGGCTGGCATGTTATTAGTGTTCATCCCTCCTAGCCTTTTTGAAAACAGCTTCATGGAGACCCTATCTGAACCCCTCTAGGAAAGGACCTCACCAAGGACGGGAACAAGCTTCACTGTCTTCATCCCACAGCATCCGACTCAGAGACCCACACACAGACGTGTAATACATACGTGCTGAGAGCAAACCAGCATGGTGACATGGAGAAACTATCCCAAGGCAAATACTAAAGCTCTTTCTTTGACCGCATTCATACAAAAGCCAGTTCGAAATAGGTTATGAACTTGTCCGGGACTAAAGGATCAACTTTTAGAAGAGAATAAGCAAGGTATGAGGCGAAACAAATGCCTCTTCCAAAGCCTCCTGCAACTAGGAGTGCCGTAAGAAAGTGAGACAGAGATCTCTCTGAACCGGACGTCTAGGGGCTACATTCCCACCCAAGGTCAGCAAGGAAAGCCATCCTGAGACGTTGCATCTGAGGGATAAAGTTTAATGCTTGGGGAAAGCACGTAAGTCAAAGCACACCGCTAGAGGAGTTTCTTCATTTTAGGCAAGGCTCCAATAATGAAGCGGCTGGCTTTATCGAAGTCACCTTCATTTCCTGTGTTGGCAAAAGCATTACATATAAACCCCATCACACTTGTAAGACAAATATGCTTGTATTATTAGATACTGAAGAAAAAAACCAGAGCTTATAACACAGAACGCTCACTTCCGTAGTGAGTAACACGTAACAATGGCAAATTATTTCATAGACGGTTAAATTTGGGTATGAAGAATCCAAAGTTATTCCATTGCATCCAGTCCATTCACCCTTGGGCAATGGGCTAGATCCTGGGTGGTAAGAGAGCTGGGACCCAGCTGTCTTGTTGGGTGCCCCCCTACAGAGGGAGGAGGTGCCAGGACACGGTGCCAGGAATCTGACCCTGGAGCCCAGAGGCAAATAGATGGAAGCTTCTGGAAAGATCTCCTCTGATAACACTTCCCTGGCACGCGAGGGAAGGCAGAACATTTCAGGGAGGGAGGCTAGCAAGCCGGTGGTATGAAAAACCCTGAGGGGGAGGCTACGAAGTCGGGCTCTCACCTGTCATCAGTGGGAAACCACGGAAGGTTTGACTTTTGAGAAGCGACAGGATCAGACCTTGTTTAGGTCATTCTGAGGACGGATTGGACAGCGGGGAACTTGGGGGCAAAGGACTAAGTAAGGGCAATGCACTCATCCAGGGAAGGGACAAGGAGGCTCAGGAGGAGGTGGTGGGCAGGTGCATCATTTCAGAGTCAGATGTAGTGGCCTTGGTGACCCATAGGGAGAGGAGTCAAGGGTGATGGCACGGCTGCCGGTTCAGAGTTACAAAATAATGAAGCCCAGGACTGCAGGAAAGCTCCAGACTGGAAATTCTCCTGGTCGTGGGGAAGCCACTGGGAGTGTCACTGTAACCAGCGTCCTAAGAGCCCAGGAAGTCCCACAGTGAGGAGAGGACTCCCTTCGTGTCTGACAATAAAAACACACCTCTGGTGGTTCCCCCACCTCGGCCCTCTGCACAGCCTGTGACCCCTGAACAGCCGCTCTCGGGACATCCCTGCCCCGCTGAAGACCAGCGGCCCTTTTCTTCAGATTCAAATCCTCAACAGGAGAATTTTTAATGGCCCCATATGTTAACAAAGATGTGCATTCTGAACTGATATTCACAGCCTTCCAGAGGAGTGGTTACCAAGAAACAGTGGGGTCTCAAAAGTACAAGCAGAAGTGGGGTCTCCTGGGTCTGTCAAATGAAAGGGGTAGAAGCTGGGCACTTCAACCAAATTCTACTCTGGAAGTTACGCTTCTGGCACCAGAGTTAGATGGGGTTGCAAAAAAGCATTGGCTGGAGGGCTAACAAGCATCGTCCCACTCTCAACAAAAGGAAGCGTGATGAGCAGTGTCTCTGCTCATCTGTGGCTCCTCCTCTCCCCCCGACCCCCCAGAGCAGTGGCAAGGATGGCCCACTCCTGGCGAGACACCCAACTGCTTGGCTCAAGAGTTCCCCTGGTCCGGTGAGAAGAGGCAGCCTCTATATCCAGCTTCTCTCTGGAATGGGAGGGAGCATTTATGCCTTGCCGCTTTTCTCAGCGAGGAAAACCCCAGGATCTTGGTCAGAGGCATGCTTCACCAGGGGAGACTGTCCCACATTACAGAGGATTTATGATTCTTAACCACATTGCCCCACATGCTGGCCACGGTCGTCGTGAAAACCAGAAAGGCCCCCAAGCATTTCCAAATGCCCGCTGAAGCTATGCCACCACCTCTGGTTTGAGAACCACAGCAGGGTTCACCGATGAAACTCATCTCTATAAATACTCTGTTTGCTACCTGATAAAAATAATTACTGCTCCTACTGGTCTATCTGATATGGTACTAAAAAAAAACAATCTTTTTGGGGCGCCTGGGTGGCTCAGTCGGTTAAGCGTCCAACCTCGGCTCCGGTCACGATCTCGTGGTTGGTGAGTTCGAGCCCCGTGTCGGGCTCTGTGCTGACAGCTCAGAGCCTGGAGCCTGCTTCAGATTCTGTGCCTCCCTCTCTCTCTGCTCCTCCCCCAGTTGCATTCTGTCTCTCTCTCTCTCTCTTAAAAACAAACAATAAAAAAAAATTTATAATCTTCTTTTTTAAAGGAGCAATATGTCGAATCAACCATAAATGTTCTATAGCTCTTTGCTATTTTTTAACAGAAGCAAATCACTAAGCCAAATTACAGAACCACAGCTTTCTCTAGGGCTTAAAAAGGCTACTAACGAATTTTTCTCTTGGCGAATTTAAAAAGGAAATACAGTTCAAAAATCTAGAAACTAAAGCTTGAGGGTTTTTTGTTGTTTCTTGTTTTTAAATTCTGGAACATCAGAGGTTCTATAATAAGAATCAGAGTACCAAGGTAAAGATCCCTCAAAACAAAGATTATACAAAAGGATCACTGGCGATTTACATTTCCACGTGTGAAATAAAACGTGCCCTTCTGAACTGCACCCCCCGTACTTGTGATACGATTATTGAAGTACCCTGTATTGTGAATATGCTTTTAATTCCAAGGCTTCAAGTGCTCCCATTTAGACAGAATGTATTTACTAAACTATATTCATTAAATTGTTAGTACAAACTTCTCTGTATCATAAGGTTCTTTCATTTTTAAGGAGAAAAAATCCAGTCATTCCAAACCCCAAAAAATATGCCCAAGGGCACACAGAGAAGCAACTAGCAATAAGTAGCACATACTGGCAGGAACATTCTAGCGCCTGAAGTCAGCAAACCCTAGGAAGCATGCTCGGACAGATAGCACTTAATCAACAGCTGTATTTACATTTATAGGAAGATTTTTCACTTACTTCAAATTTCTGTTTAATCCTTGTTCCTCTAAGTTAAAGGGGGAGGGGGGGGAGAAAAAAATCACACTGAAATTTCTTATTTTTCTAATTAAAAAATAAACAAAAACCCGGCTTTGGATGTCCTCAAGTATATTCTTTGTGTCTCCTTTCAACGGCCGCTACTTTCAAATTCTAAACAAAAAGCAAAATATCAAAAATTAGCCCCAGGAACACTGTACAAAATCAAATATCACCACGCAAACTAGGCAACGGCATCAGAAGTGATGATTCAGAACAGGATAAATTTAGATCGGTGCTTTCCAAAAGGCGTCTGGATGCCAAATTCAGTAAAAAGGTGAAGGCTACATCCCATAAGTTTCTCGGAAGAAAGATCGCCAAAATATTGAAAAGAGTCTTCTTTTTGAAGTTTTCAGTGCCCTGGTGTCCTTGACGCTGAACTTCCCCAATCTGGCCTCGGTATGGCCATCCATTACTGGGTAAATCCACGTGAAACCTGAGGACGCTTCAGCCTCGGAGGGCGCCGTCAGGAGCAGTGGGGCAACTCCACATGGGACGGGCCTTTTATGGCCTGAAGTGGAGAGCCCTGATCCCAGCTAATCTACCATAAATAGCTCTTGAAACTCGGAGGAGCCCATCAGCTGTTGCAACAAGCCTGCCCAGCAGCTACTTCAAACGCAATTAGATCATTCCCATTGTCTTCGGGCTCGTTTTATAGAGAAAGTAAAAATGCAACAGCGGTCTACTAAACGGGCTGCAACAATACAGAATGGAGTGGGCCAACATTTCTCTGACTCTAGTTTTTGTGCGAAGAAGGAACACGTAACCAGGAACAAAGCCTAGATACTGAATGCTGCAAAGGAAGGGACAGACACGCACGTGCGTATACATTAAACCGCACACCAGGGTGGCGCGGGCCTGTTTACAGGTTTACAAATTGTGGGGACATCTGTGGCTGTCTTCCCTCTTCCGCTGACGGCAGAAAACGGGCCGTCAGGAGAAAGAATGGTGCCGGAAGTACTTTCTCTAAAACACACAAGGATTGTGTCTTAAAAGCACAGACGATGCTCCGAGCTAGCAAGATCGACCTTCAGAAGGCTCTCAGGTTGCCCGCCTCACTTAAAAACCAGAGGAACCTTAACTAATGAAAAATAAATAAATAAATAAATAAATAAATAAATAAATAAATAAATAAATAAATACAAGTAAATAAACAAGAACTACCACAATCACTTCTTAAAAGGCCATTTACCTTGTTTAGATACTAAAACTTAACAAAATTACTTACAGCTGGAGGTGTCCTTGCTGTCACCAAAAAGAGCAAGGTCTTAATTGTTCATCCTCACTTCGCTATACATCACAAAAGCTTTGGGCTGGAGGAAAAGCTCCGGGGCTGCCGCCAGGGTGCTGTGGGTCTGGCGTGGGTTCTCAGACCACCAGCTGCATCAGCCACCAGAGGCCTCCCCAAGCAGGATCTGAATTCCTGTTATCAATTAACCCTGCAGGACAATGTTCTCCCCCCAAGCAGTCCTGTGGCCGATGAAAACAAGGCAGATAACCCCGGACGGCCGTAATAATTAAACACCGGCTTCGTGACTATGCGTGCAAGGGTTAAAAATGATATGTCCACGCCAAATTGTTTACCCACTTCAAGATGGCAAATAAAACCCCCCAGCTTGACTTCTGCTTCCAAATCTCAGTCACGGTCACGGCCCTCATCTTATTTTCCCTTTGACTAATTTTGCTTTGCATCCATTTGAAATTTTATCTTATCTTCTTGTATGCCTTCCTAGAAGTTTTCTAAAACTCCTCCCAGAGCAAAGCCGGGGTAAAATAGTTGACTCTCTGGGTCTTTTAACAAGATAGGAGGAGACAATGAATCACTGTTGCCACGACAGTGCAGGGTTTTTTTTGTTTGTCTTGTTTTGTTTTCCTTAAAAAGATTCACTCCCACAAAACAAACAGCTAACTTTTGGAGGCTTCTTAAATCCTGGCCCCCTGCTTCCCTGTAGCAACCAAACTGGCCTAGATTAATGCATCAGAGTCTAACAGAATAACACTCCCCAGCTTCCTCTTCTACACACCCTTTTTGCCTTTGCTCAAATCCCAGTTCATTCCACCTGCGCAATCTGTTTAAACATTTTCCTAAATATTTTTGCTAGCCGCTAAACCCAGGAAACTCTCATTACACGCTTTTGTCCAAAAAGTGACAGTAATGGATCGGACATGCGTGAGAGATTTCATAATCTATCCATGAAGAAAATGGAAAATCATGTTATGAGTTGAAATAAGAACTATACTTATGCTAGACATTTTCCAAAATATTTGATAACTATTTTGCATTAGCTATTATTTAGTACTAGTATTATAAACAATATGGTAGTCTACTATTCTTTCTAGTAACTGCTCATTAAGTCCAGTTTACTTACGAGTTTTAATCTGGCTTTTGTCTGCTACTCAAGGAACTGTATCTATTTATGATATTGCTTCTAAGAGAAACCGCATCGTGTATCCATAACACCTATTTTATAACAAAAATGAACATGTGGAAACCAAAATTAAAAATACAACATTGGGATGCCTGGGTGGCTCAGTCAATTGAGTGTCCGACTCTTGATTTCAGTTCAAGTCATGATCTCACGGTTCATGGGTTCAAGCCCCGTATCGAGCTCTATGCTGACAATGTAGAGCCTGCTTAGGATTCTCTCTCTCTGCCTCTCTCTCTGCCCCTCTCACACTCATGTACACACTCTCTCTCTTAAAGTAAATTAAAACAAACAAACAAAAAAACCCACAACATTTACAATCACTACAAAGAAAACAAACTGTTTACATATAAACTTAACATATACAGGATCTGTATGCTAAAAATCACAAAATTCTGATTAAAAAACATCCAAAAGACCAAAATACATAAATAGGTATATACTGTGTTCGTGGGTTAGAAGGTCAACATAGTATGTCAAATCTCCCCCAAACAATATACACATTTAATGCAATTCCTACCAGCAAGATGTTTGATAGATATAGGTACGCTTATTCTAAAATTCATATACAGAAGCATAGGAGTTAGAATAGCTAAAACAATCTTGAAAAAGAATAAAGAGTTATTGGGGAAGCCTGGGTGGCTTAGTTGGTTAAGTGTCTGACTCTTGATCTCAGCTCAGGTCATGATCTCACGGTTTGTGGGTTCAAGCCCCACATCAGGCTCTGCCTGCTTGGGATTCTCTCTCCCTTCTTCTCTCTCTGCCCCTTCCCTGCTCAATCTCTCTCTCTCTCTCTCTCAAAATAAATAAATAAAACATTTTAAAAAAAAGAATAAAGAGTAACCAATCTATTCCATATTAAGTTGTACAGTATAGTAATGGAATAGAGAACCCAGAAACAGACCCACACAAATATAGCCAACAGATTTTTGACAAAAGGCGCCTCTCCACCAAACAGCCCTGGAACAACCAGACATCCGCTGGCAAAAAAAAGAAAGAAAAAAGAAAAAAAAAGTGAACCTCAATGTAATTTTCACACTTCATACAAAAATTAACCAAAATGGATCACAAAGTTAAACGGAAAATATGAAACCATTAAAAAAAACAAAACAAAACAAAACAAAAAAAACCCAAAAAACAGGAACAAACTATTGACGCTTGTAACAACCGGGATCAATTGCTGGGGAATTATGCTGAGTGAAAAAGAGAGCCAGTCCCAAAAGGTTATACGCGGTATGATTCCATTTAGATGAATCCCCCAAATGACAATATGGTAGAAATGGAGAACAGATTAGTGGTTATCAGAGATTAAGAATGGGGCAGCGAGGGAAGGGCCCTGAAAGAGATCCTTGTTATGGATCCGGGTTGTTCCATTGCTGAAACCATTAGGGAAAACTGCATAAAAGGCATACAGGATCTTTCTAGATTATTTTTTAAAACTGCATTTGAATCTGTCATTATCTCAAAATTAAACGTTGAACTAAACATTTTTTAAGTTTATTTGCTTTGGAGGGAGAGAAAGCACGAGTGGGGGAGGGGCAGCAAGAGAGGGAGACACAGAATCCCGATCCCGCACTGACAGTGTGGAGCCAAACACGGGGCTCGAACCCACGAACTGCGAGATCATGACCTGAGCCGAAGTCGGATGCTTAACTGATTGAACTGCCCAGGCGCCCCTCACATTTTTTTATTTTTTAATTTTTTTGAAATTTTTTTTCAAAAAACCTACTTCAAATAAAACTTCCAATGCATCCCCTTTATATAAGTGGGCTACTTACTGTAATTGCAATTCAAATAAATCTATATAGATTGGCCTGTGATCAATGCCATCTTAAGAAATTCAGATTAGAGGGGCACCTGGGTGGCTCAGTCGGTTAAGCGTCCGACTTCAGCTCAGGTAATGATCTCGCGGTCCGTGAGTTCAAGTCCTACGTCGGGCTCTGTGCTGACCGCTCAGAGCCTGGAGCCTGTTTCAGATTCTGTGTCTCCCTCTCTCTCTCTGACCCTCCCCCATTCATGCTCTGTCTCTGTCTCAAAAATAAATAAACGTTAAAAAAATTTAAAAAAAAAAGAAATTCAGATTAGAAATGTTTCTTTTTCCCTACAAGAATGGAAATCCATTGATCCAAAGTGAAATATTTGATACAGAAGCGAAGGAAAAGCATTGCTCTCCAATTAAATGTTTATTTGGCAGGTTGCATGAACACTTAAAGGGAACCGCTAACACCGAGGGCCTCTCCAACAATAAAACAGGATACCACCACGTCATTTTCAGAATTTTCAAGCCACTGCTCAAGATGATTTATTTTCAAAATCTGTATACATTCGAGAAAGAGCAAGAAAACAACTCTTTAGAAAGGGAGGAGACGGAGCCATCTCAAAATTTAATGCTACTATAAATATCATGGGAAACAAGTTCAAACTCCAGAGTTCTACCGTTTGGAAGGTTTCATTCTTGAAAATAGAAAGACAAGACACAAGTGGCAAGAGGGCAGATGGAGAATGCTTTGTGCCCGACATCCGCTCAGACTTTGTGACGTCACACCTAGCTGCAAACATCTGGAACAGTCCCTCCTGAGGGCCCAACTAACTTCCATTAGACTTTTCTTCTAGGAAGGATGAGCTTTGAGCCAGGCCCTGTAACGCACACAGGATGTGAAGCTTCTTTTCATTTCATGGAGGAAGAGTGGCGCAAGCCCCAGAACATACGCTGGCTTCTGTGTGTCTCACCCCCAAAGTTCCCTCAGCTCCCCTTGCCCTCCTAGCGCTTGCCCATCTTACTCCTCTTTTCCTTCCACAACCAAGCTCCCCTTGTCCCCCCAGTCTCATTGTCCCCCCCCCCCATCATTTTGCAGTTGGATTCTAGCTCCCTCCACATTCCAGAAACTGCTTCTCCAACCAGGGACCTTCCCAGTGCCATATAGACTTGGCCGCTCTGTCAATGGACTCTCAACTCACTTCCACCTTCATGGAACATCCTCTTGTTAAGAATGTCCTAGACACTACAGTCTGGTCCTTCCCATGCCTGAAGACTCTTCCTCTGGGCTTCACTGCCCCTCTTCCTCCCTGACCTTGGAGTCTTCTCCCTCCCCTACTCCCACTGCACTTGCAGCAGAATTCAGGACTTAGGGGGTCCCTGAGATCAGAAGACCAGGGTAGCCCACAGGAACTAGAAACCCAAGACAAATAACGCTGCCCTTGTCCTCTCCTAATACAACGCTTGCTCCTGCTTCCCTGGCGGACAGCCCCCATCAGCCCCTCCTCACTGGAGCCTATGGTTCACCCCCTAGCCTTCCTCTCTGTGTCTACTTCCCTGCTTCTGGGCAGGACTGCCGTGAGAGCCTCCAAACTCTTCTTCCCTCCCCAAACCCATCCTCTCCACTGCTCAGAACCTTCTAACCAGCCCCAACATGGCCACTTCTTGCCCAGTGGAAACCTCCTCACTGGCCCCAGTAACCCTTCTCCTGGGCAGCCAGTGACTTCCCGTTGAGGAGCAACAACTTGTTAAATTAAATGTTCTTGGGGCGTCTAGGTGGATCAGTTGTTAAGCATCTGACTCTTGATTTGGGCTCAGGTCATAATCTCACAGTTTGTGAGGATTGAGCCTCATATCGGGCTCCACACTGACAGCTTGGACCCTGCTTGAGATTCTCTCTCCCTCTCCCTATGCACCTTCCGACTCATGCTCACTCTCTCTCTCTCTCTCTCTCTCTCTCTCTCTCTCTCTCAAAAATAAACATTAAAAAGTAAGTTAAATATTCTTGAAGAATCAATGTAAAAATGTCCTTGCAAAAGCATCACTTTCACCCTCTTCTTGCATTTAGACATTTATCACTAGGAGGTAAAAGGAATCGAGTTACACATAAATACTTTGGGAATTGAGTGAGATTCCCATGAGATAACCCAGAGATTATCTCACATAGACCAAGATCTGTGGCGATGTACATTTATGAATGTACTGCTAATAGTTGTGTGATGATTATAGGGAACTTTCACGTCTTGCTTCATTACAAACATCACATCTGGCCACACCCAAGAGGTGTGTGATACATGTGGATATACTCCAGCATACATGTGCTGGAGGAAAAACGGAAGGTCGAGACTGGCCGGCCTGTTGGATAAATTCCAAAGTCCCTAGCTTCCGTGACCCCTCCCCTTTCCTATCTCATTAGCCATATGTCCCACCACCCTGCCCCCCAGTAGATGACCATGAGAAGCCACACTGACCACCATTGCCGTGCTCAGAGTGTTCCCTCTGTTCCTTGCTTCTCACCTGGAAAACTCCTGATCATCCTGCCAGACTCAGTTGACTTTCTTTCTCCTGTGAACCCATCCCTGACATGGTCTACGATTTCCAACCTCTAGACTCAGCATCCAGAAGGCAGGGACACCATGTCATCTCCAGATCGCTGGAACCTAGTGTGTCCGCCACTCGATACATGGAATAAATGTTGGGGATAGGAAGGCTGAAACCCACAAGCAAAATAACTTGTAGTTACATATTTTTGTTTCTCGTTTCAATTCGGTGACAACATTCTCCTTTTTGATTCAGGTTTGACTAATCGGTGCGCATGCCCCTCTAAAGCTGGAGAGTACCAAGAGAAGCAAGCTGGGCTCTCAGTGTGCAGGCAGCAAATAAAGTAGACGCAGCTCACACAAGTGCCTTATTTGCCAGTTTCCCTTCCGTGAGGCACCTATTTCTGAAGTAAGGATGATGTCAGAGCTTTGGCAGAGCTGTTAGTGCAGGGAAAGCAAGACAACAAAGCCGTCCGTCCCTTCCTGTCTTCTGAAAGGTTCCCCTTTCTAAATGGCAATGAACTTGAACGATCATTAGAAGTATTCTTTTAAGCTGCTCATTTCCAGGGAACCAGATTTGTACTCTGTCCTAATTTCTGCTCTAACAGAATCAGACCTGAAACTATTTCATTTTTTGCATCCATACGCTCCGTGAGGCTTAGAATTTTGACATCGATGAGTGAAGACGGGATGTGCCTGTCTCCTAACATCCAGACGGATACACCAGCATGAGTCTCAGATTGTGGCCTTCTACACTGTGGACAAATAATTTTTGTTTTGGGGTAGATTTTCAAAAAGGGGGATATTATTTTTGGTTCACGGTTGTCTTTCCACCAACATGTCTCCCTCCCCCAGATGATCTAAACCAATCAGTGAGTGAGTATCTGTCTCTCTGTCTCACTCTCAAAGTTTATAGAGAGCTTTACTGGCTTGGATAACCATCTTCCAAGCTCCAAGGTCATGTGTAGGTCACTGGCTTGAACCACAGATGAGCAAGCCAACTCTTCTCTCCCAGGCTGCTGCTTCAAGAGCAAAGGGAGGGGAGCAATGCTCAGCATGCACAGAACTGCTGGCCTCACGGTCAAAATGAAATGGCAGTTTGCCAGGAGGGAGCCTGGACCACATCTTAGGAGTCCTGGCTCTAGGGACACAGCCTCTCACATGGCGGGACCAACATCGCCTTCCTGGACACGAGGCTCAGAGTCCTGAGAGTAATCAGAGATCTACAAATTGTGACATGCTCCATTCAGGGCACGATATAGCTAAAGATATGGCATCTGTATCAATTTATCACAGGGCAGAATCACAGGGTTGCTTCTCAAGTGGGAACCTGAGACTAAAGCGATGCAGGGAGCACCTCCCCTACCAGAGAAGACCCAGGAGGCTTTTTCCCTTTCATGTCGTTGCGGACATCACAAAGCTTAGCACCATAAGTGGTTTCTCCTGCTGATCCCAAACACCAAGAAGGAACGGACAATTCTTACTCCTGAATGAAAAGCACAAAGTACCCATGGTCCTTCTTAAGGAGCGCAGTAGAAAGATGAACATCTGCCCCGTGGTATGAAGGAGACCATCCAGGTCCCGGAGACACACTGGACAGGGAGCACCTGGGAGGCTTCCTCTGCAGTCCTGTTCTCCAGCCTCCACAAACCACAAAACCCCACACACCCTTGGCTGGAAGCACAAGTGTGTGCGTCCCAACTCAATGCGGTTCCCACTGTAGATGTTCATTCTCGTTCTCCTCCAGAACCAGCATCGTAAGTGATGGCTACACGCTCGGCCAACCCACAAACGCCTGATAAACCTGTAATAAAGTGGAAATACGGCACCAATAATCCTATAAAACTGAACCGCTGCGTGTTGTAGCTGAAAGCATATCTGTGGCTCCAATTGGGGATCCTAAAACACAATTCCCTGGTGTTACGAGTGGTGACTTCCCAGCCTAAGGTTCAGGCTGCAACTCTTATTTTGGGAGCAGGAGCTACAAAATCGAGGGGGGCATCATCTGAAAACCAGAATGTGGGAGAAAGGACTAAGGGGCAGGAGTCAACTGTGGGGGCAGCATGGTGAGGGGTGGGGGGCTGAGTTCAGGAGAATGAGTAATTTCTAGGGTAAGTGGAAGACATTAAAAACTCAAAAGTTCAAGGCAATATGATAGAAAGTACAGGAATCAAATAATGAAGTTTAGCTTCATGAACCATTTACTTCATTTTCTTACATTTCTCGTTTCACTGCATCAGATTGAACACTTGGTGTCAGTCCAGGGACCAGACGTTGCTGGTTTAGATTAAGACTCCTAGGGTCCCATCCAGTTCCAGAAAAACTGAGATTCTATAATTCTGAGGCAAAGTGCCATCTCAGAGTCGCCAAAGAAGAATGGAGAGGATTAAGAGAAAAAAGAAAGGGGTGGGGGGGACGGATAACAAAAAGGAAGGGGATCCAAGGAGAGAGAAAGTATGCAACACAAGGCGTTCCCGGAGTCTGAGTTATTCCACAGTAGGACAGGAAGCAAAGATAAGAACACTTGATTACAGCTCAGCTTCCCTCCAACAGAGGCTCAGACTGAAGCAGACAGTCCCCGCACGGCCCCTGAAATCATCTGCTGGTCTCATTATACCAGAGCGGCCCATTTTGTTAGCATGCATGAAGAACTCCCTTCAGAGGACCCGCTAAAAATGGCGGGCAACCTTACTGGCAAGGATAGAGGGCACACACTACACACAGGGAAGAGAGAAAACATCCAGGCAAACACATCTCCAAATGACTGCACTTATTTAGGAGTTGTGCCAAGTGCTCTTAACTCCTTGTTGCTCCAGCCCACATTCCTGCCCCCCAGGTCCGTGGTCCCAGGAACAAGAGCTCCGTCAAGTCAGAGATTTTGGTCTGTTTTGTAGACTGTTGTTAACCCCCGGTGCCCACAATTGTGCCTAGGCCATAGTAAGTGCTCAATAAATATTTGTTGATGGGCTAGAATAATACATATCTTACAGAGAGAGTGCGAAAACAGGATTTTTTTCCCGAGGTTACTTTACCCCTCATGGGTCCTACCACCACCATCCCCCAGTCTGTGATCCTGATGCCTGCTGGCTTTGAGTACACTGTTCCACAAATCTGAATTCATTTACCTCTTTCCCAAATATTTCTCTGGGCAAGATTTTCCTCATTAAGCAGGGCCTGACTGCAGCATAGGAAGGACTCTTTGCAAAACTCTCTCTGCGTTCTGATCTTTGAGGCAGGGTGTCACATATGCAAATCCACGGCACCTGGGCCAAGGGCACGCCCAGGCCCTGCTTGCAGGGCTTTATGGTGCACTAATTGACTGGGTTAAGTCCTGAAGCTAGGATTACCTTCCAGAGTCAAGCTCCCCATAGGCCCTCCCTAAATGTTTTCTGATGATGGCCAAGTAGGCAAGTTCAGTCCTTTCTCCCCAGAAACACGATACTGCTTTCTATACCAACAAGAATTAATTCAAATCCCTAGTGAGCAGTCCAGGATATGAAAATTACAGTAATCTAATCTTGTAGAGGAAGAAGTATGAATCATCATTACACGGTCTGACAAAGAGCAAAATGATTAATCCCAGGCTGTGCAGAGGTTAGGGTCCATGGCCATGGCTCCTCGTGGGCTACAAAACAAACAGTGGGACCCACCAGGCAAACATCAGAGAGACAACATGGTGGTTTTCATCCCAGGGGAGGAGAAGCAAAGAACAACAATGCTATGTTCTCAGGACCACACTTTAAACTTTTTATTCTGAGGGGGAAGAGGAGAGAGGGGCTCTGGAGCCCCAAAACCTTGGGTGTTCTATCCGCTGACTCTGATGTAAATTCCTTAAGCTCTGAAGCTTACTTAGAAGTAGGAACTGTGGGCCTTGCAGAATCAGGGCATCTCAAAACTAATTAGAAACCCCAGTTGTACATAGGACAAGCAGGGCGATGGATAGCAATACCTAGCAGAATATTCTCCTAACTGCAACAGAGAAACTACAGTTTTGAAGGAAAGTCTTGGCCTTTTCCTGAAACTTGCAGAAAGAACACTGAAGCTCCCCATCTACCATCGAGAAACCACAGCCCCAGTGCACTGGGGATGCTGGTCAGGTCACCCGCAGCCCTGAACCATCATGGGCTTTTTTTTTTCTTTTTTTCTCTTGCACAGCTGTGTTCAATTTTCTGTCCTTGGGGTTTTAAAGGAACATTTATTCTAGGGCCAGGATTCCCAAGTTTTATGGTTATACAACTCCCTCCCAGGGCCAAAGAATGTTTGAAAAGCCTAAACTCGGCAAAGAGAATTAGTAAAAGTATCCAAATGAAAGTGAAATAAAAACTTAGGACCCGTTCCAATTTAGACTCAACCTCTCGATTGTATTGTACCTTCTGTTTGTTCTTTAAGATATTTACTACCTATTTCTCATGCCCGTATGGGGGGGGGGGGGGGGGGGGGGGGGGGGTGTGTGTGTGTGTGTGTGTGTGTGTGTGTGTGTGTGTGTGTGTGTGTGTGTGTGTGTGTAAAAACAGAAGAAGACCAAAGGTATATTTATATTCCTCCATGGCTTGTGTTTCCCATTCTATGACAAATTTTATTTTAAATAAGGCCTGCATCTTACATTGGGTTAAAAAAAACTGCCAAAAAAGAGATTCCTTTAGGATTTTTATTTTGCTTATTTTTCCTATTTAGAGAACTCGATACCTCCTAGTTTCTGATAGGAGGACAGCACTTTAAGAACTTGTATTTTTACTTAAAAAGCCAATTTAGTGGCATTTTTAGTTGAAATACTCTGAGTACATTGCCAACATTAAAAAATCATTGCCCCCCAACACACCCCACGAAGAGAGTAGAAGGCCCTCACCAGCCCATGAAATGCTAATCAGCTTTCTGAGTGCAGCCAAATAAGCTTATTTCAGAAATTCCAGAAGTCCCTTACATGTTTTCTTCTGTCTTCTCTCTTCATGTCACCTAGATTCCCACATCTCCAAGAAATCTGCCCAAAGTCTCTGTCTACGTCAATTTACGAACCTCGCTTTTATGTTTGTCTCCCAAAGGCTGGTGGCTTGTTTCATACACTCATCTGGTCTGACAAGGCAAAATTCAGGCCTCGGGGCCTGGGGTTTGTGACACAGCACACAGCACCCACATTAGAGGCCTGGCTGCCTCCCAAGACACACATGACGTTTTTGAGAAACAAAGTAACTTGCACAGATCCACCCTGAGCACAAAAATGGAATCAGTGCTCCTCCGTACAAATGAGCTGAAATGTGGTCAGTAGCACCTGCTTAATACAGTCCAATTCTCTGAAAACAATGAGAAAACGCTGTCAGCTGACCTTGTCTGCCCCCAGTCATGGTGAGCAGGCATCTCTCAAGAAGCAACGGTGAGTAGAAGAGACCAAATCCTCTCCCGCAGCCACTTTCTCGTGCTCTTTTAAAATCAAGATCCCAAAAGCGCCTGTTAGCACGGCCCGATAGCCAAGCTGACAGGCTGAAGTTCAAAGGATTCCTCCTGGATAACCACTCCAATTCTCCCATGATTGGAAGTTGCCGCAAGTTACTGAAATCTCTACACCTGGGTGGGGAGCAGCTGAAAAAGACAGGCTTGTCGAGTCAGGGTTTCTCCTAAGCTGGTGATTTCCTCGGCAATCTACTTCTAGCCAAGTAGAACACACTACTGTATCGTTTTCTTATAATAATAAATGAAAAACCTTGTGCACTAGAACAAATTAAGATGCTTCTTTCAGAAGAAGAATTTTTTAAATTTTTTATATTGTTTAATTAAAAAAAATTTTTTTAGTGAGAGAGAGAGAGAGAGACAGAGCATGAATGAGGGAGGGGCAGAGAGAGAGGGAGACACAGAATCCGAAGCAGGCTCCAGGCTCTGAGCTGTCAGCACTGAGCCTGGCGTGGGACTTGAACCCACGAACCATGAAATCATGACCTGAGCTGAAGTCAGATGCTTAAATGACTGAGCCACCCAGGCGCCCCTCAGGATAAGAATGTTTTAATGAAGGTAATAATGAAATCTTCCTCCTTCAAAATGTCCCAATGTGTGTCCCCTTACACATACAGTGAAACACAACCCAACAATAATAATCACATAAATTTGTTTTTAAAAAACCCCACACACAAGAAATCCTTACAGGGAGCCTTTCACCAGGGCTTGGAAAACAAAGATGTTTTCTAATTTCATGCCAAGCCAGTTAGAACACACTGGACTTTAAATACATTGTTTTCGGATAGGTCATTTATATTCCACATAAAAGGCAGAAATTTGAGCTAAAACTCAAATGTTAAAGTTTGAGATACAACTTTAAAAACCTGACTTAATAAAGTATGCTTGCATGGGCGCACGCACGCGCACACACATCTTGTCAAAGAAAAAACAAACAGCACCCCTTGGAATCATCTAAGACGAACGACCTCTAGTCATGTGCTCAAAACATGTTTGCTCCGAGCGTTAAACGGGCTTCACAGCCTAAGTAGCAGCCTGTTTTCTCAAGAGACGGGAAAGCCGGGGTTGTTGTCTGAAGGAACATGTATCTTAAAAAGTGCTTTTATAGCATCTAAATTAGTAAAGAAGCACGAAGGAAGAACACGCTAATGTAGACGGTAAGATGCATCGTCAACGCACTTCTGAGGTTTATGAAACACAGCTCCCTCAAGCGTTTGTATGGAGGCCTTTTGAGAGAACTATCACTTTTCTTTCCACCTCGCACAGTCCCGGTGGTCCCAGCACTGAGTTCACTCGGGTCTGAAGAGATTCAAAGCTGCCATGTATCCACAGCCAGGACTCTGCTGTATAAAGACCCTCACCGCATCTAAAAGCATGGGATGCCTTTTCTCTCTGTGCTGACTTCAAAGGATGAGTTTTACACAGTTCAATCTAAAAAGCACACTATTGGGGCTCCTGGGTGGCTCAGTTCAGTGAAGCGTTCGACTCTTGGTTTCGCCTCAGGTCACAGTCTCGTGGTTTCCTGGGTTCAAGCCCCACGTCAGTCTCTGAGCAGGCAGCACGGAGCCTGCTTGGGATTCTCTCTCTCTCCCCCCCTCTCTCTCTGCCCCTCCTCTGCTTGTGCTGTCTCTCTCTCACAATAAATAAATAAACTTAAGGGAAAAAAAAGAAAGAAAAAGCACATGATCAATAAAATCCTTCTCTCAGCCTTCTCACAAAGTAAAAGAAAATCAAAACCATCAGAAAACAAAGCAAAGAAGGACACTCTTCTCTGGACCCCAGCCTAGAGCTACTCTCCTGCCCCACCCCCACCTACAAGTTGGCAGCTTCCTAGACGCAGTATTCACACCCAAAGTTGCTGGCTCCGAGGGAAGAGATAGCCTTCAAACCCTACCAGCATTTGGGTGATTCAACAGGGCAGGAAAGGATCCCAGAGCAATCTTCACTAGAATGTGGTTCCAGCAAAACTTCTAAAATCAGTCGCCCTACCTCTCTCTACTCTAGGATTTCACATCCCCTCTTCAACCCACTGTTCTGGAGTCTCCACTATGCAGCTACTCTTGCCAAGATCATCAACAGCATCCATCTTGGCAATTCCAATCCGTCCTCCTCATTCTGACTTCTCAGTAGCATCAGCTCTGTGGACACCTCCCTCCTTCCGAAGTCACCCGAGCTTCGTGACCTCATACCCCTCTACTTTCCTTCCTCCCTGGCTGACCCCTCCTCAGGTTTCTTTGTTGGCTCTCCTCCTCTAGTCCATCTCATTCTGAGCCTCCTTTGCTCACACACACAGAGTTCTCATCCTCTCCTATGGGTTTACCTATCATGTAAATGTTACCTGCATTCAGGATTTTTTCCCTGAGTTTCAGAATCACATTCAACTGTTGACCTAACATCTCTATTTGGATATTTACCAGGTACCTCAAACTTAGAATGTCCATAACAAAACCCTTGATCCTCAAAGTTGGCACTCCCCATTAAAACAAAACAAAAAACAAAACAAAACAAAACAAAACCTCCTCTCCCAGTCTTTATTCCCCTGAGAAGTTTCCAGGGCCCAAATCTGAGAGGCATCCTTAATTCCTCCCCGGTCCTCACTCCCTATATCTCACTTACCACCAAGTGTTGATGGTTACACCTCTAAGACATATCCTTTTTTAATATATACATCAGCTTTACTGATATGTAATTCATATACCATACGATCCACCAAGCTTAAAGTGTACAATTCAATGGTCTTAGTTTATTTATAGATCTGTATGACCACTATCAAATCAGTTTTCGATATCTACAGCACCCCAAAAAGAAACTATGTACCCATTAGCAGTCACTCTCAGTTTCCCCCTGGACATTGCAGTCCTGTGCATCCGTTAACCTTTCTGTCGCTATAGACTTGTCTGTCATATAAATGGAATTATGCAGTGTGGTCTTTGTGTCTGGCTTTTTTCACTTAGCATATTATAGCATGTATCAGTACTTCATTCCCTCTTATAGCCGAATAACATCTTATCGCACGGATATGCAATATTGTGTTTGTCTGCTTATTGGTTGACAGACATTTGGGTTGTTTCCATTATTTGGCAATTATGAACAATACTGCTATGAATATTCGTGTTTTTATACAGACACACGTTTTCATTTATCTTGGTATATACCTAGGAGTGAATATGCTGGATCATAAGGCAACACCGTCTAACCCAATGAAGAACGCCAGACTATTTTCCAAAGCAACTGCTTTGGAAAAATTTTGCATGACCACCAACAGTGTATGAGAGTTTCAACTTCTACACATCCTCATCAGCCTTTGTCCCTGTTTCTCACAGTGGCTATGAAGTAGCATCACATCGTGGTTTTGATTTGCCTCTCATTAACAGCGAGTGATGTTGAGAATCTTCTCGTGTGCTTATTAGCCATTCGCCTATCTTCTTTGGAGAAATGTCTGTTCAGATCTTGGCCTATTTTTGAATTGGGTTATCTTTTTATTACTGAGGGGTGAGCGTTCTTTATATATGGTCCATATATGTCCCTTATCAGATTATAGGATTTTCAAACATTTTTTCTCATCCTGTGGGTTTTCTTTTCATTCTCTTGATGGTAAGCTTTTAATTTTGATGTCCAAGTTATCTATTCTTCTTTTTCAGTTGTGCTTTTGGTGTTACATTTCAAAAAAATCGTTGCCTAGCCCAAGGCCATAAAGATTAATACCCATGTGGTCTTCTAAGAGTGTTAAAGTTCTAGGTTTTACATTTAGTCCTTTGATTCACTTTGAATTACTTTTTATATATGGTGTAAGGTAAGGGTCCAACTTTTTTCCTTTTCATGGTGATATCCAGTTGTCCCACACCATTTGTTGAAGAGACTATTTCCCAAAGAATTGTCTTAACACGTTTGTCAAAAATCATTTACCATACATGTATGCATTTATTTCTGATCAATTCTATTCCAAAAATCTATAGGTCTATCCTTAAGCCAGTACCACACTTGCTTGATTACTGTAGCTTTATATTAAGTTTTGAAATCAGAAAGGACAAATCTTCCAATTCGCCTCTTTCTCAAGATTGTTTTGCTCTTCTGGATCCCTTAAATTTCTATATGAATTTTAGTCTCTGTCAATTTCTGCAAAAAAATCCCCTGAGATTTTGATACAGATTACACTGAATCTATAGATCAATTTAGGGAGTGCTGCCATTTTAACAATAGTAAGTCTTATGATCCATGAACATCAGATGTTTTGCCATTTATTTAGATTTTTTTTTTAATTTTTTCAACGTTTTGTAGTTTTAAGAGTGTAAATTTTACATTTCTCTGATTATACTTATTCCTATTTTTTCTTTTTCATGTTATTATAAGAGGAAATATTTTCTTTTTTTTTAAAGCTTATTTATTTATGTTTGAGAGAGAGAGAGAGAGCATAAGCAGAGGAGGAGCAGGGGCGGGGGGCGAGGAGAGAATCCCAAGCAGGCTCCACACTCAGCATGGAGCCCGATGTGGGGCTTGATCCCACAACTGCGAGATCACGACCTGAGCTGATATCAAGAGTTGGGCTTGGGGTGCCTATGTGGCTCTGTTGGTTAAGCGTCTGACTTCGGCTCAGGCCACGATCTCATGGCTCATGGGCTCAAGCCCCGCATTGGGCTCTGTGCTGACAGCTCAGAGCCTGGAGCCTGCTTCAGATTCTGTCTGTCTCTCTCTCTCTCTGCTCCCTCCTGCTACCACCACCACTTGTGCCCTCTCTCTCTCTCTCTCAAAAAATAGTAAACATTAAAAAAAAAATTCAGGCTTAACGGACTGAGCCACCTAGGCACCCCTAGAGGAAGTTTTTTTTTAATTAATTTTTTTAAATGTTAATTTATTTTTGATTGAGAGAGAGAGAGAGAGAGAGAGAGACATCAGGAAATATTTTCTTAATTTTATTTCAGATTGTTCACTATAGATGTATAGCAGTACAATTGATTTTTGTATATTGATCTTGTATCCTGCAACCTTCCTGATAGTTTAGTGGATTCCTTAGATCATTCCATACCCATGATCATGTCATTTGCAAACAGAGATAGTTTTACTTCTTCCTTTCCAAATTAGAAGCTTTTTATTTCATACCCTTTCCTAGCTTCCCTGGCTAGAACTCCCAGTACAATACTGAATAGAAGTGATGAGAGTGAACATCCCTGTCTTGTTCCTGATCTTAGGGGGAAAGCTTTCAGTCCTTCATATTCAGTGTGATCAGTTAGCTGTGGGCTTCTCATAGATGCCCTTTTCAGGTTAAACAACTTCCCTTCAATTCCTGCTTTGTTGTTGTTGTTTGGTTTGTTGTTGTTGTTTTTTTTAATCTTAAAGGGGTGTTGGTATTTGTCTAATACCTTCTCTACATAAGACATACCCTTTCACACTTATGTTTCCTTCTGTATACTCTTCCTATACCATCTCCATAGCTCAGTATTTCTCATCTTTAGAGGTCTCTAATTTAGGAATTCTTGAACCATCCTGAATTATTCAAAAATCTCTATCTATCACTCTCTCTTCCCCAGTCTATCACCTAAACTTCAAAGCATTCAGCCATTAGTATTGTAAGTACGAATTTTGATAATCCTTGGTTTAGTATTTGCCAGCATGTATTCATTGTTTTTATCTTCACAACAACCTTACTAGGTAGACGCTCTTATCACCATTTTATAAATGTGGAAATAGAAAGAGAGTTTAAGGGTCTTGTTCTGGGTTATAGAGTTTATAAGTGGCAGAGTCAGGTTAAAAACCCAGGTCGCCTCGCTCCCAAGACCATTCTCTTAAACATTTGCTATCATGTCTATCAATAATTGCTTTTACCTCTTACCTTATTTGCTATCTGTATGCAGGCACCGCCAATCTCATTTATTGCTGTATTTTTAGCATCTAACACCATGTACAGCTGGTGTTCATTAACTAGTTAGCGAACAAATGGGACACGGGTCTCAGGATGCCCCACAAGAAACGAGTTCCACGTGACTCTGGTAAGTACTACTGACTAATTCACAAGGCTCATTCGTTTTTGAGACCCTTCCGTAAGAAAGTTTGCTTAATTTTAATTCAATGTTTTCTAAACTCATTGAGGCACCAACCCATCTTCCCACCTTTGTCCCCACTGCATTAATAGTCTAGGGAACTGTGTTCCTCGGAACGCACATTGAGAAATACGGCCCCAGAGAGGCAGTCCAGACAGCACAGCTCCTGGAAGGATGCGTGTGTTCTCCTTTCTGTGCCGGCTCCACTCTCATCTAAAAAGTCTAACCTAGGGTCCCTGAGAGCTCTTCCCTAGCCACAGCTCAGTCCAAAAAGAAAACTCCAATACTAAGTTTTCCTTTTTCTTTCCTGGAGCTCCTAAAGGGCCCACTGGGACACTAAGGAGATATAAAGATTTTTCCAACTATCAGAAGGGCTCATCTCCCCTGTGCGTTTGTGGTCCTGTAATTTATCACAGAGGGAGCTGTAATCTTCTCAGAGCTCTGGTTTGTTGAATGTGATTCAAACAAATTCACCCTTCATGATGTATACTTTAACCTATTTTCAGAATGCAGTCAAAGCCAGTGATGTGTTAACCACAAAATTATTATATTTCTTTCCTATATACTTACTGTACTGCTGATATTTAAATCATAGCTTCAGATGTCGAATGACTTCAAAATCTTCGTAGCTCTCTGAGTCTTCAAGGTTATCTACTCAGACTTTCTCTGAAAAAGGAGAAAAAAATTTCAACTTAGAAATCTAAGAAAAAAAAATTAGCCAATAATATAAGACAACCACATGTATGAGCAAAACAGGATACACTGCTGTGATTAATTTTCTGCTCCTAAAGAGATTTTACTCTTTCAATTATTCATCTACATCAGCTACAGCAAATTACAGGCAGTGGTTAGAGTACCTTTTAAAACCTCTTAGAAAAAATACTCAATAAAAAAAAAAAGTCTTTCTTTCATCTTAAACCCAGTAATAAAGTCATTTCTATGCAATGGTTCTCCACAGTTTCTATACATTTATATATTTGGTCTAAAGGCAAGAATTATCTTGAATAAATATGAGCACTTTCTCAAATACAAATTTACATCAGATCCACATAAGGGGACTTGGAAAAGAAGCCTTGTAACAAAGGGAGACTTGAAAACACAGAGAAGGATGGGTTGGAATTCATCAAGGAATTGGATGTGTATTGCCAGAAGGAAGTGAAAAAGGCCCAACTCCTTAGAAAAAGAGAGACACTGAAGAAAGAAGTTGAAGACTAGCATAAAGTCTAGGGTGTCCAGAGTGAGTAACTGGGCTAGAACTCAGTCTATGCCATTAAGTCCACACAGATAAAATCTTCAACAGCTCTTTTCCTCACATGCTGGGGAACGAGGGAAAACCCCACTCGTATTAGAAATATAAACGAGGAGGATGAAGGCATATGTCCATTTCCCAGTGTGATTTTCCTAGCTGCGTGTAATCTGTATACAAGATAACTCACTTGCTAACAGGTTCATTTCTTACACTCCAAATGGCTGACTGCCTGCGTGGCATTCCAATGCCTCAGCTGGGGAGAGGGGTACCAAACATAAGCAAGGCTCCAGCCCTGAGATCCCGGACGAAAGAGGAAAGCCCCTGGTTCTGTTAGATAGTTAGTGGTTAGTTGGTCAGTGGTTGAATGTTAGTGGCTTTGGAAAACCTTTGTTTCGGGAAACTGAGGCACTTCCTCTTATCTCCTCCCGATGTCTGTTCCGTGCTTCCTTGCATTACCGTTTGAAAAAGTCATCTTAGCAAAGAGTTCACTCAAGCACGGAAGGCCCTGAGCTGGACAGCGGCCAACCACACACCAGCGTTGTAAAGGACCAGGGCTGGCGTCAGTTCTTAGTTTGTAGAAACATATGGGAGGCATGGCATCAGATCCTATCTTACCTAGTGTAGAAAGAACGGGGTTCCTCTCCACAAGCCCTTGCTGAGACAACTTATGAGGCAATCAGTTTGTGGTGATGAGGGGATGCAGGGGAGTCAACCCACATGAAGTTCCCCCAAAGCAAAAAAAAAAAAAAAAAAAAAAAAACATTATTGTCACCCAGGCCCAGTGAAATTCAGACAGCTGTGAACTCTTGCTTCAAACCACAAATATGGTTGTGGTAAACACAGACAAACTATTGGGTTTAAGTAGACTATCTCTTGTGCCAAAAATACATATATATTTCTTTTCCCTCCTCCCCCACAAATCTGTTTATTACTAAAAAGCTCTGGAGCCTTGTGAACTGGGCTAGACCAGTGTAAGCCTGTCTTTCCCCCGGGGCCCTCCTCAGTATACTAAACTGGGGAGGGATTTGCCTGCATTAGAGAAGGAGACCCACTTTCTGTACTGGCCACAGAGCAATGAAGAATGAAATTATTCAAAAGGAGAAAGGCCAAGAGAACCGAAAGAAGCCAAGAGGTAAGGGAGAAGAAGAAATCCTCATCTCTCCCTCTTCGATCTATTCTCCACCAGACTCCCATGTCTGACCTTGGCCCAAGTCCCTCAAGCGTCCTCCCGAGCAGGGCTTCTCAAAGTTGAGTGTGCAGGAGGGTCCCCTTGGAACTCTACAACTGTGGGTCAAGAAAGAAGAGAATCTACACAGTGGAGATCATGAGCCCAAGGACCAAGAAGGAGTCTGAAAGGCCTGTACCTACATCACTAGTTCCGGGAATCTGGCTTTCCCAGAGACAACCTGTCACTAGCTAAGAAACTTCAGAATATGGTTGCTGACAGGTAAGCGAAACCATAAATCGGCTTTAATGCACACAAGATAACTTGGGGAAAGAAAAGAGCAAAACCGCAAAGAGGAAAGGGTCCAAATTAAGTGACGGGCTGAAGTTTAGTAAACTGGTCAAACCTGCATAACGGCGGCAAAATTCCAGAGGGAAACAGGGCTCTGGGGGAAAGAGCATCAATGTGCAGCAGGCAGAGGCACCCAAGTCAGGGTCTTAGCTCGTCTTGCCAGGGCTCGTTCCCACCTTCTGAAATATTGCTTCCGGGTCAAAAACAAACTTTCACCTGACGTTCAGATGATTACACACCCCTGGACAAAACCTCTCATATGACTTTGTGACTAATTCTAGACCAGCTGCATCTGGAGGGAAGATACACCAGAGAAAAACATACTTTCATGTTTCAAAAGACTTAGGTTTGACAGGAGGTGCCGATGGAGGTGCCCACAGTGAAAGGACCTTTATGGTGAGTTTTATTCACATACTCCTTAACTAACTACAGTGTCAGATGCCTCGAGGTTTGGAGCATCTAGCAAGGTCTTCCCCTTCCTCTATGAGGCATCCAATTACAGACCCTAGGGATGAAGCTTCCACGAGACCCACTTTTGCTCTGGCTACCCATCTTTCTTTTCCTGGATGCCTACAGCAAGGGAAGGAGGTTCTTAAAGATATTTTCAGGAGCCATGGGCACTTCCTCCCTCTCCTCATATAAATCTCAAGATACCTTTCAGGATTCAGCTTAGATGCCTCCAGTTTCCATGAGACCCTTCTCTGACTGTCTCACTTCTTCCTCAGTGAGTTTTCTCTCTCCTGAATTCGTGCCAATTATCTAATGATAAATGACCACTAGAATTAATTCTTGACTATCTACGGTTTGGTTAGCCAGGGAATCAATAATAATAATAAATAATCATTATTATTTGAGCATTTGTAAAACAAAAATAAACAAGATGCCTCCAAATCAACAAAACCATGCACCTGTTAGAAGGTAGCCACTAGCTGGAAGTATACAATAACCTGTAGACATCACCACAGGTCTGTAATTGTGTGGGGAGAGTCCCATTCCATTACCCCTTGGACATGTACTTACTATATTGGTGTCCCAGGTGTCATCTGCTAGCATTCATTCCAGGACCACACAAGTTGATGGAAAAACCATTAGTAAGTGACTGGACGGGTCATGTGCGGGAGCCACGGTTAGAGGCAATTAAGCAATGACAACAGTCGGAAGGTGATATAGGAGAGAGGACGCCAGGGACACTGTGGGGGGTGGGGACTCCCTTCAAAGATCACTGACGCCACTGAGATGACTTTAGAAAGAAGAAAGGACAGTTCTCAAGGACACACTAAGACAACCCAGGTTTCATTTTAATATGGGGGAAGGCATATAGAAATCTTGGTTAAAGAACAAATGATAGACCATTTTAAGAGTACTGACCATGGGCCCATTTTATCTGTGAAATGATTTATAGAAGAGTTTGTCATCCTGAACTCTTATGCTTGCAATATTTTTGCACATTAGGATCATATTTATGGAACAGTGAATGTTTTCTGAAATACTGGATTCTTCCCAAACTAAATGTTGGTAGTCTTCACTAAGTAATGGTATATTAAATGCATTCCGAAGTATAATTTGACTGTGACTATCCATTTGTATTCTACTTCTCTTTTTTTTTTTCATGTTTATTCTTTTTTTTTTTTATTTTTTTTTCAACGTTTTTATTTATTTTTGGGACAGAGAGAGACAGAGCATGAATTGGGGAGGGGCAGAGAGAGAGGGAGACACAGAATCGGAAACAGGCTCCAGGCTCTGAGCCATCAGCCCAGGGCCCGACGCGGGGCTCGAACTCACGGACCGCGAGATTGTGACCTGGCTGAAGTCGGATGCTTAACCGACTGCGCCACCCAGGCGCCCCTTTTCATGTTTATTCTTGTGAGAGAGAAACAGAGACAGAGTGTGAGTGGGGGAGGGTCAGAGACAGAGGGAGACAGAATCTGAAGCAGACTCCAGGCTCTGAGCTCTCAGCACAGAGACTGACGTGGGGCTCGAACTCACAAACCGTGAGATCATGACCTGAGCCAAAGTCGGACGCCTAACCGACTGAACCACCCAGGCGCCCCTCTACTTCTCTTAATCAAGAGTTACCTGCCTCTCATATGTTCATATATTTTTTCCTCTCTAAAATGAGACTGTGGGTTTTTAGCTTATATTGTATGTTCTTAGTATTTCATGGGCAGGAAGCCAGTGCTCAATAGATGCCGAAAGACCGACAGAGGTACCAGTGGGCATGGGGCAGCTCATTCCCCCCATGAAGGCTCTGGCAGCCAGCACTCCACCAGCTGCAGGAAGATGCGCACAATCAAAATAGCAACTGACGCGGGGACACATGAAGGAGAGGGAGCTAAAATAAGCACCTCAATCCTCCCTGGTGAGATCCAGAAGCTCCACCACCCTGCTGTCCTTGGGGCCATCTTCCTAGGGGGATACATTTCCCATTTGATGGGCTTTTGACTGTTACTGGCTAGGTCTCCCATATACCCCATTACAGTTACAGTTCTCAAAAGGTAGCATCAGGTCCTCTTATGTTTTCAAATATGCTCCTACAAAACCATGGGAGGTGTTCTGCTTCAAAATCCAAAGAATGTAGGTACTATCTAAAATCACAAGTAGAAAAATTAAGTTAATGGGCAGAATTCTCAATTTTACCTTCTGTCATATATATATATATATATATATTTCAAAATCTTTTGTGCCTTCTAGCACTTGTACTAGTACTTGCCTAGTAGTAACCACAAAATGCATAAACAAGTAGCAAGCAAACATTGAAGAAAAATTCAGCTTGCTGTTTGATAGACACATGTACTTGGGAATATGACTTTATGTTGTTTATAGCACCCAAATATAGCACTGTGGACCAAATGTTCATGTCTCCCAAAGTTGACATTTTGAGAAGTTCTAATCCCCAAGATGATAATATTTGCAGTTGGGGCCATTGGGAGGTGATTAGGTCCTGAAGGTGGAGTCCTCATGGGATTAGTGCTCTTATGAGAGAGAGGGGGGGGGGGGGGGAGAGAGAGAGAGAGAGAGAGAGAGTCAGAGAGCTTGCTGCTTCTCTCTGCTCTCCACCATGTGAAGACACAGCAAGGTGGCCATCTGCAAACCAGGAAGAGACCCCTCACTAGAAACAGAACCTGCTAACACCTTGATCTTGGACTTGCTAGCCTCTAGAACTGTGAGAAATAAGCATCTGTCATTTAAGCTATCCAGTTTATGTTATTCTTGTTACAACAACCAGAACTAAGATCTATATGAAGAGCCAACTTTATATTTAGTGATTAAATATATGTGTGTATACATATATATTATGTATAGACACATACACATATGTGTACATAATTACGTCTATAATGCCAAAACACATCATATGCTAAGTTGTGAAACAGAAAAACAGAATGCAACATTTCAGCATTTCCAAGTGTACCTCAAAAAGCACCATGACTTTCTCCAAGTGTCCTTAAACTTGAACAGTCTGAAAGCCACCACCTGAGTATATTTTTACTGGCAGTTCCAGAAGGCACTCTAGCTGTATAGCTGCCACAACAAAAAAGGCCCTTCACAGAATCAAGTGCTCACGGTTTCTTCTGTCAGAGGCAATTGGACTTCCCAGTGGATCACACCAGGCTCAAAGCAGCCACAATATCATGGCCCTCCTTTTGGGCTCCTAGACACTCACAGTCTATCTGTGCGATGCAGCACTTGGTGAAGACAAACATTTTCTATTACTCTCTACTGACTTCATGGGTACATATTTTCACAAAACTAAGGTTATTACGCTGGGCTTTGCTCTTTCTTTCTTAAGTGAACAACAAACACCAAATAAAAGGCCTATTGATAAGCAAGCTGCATCTGATAAGAAAAATATGCTCTATGGGCTGGAGTTCACTCTCTGTATACTCTGCCTATCATCCCTTTCGATAGGTAAGGAGGTAATGGATCTCTTGATGGGTAAGGAGGTAAGGAGGTGACTTTTGGTCACTCTCACTTCCTTACTCTCATCTTAAGTTATGTCTTCTGGGTGCATGTCCCAGAGGTGGGTCTCAACAGGTTCAAGTATAAGGAGCTCCTGTCTAATCTCAAATTATTTCTTGTACCCACCCTCTGCCATCCGTTGCATAGTTAGTAAGACAATGTCAAAAGGCTACTATGAACTCAGTAATGCATCTCACAGATTTACATTTTATAAATCACAGCACTTAGGAGCATTTCAAGTAATAGTGCTTCTGTTGGGGGGAATGCAAATGGGCACAGACCCTGTGGAAAACAGTATGGGGGTTCCTTAAAAAAATCAAAATTAGAACTACCATATGATCCAGTGATCACACTAGCAGGTATTCACCCAAAGAATACAAAAATACTTTAGTCTTCTCTTCCATCTCCTTGAAAAGATGTATGTTCCCATACTTTTATGGCAGCATTATTTAAAGTAGCTAAAATAATGGCAGCAGCCCAAGCGTCCACTGATAGATGGATGGATAAAGACAATATGGTGCACACACAGACACACACACACTGGAATATTACTTGGTCATAAAAAAGAATGAAGACTTGCCATTTGCATGCAGAGACATGGATAGATCTAAACAGTTTAACACTAAGTGAAATCAGTCAGTCAGAGAAAGACAAATACCATATGATCTCACTCATATGTGGATTTTAAGAAACAAAACAAAGAAAGGGAAAAAAAAGAGGGAGGGAGTAACCAAAAAACAGACTCTTAACTACAGAGAACAACAGAGAACAACAGAGAACTACAGAGAACTACAGAGAACTCTTAACTACAGAGATCATTACCAGAGGGGAGGTGGGTGGGGAGATCGGTTAAACAGGTGATGGGGGTTATGAACACACTTATCTTCACGGACCAGCACCGAATAATGTACAGAATTGTTGACTCGCTCTCGTCTACCAAAAAACAATATAACAATGTATGTTAACTATACAGGATTAAAATATAAATAAATTGATACAGGGCACCTGGGTGGCTCAGTCGGTTAAGTGGCCGACTCCAGCTCAGGTCATGGTCTCGTTCGTGCGTTCGAACCCCGCCTTGGGCTCTGTGCTGACAGAGCCTGGAGCCTGCTTCGGATTCTGTGTCTCCCTCTCTCTCTGCCCCTCCCCTTCTCACGCTCTGTCTCTCTCCCTCTCTCTCTCTCTCCCTCTCTCTCAAAAATAAATAAATAAATGTTAAAAAATTTTTTTAAAAAAATAACATAAAAGCTTTAAGCGAGATTAACAACCTTTCACAAGATTCTACCCACTTCACAGTCAGTATCTCCAAGATAAATCTACACATCTTTAATAACACAGATTAGTTTCTGACTTCTCTGCCTAGGGCAAAACGGATCTTCATCACTGTGAAAGTCCAAACGCGGTTTGTAGCCCATACCTCCTGGGAGACACCTTATTGCCAGAAGAGAGACAAAAGAACTCTCTCCCCAGATCTTGGGGCAGGGCTCAACCTGCAGACCTCTGTCATGCAGATGTCCTCTGACTCTGCTACGCTTGCACCGAAGTGCCACTAAAGGCGGTCCTTACCCTTGAGATCGGTTGATTTGGCTTCCGGCAACCAAGTCAAACAGATGTGACCTTAGCATCTACTCAATATAAGGCCCCGAGTTGTGTGCAGAGAAGAAAAAAAGAAACTCAGGCAACAGTGCAGGTATGAAAGACTTTTAAAGAAAAGTAATTTAAAGGTCCAAGTAGAAGAAACGAACACAAAATGGAGAGGCTAAAAAGGGAAAGGGTAAACCCTAAGATTTCTCTTCAAAGAAGAAAGCCATTTGGGCATCTAATGCTTGAGGATGAAAAGGCAGGTCATGAAACCCTCACACCTTAGTGGTAGGAGCAGAAAATGGCATAGCCACTTGGGAGATCAGTTTGGTTGTCTTTTTATAAAGTTTAAATACATATTTACCATCTGACCCTGCCATCCTGGTCTTAGGCAGCGATCCATGAGGAAATGAAAACTAACGTTCCCATAAACTCCTGTACATGAATGATACGGGAGTTTTATTCCTAATCACCCAAAACTGGACACAACCCAAATGCCCTTCAATTGGTGAATGGGTAAGCAAACTCTATCTACACAACGGACTATTACTTAGCAATGAAGGAACAAATTACCAAAACACACAACGACATGGTTATATCTGAAGTGCATTAAGCTTAGTGACAGCTGCCAGACTCAAAAAGCTATATATTGTGTGATTCCATTTATGTGATGTTTGGAAAAGGCAGAACTCTAAGGACAGAAAACAGATCCGTGGTTGCCAGAGGTCAGAACCGAGGGGAGAGATTGATTACAGTGGAGCACGAGAAATATTTTAGGGTGATGGAGATTTACATCTTCACTGCGGTGGTTACATGACCAGGCACTTATCAAGACACATAGCCGTTTACTTTTTAAAAATGTGAATTTTAGTATGTGTAAATTATACATCAATAAATCAGACTTTTTTTTTTAAAGCAGCACTTAGCAATTATGCCAACAAAATTATCTCATGGAATGGGCCTGTTCTTACCTTCTACAAAGTTCTACAAGCCATTTATCCAAATTCCTCTATTAACTCCCACCCCCAATTTCTTCTCATACAATATTTATGAGATGATTGGTTGCTCATTTGTAGGAGAAAAAGCTCCTTCAGGCATATGAAATATCTTAAAGTAACCTCTGAGTCTTTAGATAATTATGGGAACTCTCCTGTATTAAAAATAGACTTGGGTGTGTGCCTCTTTGTTCTGGTGCTAAATATGAGCTGGCTGGTCACTGAGAAAAGCAGGCAGGTAAGACTCCAATGGTTCTGTCCATCTATACCGACTGTCACCACAAAACCATTAAATCACCAAGAAGTTCAGGTACCATGGACCTTACGTGTTGAACTACATTGAAGGTAAACCAAGGTTACTGCTAAAATCTTTAGGCAAGAAGTAAATCTAAGACAAACCTTGCAAACCTTTAGTAAGGTAGGAAAATCAAAAACATCACTGTACTATTAAACAGCATAACTGCTCTATGATTTGATCTACATATGCAGACTAAAAACAGTATGAACGACCCTGGTTCTTTCCTTCATTCAATACCCAGCAGATACATCTTTTTTTTTTTTTTTTAATGTTTATTTATTTTTGAGAGAGAGCGCGCACAAGCCAGGAAGGGGCAGAGAGAGGAGACACAGACTCTGAAGCGGGTTCCGGGCTCTGAGCTGTCAGCACAGAGCCCAATGTGGGACTTGACTCACGAGCTGTAAGATCATGACCTGAGCTGAAGTCGGATGCTTAACCGACTGAGCCACCCAGGCACCCCTACCCAGCAGATACATCCTGATTGCCTACACGCGTGCTAGGCATGAGAGATACGATGACAAATCAACGTCCCCGTCATTATGGAGCTCACATTCTCTCGGGAGTGATAGATCAATTATAAATACACGAATGGACAAATAAATTGCTCAATCGATTATAGACTGTAGGTTTGTAAAAGCTTTGGGGAGGGGTGCGGGGTAAGAGAAGGTGGGACTTATATTTTAGATAAAGTGGGCAGGTATCTCTGCGGAGACCTGGAAAACTGGGGAAGCAAGCTGAGGAGTATGTGGAGCGAGAGTTGGTCTGGCAGAAGAAAGGAGACCAGTACAGATCCTCAGGTCTCGAGATGGGCGTGTGACTGGGTGTCCAAGGGACAAGCGAGGTGGCTGGAGTGGGGTGAGGGCAAGGAGGTGCGGCTGGGGAGCTGGCAGGAAATGCTGGTCAGAGACAGCTGGCACAGATCATTACAGGCTCTGTGCCAAAGAAGGACTTGGGGTCTTATTCAGAGTTTATCCAGAGTTGGGTTTATCCAGAAGCCAGTGTTGGGCGTGGGCAAGGGAGTGACATGATCTTGATTTAGTTTTAGAGATTAACTATAGTTATGCCATGGAAAATAGGCTGTAGGGGAAGGCAGACAGGCAAGGTGGACCAGAAGAAACAGAGAACCTGACAGGACAGGCCACTCCAGCCAGACAGCCAGGCAGAGAGGGTCAGCCCTAGATGGGGCGGTGACAGGAGAGGAGATCTTCTAGGGACTGGCTGGGCAACCGGGTGCACGAGGGTGCCACTGACCAAGAGGCAAGGTGCTGAGACCTGCTGCAGATTCATTCTGTATCCAGCAGCCGCCAAGCCACTCCACGGGAAATTCATATTATATTCCTATCAAGAAGTGAGATCGGCGAATTCAGATAAAGGAAAGGTTAATTTGACCCAAATGACATTATTCCTTCAGACTTGAAAAGCTTTACAGTGGTAAGAGTTGACTCAGGACCCGTTTAGATATTAATTTTATCCTGCAAAAGCATCCCCACCGGCTAGCGTATTTACTATATACAGCCAAGAAACAGATTTCTGTAAGAAACTATATATTCCATTAGTGAACTTTGCAGGAAACAAAGATTTCCGGCGAAGCTAATAAAAACTTCAAAGCTTCTCAAATATCTACAATGCTTTGAGGAGCCCCTTTATCTAATCCTTACTAAAAGAAAAGAATGTCAGCCAGATTGAAGAATATGGATATTCTTTACTACATTTACATTATAAAAAAGCTCTGTCCGACGGGAAACAGAAGTCAAATTATGAGACTCTAATTAGTTTACATGTGAAGGCCTTTTATATAAACACTGTTTGCTTGACATAATCCACATCAAAGCATTTACCTGCTTTACGGATTATGTTCTTCAGCTGTCCTAAGATTTCAATGCTGACAAAGCTCTTTCTGAGTTTTACCAAAGCTGCGTCTAACCTAGGAAGCGGCCAGGAACAGCACACGAGTGCACCGTGCGATCAAGTTTGGCACCTGCAAGTCCGAAGTGCAGTAGGAAGAAGGCCAGAGAGGCTCCGCTTCTGCATTATTGGACTCTGTGCATGTCCCAGATCCCATCTGCTTCATCCAAGGCAACATTCGTGCCCAGGATCCAACACACAAGGAAAAGTTTAACTTGTTTTGATTGGCGTAACTGTGGCCTGCTAACATGCACCATGTCTTTCGGGAAGAGGCCACTCCCGTATTTTCCATCTTTTTCTCCTTCTTTCCCCCGATTCCACAGCACAGAGCCTGACAGGAAGCCAGATCGAAACACACTCGGGGACGCCGAGCACGGGGACCTCTGGAGACAACAGGCATAGACTTTCCATCTATTCCTTTTGGGGAGAAAATGTTTCCATCCAGTTGGGACCATCCACATTTGAAACCATCTTATAAATGTAGTCTGCTTTTGTTTTTTTTTAAAGTTTTCCTCAAAAGGGGGGTGCCTCGTGGCTCAGTCGGTTAAGCAACTGACTTCGGCTCAGGTCACGATCTCAAGATTCGTGGGATTGAGCCCCACATCGGGCTCTGTGCTGACAGCTCGGAGCCTGGAGCCTGCTTCAGATTCTGGGTCTCCCTCTCTGCCCCTCCCCTGATCACGCGCGCTTTCTCTCTCTCTCTCTAAAAAATTAAAAATCAACATTAAAAAAAATTTTTTTTTAAGTTTTACTCAAAAGAAACGAGCTCCTGAAAGTAACCATACCTGTTCAGCTCCAACACTAGTTAAGAGAAAAATCTCCTCTCAGTGATTTTACTCAGGTGACGTAAATGGCCTCCCAGGGTTTCCTTTTGGTAACATTTTTAAAGTCCTTTAATGGTTTTCCAGGTGTTTTCCTACCTCCCTATATCTCTTAGGATATATTCTTGGCAAGATCTGTTCTAAAACAATTCACTGTTTTGCTCGAAAAGATTCCTTACTCAAATCTCGGAATTTAGTGATTTTTCCCACAGTATCAACTATGAAAGACAGATTTTTTTTTTCTGGCTTGTTGCGTTAAGATGTCAAAATGTATTCTGTTTTTCTAATCTCGATTTAGGACTTCCTTTCACATAGCCCCTCACTGTTACAATAACCAGATGTTTCTGCCTCTTTTCAGAAGACAGCAACAGCGAGCCTTTACGCCCTAGGCTTCTCCCAGGTCATCTGTTCAGATATTTACCTTATTTCTTCCCAAGCGTTCCAGACAAATCTTCTCTATCTTTATTTTTTTAAATTTCAGAGTTAAAACACATACATACCCACACAATGTCAAATCCTCTGCCAAGAATGAATTCAGTGTGGTTTTCTCTTTGGACTCATCTATAATGACTTAAAGATGAATTATATACGGATTCTCAGAGGCCTGCTAAGTATTAACCACAATGATGCGAAATGTTAGAAAATTGGGTCAGTCCGAACCTCCATTATTAATCCAGCCTGCTATCACTTCTTAGTGAGATTCTATTAACACATTCTGAAACGGTCACTGGCCCACTTGAGAAACTAATGAAATCTATAAGCTCCCTCTCTAGAAATATTCCAAAACAAAATGGTAGCTGTAATTGCCATTCTAGAACAGGAGTCAGCAAACTGAAGCCCATGGACTAGATCAGGGCCACTGCCTATTTTGTCAATAAAATTTTATTGGAACACAGCCATGCTCATTCATTTCCATATTATCGATAGCTATTTACCTGCTACGATGCAAAGTTGAATAGTTGTGACAGAAACTGTATGGCCCATAGAGCCTGAAATGTTTACAGCTGATCCTTTATGGAAAGTTTGTCCACCTCAGCTTTAAAACCAATGACTTTTAAGACAATGCATATAAATCCTACCCTGTGTGGTGTTGAAAAGTTACTCACCTACATTCCCATTTTCCTTGGGATTAAAATCAAATGACACAGTTACATGCACAAGTGCCTAGCACAGTGCCTGAGATTCAGTAGGCAATCAGTATATGTCCCCTTCTACTGGCCAACCTCCTCCTGAGCCTTTGGTTCCTGGTTCAAATGTCTCCTCCTCTCTGCCGTATTCTCCCTGCAGAGTGGAAAGCTCCCTCCTCTTGGCACCACAGATTATTTTAACACTGGGTATCCCATATTCTCATCACCCACTTGTCTTTCTTCCCATACAGAATGTGAATTCCTTTGGAATAAGTGCCATGTCTTATTTGCCTATGCTTTCCCAGGGCCTGGCCCACAGCAGTATCCCAGCAAAGACTTTTTTCAAAGAATAAGAAATAGCAAATTGACACTAGAAATACTCTTAATTCTAAAAGATGCCATGCGAAGATCTTTAATAATATCATTAGTAAACAATAGCAAACTTCCCAACTGAGTTTCATAAATAATGAACACATCTTTCTTTCTTTCTTTCTTTCTTTCTTTCTTTCTTTCTTTCTTTCTTTCTTTCGATCACCAACTTAAGGGCACAACGAGATACATATTATAGCTGTTTTACTGACCAGGCGAATGGCAAGTTAACATTCCAACCACGCGTAGGTACAAAAAGTTCCTAGAACCCAAGAAAGAAATAATGACTCTTGCTTAAATCCAACAACCTAAAATATGTATATTGCTCGCCAAGACTCTCATCTCTAAATGGCAATGTAAAGTATGATATTCTTTGTAGTTACAAGAGCCTGAATTTAGATTTCTAATATTAGTGATACACTTCAGCATAAAATAATTTTTTTGAAAAGATAGTCATTTAGGGGCACCTGGGTGGCGCAGTCGGTTGAGCGTCCGACTTCAGCCAGGTCACGATCTCGCGGTCCGTGAGTTCGAGCCCCGCATCAGGCTCTGGGCTGATGGCTCGGAGCCTGGAGGCTGTTTCCGATTCTGTGTCTCCCTCTCTCTCTGCCCCTCCCCCGTTCATGCTCTGTCTCTCTCTGTCCCAAAAATAAATAAACGTTGGAAAAAAAAAAAAAAAAAAAGAAAAGATAGTCATTTTGGTTTTTCATGGATGTACTTAAAAAACATCCATTCATTTAAAGATGAACGAGTCAGGCACTGATTCAGGCAGTGAGGATATAATAGGAAATTAAATAAAGTTTTTGCTGTCATTCCAGTAAAGTAAATGAGCTTAGAGAGATCTTAGAATTCATTTTGACAAGATTCTTCTTTATTTATATTCCATAAGTTTTCCATTACATTATATTCCATAAATAACTAAAAGGATCTCATGTTTCCAAATAGAGACAGGTCTCTATATTGGATTGTTTCCTCTTGCTAACACAGCAAATTATTATGTATTTGGTGACTTAAAACAACGCAAATTTGGGGCGCCTGGGTGGCTTAGTCAGTTAAGTGTCCGACTTCGGCTCAGGTCATGATCTCTCAGTCTGTGAGTTCGAGCCCCGTGTCGGGCTCTGTGCTGACAGCTCGGAGCCTGGAACCTGCTTCAAATTCTATGTCTTCCTCTCTGTCTGCCCCTCCCCTGCTCACGTTCTCCCTCTCTCTCTCTCTCTTTCCCTCAAAAATAAACATTAAAAGCAATTTATTAAGAAAACAACACAAATTTATTATCTTATAGTTCTAAGGGTTAGAAGTCTAAAATGGGTCTCATTCGGCTAAGCATCAAGGTGTTGCCAGGGTTGCATCCTTCTGGAGGCTCTAGGGGAGAATCCATTTCTTCGCTCGCCTGCATTCCTTAGTTTGTGGCCCCTCCTACCATCTTCAAAGCAGCAAATACAGTGCAGACTCTCTCCCATGACGTCACTTTGACACTGACTCTCCTGCCTCCCTCCTTCACTTCAGAGGACGCTTGTGATCACCTCAGGCCCACTCGCGTCACCTAGGATAATCTCCCCATCTTGACATGAGTTGAGTAGCAAACTTAATCCCTCTTTGTCATATAACCTAACACAACCGTGGCTTCCGGGGATTAGGACGTGAACCATGATTCTTTGGGGAGCCGTGAGATTCTTCCTGCTACAAACATCTTTGTAGCAATCGGCTCAATGAGGCCAGGTCCCATGTATGCCCCAGTGTGAGACCTGGAACACCATCCCTCCTAGACACCAGTTCCCCCACCGACTGGAATGTTCCTCCTCCCCAGAGCCTCCCAGAAGCATGCCATCTCTGTTCTTCCACGGGTGCCGTCATAGGACACTGCCATTCCTAGTCCTCAAACTATGCTCTATCCACACCCTCAATTGTTTTAATAATAAAACTAATGACTTTTCTCTGGCCTGCCCTGCTCCCCAGATGAAGGGATAACCATGCCCTGTCTTCGATCCCTCTATTCTAGTAAGGGATAAAACCCCTTTGCCCGAGCGTTACACAACGATTTGCTAATCATAGTAAAGACATATTCGTCTATATCCTGTTGCTGTGTTACTTCTGTTACCTCAACATACATGTGTTCACTCATCGTGCCTTTCAAGTTCAGAGAACAGAGGGCTGTGTGTGCGTGTAGATGTATGCGTGGACGTGTATGACATAAACCCCTTGAGAGGAAAGACTGCTTAACTTGCTAAACGCAAATACTGAGTAGACACTAGTCAGCTAAGCAAAGACTGAGCAGGCTTTGACCATGACAGCACAAGAAGACATGTTTCTGGGACTATACACAGAGTGCTGGAGAGATTTCCTGTCAGCAAAGGTAAGTGGAGAGAACCGGGTGGTGTGCCTGGCTCCAGCAGGGCAAGGGAGGTCACTCTGGGCCCTGAGATATCACCTGGGGGGGGCACAGCAGCTGGCTCTTCGGACACTGAGCTGCATTCTGGCTCGGGGGAGTGACAGCCAGCTCTTCTGTTTTTGACAACGGCATCTGGCCACACATAGGACTCCAGTTCAGCTGGCGTTCACCTCGGACATGATGCCCATTTGGCTGTATGGAGCAGATTTTCCAACTCTCTTTTCCTATTGGCACATGGCGGTGACCCCTGGGTATTGGAAGCATCTACTGAGAATCAGATCTAGTCACTTGTACGCGAGTTCATCCCAGGTCATCAGAACCCATTTGTCCGCTAGGCTAGAGATCGCTCGCCTTAAGCATACTTCAAAACGAAGGTTTATAAAATACCTTGATCAACTGGGTGTTTAACGACTGCTATTTAACGGTGATCATGTTTTAAAATTTCAAAGTTAAAAAAGTGTTAACTTGAGGGACTGAATTGTATTGACTCTCTTTCTATGTGAGTGACCCAGACACCCGGTGTCCTATCTCACAAATTCTCCCTCATCCTTTCTCCCCCTCAGCTCATCTGCCACCCTGGGGGCACAGATGTCAAAAAGCGTGTTCACTTTCCACCCCTGAGCTATGCTTCTAGCCAGAAGAAGTGAAAACTGCTAGAAGGGTTCCATTTTTCTTGCTCCTTTCCTCTGCCATGCACTGTAAAATCCCCAAACCAAAGAAAAAAATTCTATCAGGAGGACCAGGCCTGGTCCAGCCCCAATGCTGTTAGTGTTGCTAGAAGCACCAGCTGGGACACAGTTTCATGGGCTATTTAGGCCCTGCTGCCCAGATTCCATGAAGATCGAGGGAAAAGAGCAGTCCTTCCCATTCGAGAGCGGCTACCTGGCTCTCGGGTCAACTCCGCCAGAAGCTCGTCCATGCTTGATGTCCCCACCCACCTTCATTTTTGACCACTCTACCTTCAATCCAGAGAACCCCAAGATGCGCAAGCAAGAAGACGATGATCCAGAGATCATCCCGCCTAGACCCCTCAGTCTATGGGTGAGGACATGCTCGTGAGAAACACGTTAACGCCATTAGAAAGCCATTAGTCTTAAGGGCGCCTGGGTGGCTCAGTCAGTTAAATGTCTGACCCTTGATTTCAGCTCAGATCATGATCTCAGGGTTTGTGAGTTCGAGCCCCAAGTCGGGGCTGCTCTCGGTGCAGAGACATTGGGTTTATAGCTGTTTGTAGGCAATGGAGGGCTTATCTCGCTCTGCTGTCTTTTTACTGAATTCTCAAATGTAGTGGTGAATTACATCATATCCTTGTGAGGACAGAAGCAGCTAATAAGGCCACTGAAGCCACGCTGTAAGAAGGCGACCTCAGGCTACAAGCTCTATTCCTCTCTGCATCAGATGGGACTTCTTTATTAGCTATTTTATTAGAAAAGCAATAACCTAAACAAAAAGCATCGAGTGCAGTTTGGAAGGGCTAAGGACAAAGGATCAGAAAGCCAGACGTTTTTTAGACAACTGTGTGTCAGGTACAACGCTACAGGCCAGGGGTCCAGCCCCACCTTTATAGAAATCTGCTACCTGAGGAGATCAACTTCTAAAACACACAGTGTGGCACATGCTCTAATACGGATTTTGTCCAGGGGGGCCCAGAAGCCCTTTTCCACCTCTAGCAAGTGCACCTGACCCAGCTAGCTTCTTGACATCTTGAGTGATCAGTCAGGTTTATTCCATTGAGAAGGAAGGGGTGATGTATTCCAGGTAGCAGGAACAGCACGTAAAAGGCCACGAGGTTGCAACCGAGCCTGGCATTTCCAAAAGGCTGCTTGTAATTACGCATGACTAGAACATGGCATCACGAGGTGGAGGATGGAGGTTTGCATCGGAAGGCCCTCTATGCCAGGCTGAGACTCGAGGTGACGGCCCCGAGGCTACGGCCAAAAATTTAAGATGGAACAAGTGTGCCGTGCATTTCCAAAGGGTGACAGAGTTCGAGGCAAGATCGAGAATGGCAACGCAAGGCGGAGGGAAGGAGAAGGTGGTTGCAGATGAGGCTCCCGACGGGGCCAGCATGCCAGGACATTACCTGCTGAGCTCACCCCACTGGAGCTGTCACGGGGCGGGAGGCAAGGGCTGAGAGATGCACAGAGCTCCGCAGGGTTCAAAGGAGATGAGCTCTGCGGAGTGGAGTAGGCAGGGAATAGGATGTTGACTAGTGAACCAGAAAGGGGGCGGCATGGGGGGAACAGAGCCGGTGGAGTCCAACAGCATGGGGTGGAAGAGAATGGACCGCCACACGAGACCTCGGGCACGTGCAGGAGGGCAGGGAAGACGGCTTGTATGGGACAACTGGGCGACACAGAGTAAGAGCCGCGGAAACACTTGGTGACGGGGAGAGAGACTCTAGCTAGCTCAGTACAGAGCCTGACCTGCAAAACCTGGACAATTTCTAAAGCCAGAATGCTGTGCGTGCGTGTGTGCATGCATGTATAAGAGAGAGAGAGACAGAGAAACAGAGAGAGAGGGGGGAAAAAAAGACATGCAGCAGAAGTCTGTGGTTTCATTAAACGTGGTGTCAATAAATCTCGTGATTGTCTCAAAATCACTCATCAGCTGCCCAAAAGGTAACTATTATTGTGCCTTAAGGTTAAAATCCTTGTATCTAAAATGTCCTTTCCAGATGATGTCGCTCAGCATCAAGGTTCTGGGAAAGTCTGCCTACCTCCCTCTTCCCTATGATCACCTGGAGGGGAAGCCCAAAACCAGAACTTACCCTCAGGGCACCTACTCAAAGATATTATTAGACCATCAGAATTGGATTTGATTCTTCCATCAGCCAGACTTCATATCTGCTATAAATCAAATTGTGCACACTGCAATAAAGCTTCTTCTCTCCGTGTTCCTTTGTGCGCACCCATTTTTTTTTTTTTAAACAGAGGCGGGGCTTCTCAGACAGGGCCAGACATTCTGCCTCCACGTGACTTACCACACACTTCCCGTCAGAGGTGACCAGAGGGGAAGACTCGGTTGTGACAACCAGCACACGCCCTTCCTGCGTCCCCCCACCCCCGCCCCGCAACCCATCAGAGATGTTTCCTGGGAGGGGCGGGTGAGCACCAGAAGTGAAAAACTCCTGCCACGGACACCAGAGCTGGTCTTGGCTTTTCGTGTTTCTTCCATGTCTATCTGTAAGCATCTTGGAAAGGATCTCTTCTGCTTGAAGTGGATAACTTAACCTGTAGTCACCAACAGGGTGAGAATTCAACACACCTCCTCCTCAGCCTTCCAAGAGAGGGAGGACCACAGACCACACAGCCCGCTGGCCTGTGTCATTCCACCGAGAAATTTATGGATGAGGGGACTAGTCCTGTCCCCAAGTAACATTTGGTTTGGTCAGGGAGAGGCATTTATGGCATCATTAAGTCAATGTTTATTGAGCACCTACTATGTACCAGGCACTGTTCTAGGCTCTTGACATTAAGTAGCAAACGAAACATAAAGAAATTCTTTGCCTCATGGAGCTAGCACTCCAGTGAGGACAGGACTTTCCAACACATAATTAATAAAAGGTACCAAACCAGCAACATAAGGCAAAGACAAAGTAATGCTGCATTTAAAAGGAAGGAGGAGGGGTGCCTGGGTGGCTCGGTCGGTTGAGCATCCAACTTCAGTTTCAGCTCAGGTCATGATTTCATAGCTCATGGGTTAAAGCCCCACATCGGGCTCTGTGCTGATAGCTCAGGGCCTGGAGCCTGCTTCAGATTCTGTGTCTCTTTCTCTCTATGCCCCCAAACTCTGTCTGTCTGTCTGTCTCTCTCTCAAAATATAAATAAGCATAAAAAAATTTTTTTTAATAAATTAATAAATAAAAGGAAGGAGGAAATGCTTCTTGCTGGAATAAGGGAGGCTCCATGAGGAAACAGGAGCATAAAAACTTTGTTAAAACTCAAAAATGCCTTTATAGGCTCAAGTATGTGTTATCTTCAAGGATGGTCATGGAACGCTCAGACATTCTCCAAAAAGGTTAGCGCACAGTGCTTTACCTCCTGCTTAATGACGATTCATTCTCCCACTGTCCCCGTGGAATGGCAAGGAGCCTTGGCTGTGGGAGGCAGATACTAGGGGTTCAAGAGTGCCAGAGGAGGTGGGGTTCAAAAGTCAGGTTAAGGTCCTCCTAACACTCAGGTTTATAATCAACTCATGGTAATCTTCTCCCTCCCAACCTAGGAAAACACACACACCCCACTTTAGACTGCTTTTTATCACCTTTTCCCCTGGGTAGCTACCAAGTATCAGGTGAAATCCCTGATTCGCCTATACTAAGACCTCCCCTGGGAGCCAAAAGCAGGGTGCCCTCTGACTCACCAGGCCACTCCCTCCACGGCATCCTGGGCACCCCGTCACCATGGAGGTTCACCCGCAAAACCATTCTCTCTCCAGACAGCCCTCCAAGGGCATGAGGACTAAGAGTGTGAGACGTTTAGGAAATATGCTTGAAAATTGAGAGTTTAAAGAAAATCACCACCCCCCAAAGCAAGATAAATGTACCAGAAATGATAGGTGCACTAACCTAGTTGAATGTCTTTGTTTAATTTTTTAAATGTGTGAAAAGAAAATAAACAAAACTTCAATTCCTTTGGGCCATCGATTGAGAGATGGTAGATAGATCCCTTTTGGTTGGGGGATCTAAAAAGTCTTAAAAAGTCTTCTTCCCAATTCGGCCAGGCTCCCTTTCCAAAACATCCTCATCAGACAGGTGTGAACTTTCTACAGAAACATCTCCATCCTTGACAGCTTCCTGGAGGAAACCTGTTCGTTGGCCAGTCAGGTGTTTCAAATATTCTCTAGACGTTTCTTCATATCCTCAGCCCACTGGCCATAGGATCAATATAGCTCAAAAGGTAGATCAGCATGAATTTCAAGATGGTTTCTTTTTAACTATAAATCCAATCATTAAGTAGAATCACGTCGAGAAGACAGGAGAAATAAAATGACAACTGGCGAGCAGGAATTGTGATTGCCCTTAAGAACAAAACATTGTGATTGGACTTTGGAAAGATAATCTTTAGGGAAGCAGTAAGTGAGCTAATGGTGGTCCTGAGCTTTTGGCTAGAGTTCTGGGAAACAGGAACTAAAGGCGTCCAGGTGAGGAATTCTGACGGGGGACGGGGAGGGGGGAGGTGGACAGAACAACCAACGTGAGGACAAGGCGGCTGGGAGGGGACAGCTGCTGCTGGAGCCCAGCCCGAGAAAGAACGAGCCTCATCAGGGTGAGGCCATCACTTGTCGTGGGGCTTCAATGAGTTGGAGCTGGGGAAGAGGCTAAGGTCGCTGCTTATGACATTTCATCAAAATGTATGTGTGATTAAAATGAACACCTGCACTTTAGCAATCCTCTATTACAGACATCTTGGAAATTCCAACATTCTCTAAGTGTGGGGATGTCGCACAGCATGGGCATGGGACACACGTGGTCTAAGAAAAGGAGTAAATGCTTAGCTGGGTCACACCTTCATCTTCAGGTATGCCTACCTAGAAAAGTTTGTTTAAGAAGACTATGCTGGGGTGCCTGGCTGGCTCGGTCGGTTAAGTGCCCAACTTTGACTCAGGTAATGATCTCAGGGCTCATGAGCTCGAGCCCCATACTGGGCTCTCTGCTGTCAGCGTGGAGTCCCCATTTTGAAACCTCTTGTCTCCTTCTCTCTGTCCTTTAGGTGTTATCCCTCTCTCAAAAATAAAGAAACATTAAAAAAATTAAAATAAATAAATAAAGCTGTTTTAAAAAATGACTATGCTGGGGCGCCTGGGTGGCTCAGTCGGTTAAGCGTCCGACTTTCAGCTCAGGTCACGATCTCGCAGTCTGTGAGTTCGAGCCCCGCGTCAGGCTCTGGGCTGATGGCTCAGAGCCTGGAGCCTGCTTCCGATTCTGTGTCTCCCTCTCTCTCTCTGCCCCTCCCCCTGTTCATGCTCTGTCTCTCTCTCTGTCTCAAAAATAAATAAACGTTAAAAAAAATTAAAAAAAAATGACTATGCTGTTTGTTTGTTTTTATAAATCACTTATCTAAATCAGAACAGTACCAGTTATTTAATGTGAGAGAAAATACCCGAAACTGCGAGTTTTTTGGTTGCTGCTATTGTAGCTGACCTCCACACCAGTATTGCACATTCTGAAATTATCGATAATTACCTTTAGTATAATACCTGAAATTCACAAAGAATGTGCTATTCCTTCTGGTCTCCGATGTACCCTAAGGTTGGGGTGGTGGGGGCTAGTTTTACAAGTTATTGGATGTGATTCCCAAAAAGTGAGAAACATATACATATGTGGGGTGGAATAAATTGGTTTGCACATACTCTAAGCTCTGACAATACGGGACTACACCCTGCTTTATCAATTTCCCTCACTCCCATGTAATCCACCACAGAAGAATTTGAAATTGACACAGAATATGTATAATTCTCTAGTTTGTTTCTACTTGGTAATTGAAATCATGACTAAAATTGTCTTGATTGAATCTACTTTAACCTGACTTAACTTGAATCGTTTGTCATTAGCTGCTGCAAAAACCGAGGTATCCCCAATGACAGCACACAGTTCCCTTTCTTGCTCAATAACCACCTCCGAACTGTTGCAAGTTGTCAAACAAGCGTTGCAAACAGCTCACTCCCATTTGCAGAGGAAGCCACAATATCCACAGACCAAAGCAGATACAACCAGTGCCAATTATGCTTCCTTTATCTTGATAAGAGGAAGCAAATCTAATTATAACGGATGAACAAACTATTACCTCCCAAGGAAGCATTGAAAATTTCCAAGATCTTGAATTAAAATGAAAAGCGCTGCAACTTTTAATACTGTAGGATTAGCTAATTCCGCTTGTGGATGCTTTACTGCTGTGAGCACATCTGCTTCTGGAGACTGTCCCCTTCTGGTGATGACTGACAGCATTGTTCTCTGGACCAGACTGAGTGCAACTTCAAGAAGCAAAAAGTCACCAACCTTCGCAGATGATCAAATACTCAGTGCAGGGTAACTGCCCCTGCCAAAGCTTGGAATCTGAAGGTGCCATTCAGATCCAGGTTTTCTGTGCCTCTTCCCCCTGCTTCCTTTGTTATTTAACGCCAGACTCCCTGGGATCTCTGTTTGCCCCGCTTGGCAGAAGCAAAAGACAATGTTCTCCCAGTGTTCTTGTTTCGCCCTGTGCTTCTCTTAGCCAGACGCCAGATGCTTTGCCTTAGTTTGTTTCTTCCTGTTTACAGCGACAGCAAAAGGCACTTAGGTACTGAAACCGTACGCAGAACTGTGCTACCCACGTGAGAAGCCCTTTTTACAAAACTGTCTACCTCTAGAGATGTCTGTGGTGACACGGCCCCCCAAAACCCCACAAATTCTAGCCTCGAGTCACTCAGTTGCCCAACGGTTAGGATACATTTAAGTTATACTAACACATTTACTCCGTGGACTGTCAGGCGGCCATTAGAACAGGTGAGTGTGAAAAAGAGATATGTTTCGATTACAATATATAGGTGAGCACTGAAACTACTGAAAGTACAATTTCAAATTGTTCCAAAGTTGCTGATCACAACTTCACCAAAAGTATGGTTGTGCATATGGATGTGGCCATGGAAATTATGAAAGTTTAACATATGTACTTCTATATATAGCGCAAATAAACTAAAAGAGGGAGACGGTCACCGACTGCCACATTCTATCTAAGAGTCTATGGAAACAGAATGATAGAGAATTTGCCAGGCTTAAAACACCCCACACTTTAGAATCACAGAATGTTGTCACTAGAAGGAACTTTGGCTCAACCTTCTGATTTTACAGATTAGTCCCTTTATAACAAAAGAAATTAAGTGACTGATTCATGAGCATACAGCTCCTTACTGGCAAGAGGGAGATGAGCCCCAGATCTCCCCACTCATGAAACGGTCCTCTTTTCTGTCCAGCACATTGCAGGGGATTCATACAAATAAATCAAGGATCCTCTTTATCCGAGTAGTCACGAACCAATTACTTACATAGTTATGAGCTCTTCTAGGGAAGCATGCTTTCCAAACGCTGAAGTATTTCCTAATAACCAACCATTTTCTGACTTGACTCCCCACTGAAAATCCCATCCTCGTCCACAGTCGGCATCTCCACCGGATCCTGCCTGTGAGTGTCTCGTACCTCCCACAAAACAACACACTTCCAAAATGCAAACTTGCAAAATGAAGTTGCAAATCTTGCCTCCCAAATACAGAATTGCATGAAGGTGATCAAAATGACATCGGAGAACTTCCCCGGGGAGCAGGGAAACAGCGGCAAATGGGGGACTGACTGAGCAGTTTGATGAGGAAGCAATCATTTCAGAGAAAAATTTTAAGCTGATGGCAAGACAGGGATTTTAATACAGAAGGAGTTTAATATTAAAGAATCTAAAAGGCCCAAAGGAAAATGACTAAGACTTTGAATATTTTTGTGAAACTAGCCATCTTGAAGATATGACGTAAATGTCAAATGTGATTTAAAAGTGCTGCAACGTACATACAATTTTGTCCAAAAAAATTACTCCTCTGAAAACAATCAGCGTTTGATTTTTGCATTGCTTACTCTAAAAGATAGTCAGGGTCAAAATGATAATCTAAATTTTGTTAACTATAAACTAAAATAAATCTATTTTCATATTTTTCAGGGTTGTTTTGTTTGGTTTTGTTTTTGGTAAACTACAGTCCCAAAGCATTTTTTTAGTTTTATTATGAAATTTTGATCCCCACTTAAGTGGATTCACTTTAAATGGCCTTTTTCTGGTTCTAATTATCCTTGGATAACAAGGACCTGCTGTAGAACGTTCAGAAAGAATTTCTTAAGTATAAATCTGTAATGTGAAGGATATTTATATCATTTCAAGCCAAGCATACATTTTAGAAGCAGGAAGTTCAGATCCAGAATATGAAATAATAGGGGACACTGTGTTTCTATCTTGCCCCTCTGTCATCAAAAACAATGCATTTCGTATTCTACCTTTTTACAAAATAAAAACAAAGGTTACAAAATCACCAATGACCAATGACTATATTTTTCTCAGGTCTTCTAAAAAGTGTGCAAATATAACAAGGTACGTGTAATCCATCCTGGATTAATAATTAAATTTCTAGTTCTATATCTTATTTTACTTGAACAAAACCATGAAAAAATCTTCATACGTTTTTTTAATAGTGGCTGATTTGCATATTGTGATTAGTTCTATCATCTGCAATTATCTGTGCCTCTGTATAATTCATGGTCCGAACTTCACCTGAGAACAATCAAGTTGGTCGAGTGTTCCTATGTTCAAAATATTTATTACCTAAAAATAGTTAATATTCAGGGCTATCTGACATTCACTTAGATAATGAAAGCTATTCTAGTATCATAAAAATACAAGGCTTTATTTTAAAAGCATCAATTATTCAGTGGAACATTTTCTTCCAGAAGAATAAGAAGACTAAGAGAATACTTTTTCCATTAAATGAAATTGCAACCTTCTTTGATATTTTTTCTTTTACTTGTCAGTAAATAAACAAGTTCTAAAAAAATCACTTGTTAGGGGCGTTCCAGCTGTGACCAAAATCATAAACAATTTATGATTCGGTTTGTTTACTAATCCCGTCTCAAAGGTCAAGACCAAGATTACTGAATCTTGCTGTCAAATTTGCTTCTCTCTCACATGAGTGTAAATGCATGGCTTGGGATTAAGATGTGACTAATAGTTCTCTCCGGGAAGGACAACAAAGCCCCAGCTCCCTCGGCCACCAGAGGCTGAAGAACGAAGATGAGGAACACCTGCCATGTTCTACTGTAGACACTTGAATTATTTCACCACCGTGGTGTAAGCACATAAAGAAGAATGAGCTCGAAATCACATCTCAAATATTTGAGACTCACCCTTCGTAAATCAGATGAGCCCTCTGTTTCGGCCCCCTTCCAGGAATGGAGCGAGGGAGCAGTGGAGGTGTGTTGGCCAATAAATAACTGGACATTCGAGGGCCAGAGGGAGCCCTTGCTCTAGTGCACTCGGGTAAGTTACCTTTGCCTTTGTGAAGAACTTCACTTGCTCTACAGGGAGGTTATTGTGCAGGGAAGCTTGATCAAATCGTAGGAAACAAGAAATCATGAATTTGCCTCCTTCATTTTGGCCAAGTGACTATGAGGCAGACGTTTATCAACATGAAGGCTGCCTTTAAAAGGAAGAACGTTACTGGACCTAACTATCAGCCCTAACTAAGAAATGACATGATCAAGATGGTAAGAAACCGCGGGGCACCTGGGTGGCTCAGTCGGTTAAACTTCCGACTTCAGCTCAGGTCATGATCTCTTGGTTCATGGGTTCGAGCCCCGCGTCGGGCTCTGTGCTGACAGCTCAGAACCTGAAGCCTGCTTCCGATTCTGTGTCTCCCTCTCTCTCTCTGCCCCTTCCCTGCTCACGCTCTCTCTCTGTCTCTCTGTCTCTCAAAAATAAATAAACATTAAAAAGAATTAAAACAAGAAAGATAAGAAACCAGCTCCTCTCCCCGCTCTGCTTGGCAGCCTTCCAGGCACGGGGGTGGCAGAACCTCCCTGCCTTGTAGGCAGGTGGGTTCAGGAATCTTCCAGATGGTGCTCAGCCACTTCTCAGCTAGCCCGAGTCTCCTCACCTCTCCAAACCTCTTTACTCTTCTATGAAATGGGTATAGGGACAAACTCGTAAGATTCTTACAGCATTAAGTGTCAAGCACGCAGCACAGTCCTTGTCATAACCAAAATGTCCAGGTGGTCAGTTATCATGATTTTTTCTGCTACAGACAAAGCAGAATACCTTTCTACTTTCGCTGAAACTTGGGGGAAGAAGCTACCTTAGATGTTTTCTCTCATGAGAGCTGATCCTTTCCACCCAGAACCGTGACAAGGAATTCTTCTTTTTTTTTTCTTTCTCTCTCTCTCTCTTTTTTTTTTTTTTTTTTACTGTGAAAATATAGAAAATGTAACACTTCAGAATGCAGCATGCCAAAATCCTTTTTCCTAACAGTTACTCCAGAATAGATAGGACCCATATGGTTTGGGTTTAATGATTACTAACACTGACACAGTGCCAGGCACTCGAAGTGTTTTCCATATGTTAACTCATTTAAAATTTGCAATAGTCTTCTGAGGTATATTTGTCCTCATCCTCACTTTACAGATCAGGAAACTGAGATGCAGAGCTGTTAAGCAATTTGTCCAGGCATCAGAGCCAAGCCAGGATTCACACCAGGCAGGGTGTCCACATGGGACCTCTGTTTTGTGTATTTATTTGAGGGACCAGGGGAGGAAATGCAGAGAGGGAAGAAGAGGGAAAAAATAAAAGTGCCTTGGAGACTCTTCTTCTTTCCTAGCGTGTGTGCGCGCACACACACACACATACACACACACTGCAAAAAAAATTTCAATTGTGAACACGTCACCAAGCCCATTCTCCCTGGCTGGGTCTTCAAATAAAAATGTTCAATTTCTTAGTAAAAGGGCAGTATTTTTCTAGAGCTATTTGGAGGAGGGGAAAAGAGAAGCCCAGGCACCCAACAAGACTGGTGTCATGCAGAGGCGTAGAAAGAGGGGACCGGGGGGCGTCTGGGTGGCTCAGTCGGTTAAGTGTCCGACTTCAGCTCAGGTCACAATCTCACGGTCCGTGAGTTTGAGCCCCGCGTCGGGCTCTGTGCTGACAGCTCAGAGCCTGGAGCCTGCTTCCGATTCTGTGTCTCCCTCTCTCTCTGCCCCTCCCCCGTTCATGCTCTGTCTCTTTCTGTCTCAAAAATAAATAAAACGTTTAAAAAATTAAAAAAAAAAAAAAAAAAGAAAGAAAGAGGGGACCGGGCAGAGCTGTCGTGGGACAGAAGGCTGGTCCAGACCTTACTGCAACCTAGAACCAACTGCACAAACACAAGACACCTGTGAATTCCAGACTTATCTCCCTCTGTAGGAACAGTCCCCAAAGTATTCTTCACACGTGAGGAAAGCCGGACCGGCAGTAGCTGCTACTGAAACACATATGGAAATAGATGCACTTGGCCTGTACAAGTTCATTACCAACATCAATCAAATCTTCATTCATCACTAAAGATTATTCCCATTTTAGAGGCAAGCCTAAGAGATGGAGTGCTTTTCCCCAAGCCACTGAATTCTAGAATTGAATTTATCACGCAATTGAAACTCCAGCATCTAGATACTATGGTGAGCTAAAGAGTCCAGTGAGGTCCCTGAAAGACGAGCATCTCCCCTGTCCCATAGCGAGACGCCTGAGAATTGCAATAGGTGACCACGTCACCCGGCCAGAAGATGCATACCTGTGCACACAAGGATAGGAAGAACAAAAATGTATTGACTGTTGCAGTTACAGCTAATAGAGCTACAGCTGCATTGCAAGTGGTTCCCAAAATACAATTTAATGCTCACTTTCTATAACCCCAGGGGAAAACGAAAACTAGAGAAGAATTTGGGATTTGTGAGAAACCTGGATGTGAGACTTTGACACGCTAACCAATTGGTAAATTGGGAGGGTGAATAACCTTGATGTCTCCCCCATAAGGAAACCCTGCTGCCTCAGTCACCTTACTCCAAAAAAGGGGGAAAATTGTGAATGAAAATAAATTTCAGATTTTGTATTAGAAAAACAAGCCTGGGCGACTAGGTGTAGACAATGGGAAACTCATTCATACCAACAAAATAAAAATTGCTTCAAGTTTTCTTCAAGCTCTGTTTCAGCATCAACGTGGACGAGAAAAGTGCCCTAACGGGTGACAAGGTGGTAAAGCTCTATGCCTGATGTGGCCGCACCTGTTTAAGCAAATGAGAGACAGCCCGGGTGAAAACGCACCCTCATCAAATGACACCATAAAAGTATATATTTTAATGTGCTCAACAGACAAATCTGAACAACTGGTGACAGGCTGGATTTAACCCGGCCCTTTTCATTGTCTGATAGCTGAATGAAAGAATGGATTTTAATAATTGAACAACTGCCGTTCAGTCACTATCTTTTCAACAATAGCTCGGGACATGTTGAGGCCAAACTGACAGAGATTCTTTTCAGCAAGATTTGCTAAATTTTTTAGCAAGTGGTACTGCTGTTGCAGGGGGGACACTGGATATGAAGCCAGATGGGGGCCACGTCTCCAGGCAAGAGGGTGGGGGATGGCTCAGGTCTAGGCCCCAGCTCACCCGAGGGCCCCCACAGGTCACATCATCAGGGCATTGTGGGTGGGTGAAAATGGTAGGGTCTGAGAAGACAATCCCGACAAATCGAACAATGGGTTGGATTCTAAACCCTCCCTTTAGACAAAGTTGCGAGGAACTGGAAAGTGATTTTCAAGACCTACTCAACACTACTGGGGTCTGGCTTCCAAGGAAAGATGAAGGAAAGTAGGTTTCCAAACTCAGGGTGGAATTAGCTATTTTTCTTCAAAAAGGGAAAAACTGACATAACGAAAAGGAAAAATATAGGGGCACCCGGGTGGCTCAGTCGGTTAAGCGACCGACTCTGGGTTTCAGCCCAGGTCATAATCTCAGCGTCAAGCTCTGGGCTGACAGCATGAAGCCTGCTTGGGATTTTCTCTCTCTCTCTCTCTCTCTCTCTCTCTCTCTCTCTCTCTCTCTCCCTCCCCCATACCTGCTCCCCCCTCAAAATAAATAAATAAACTTAAAAAAAATCTACAGATGAAGTAAATTAATTCACCTGAAATAAAAAGGGTCATTAAAATCCGTTTTGAAATGCAGGCTTCTTCAGCAGATATTTTGCCAAGGCAGATTTGTTCACTGTGTAAGACAAAACTGTTGAAGTCTAAAAAGGAAGCTTGAGAGTCAAAGAAGGCACTCATGAGACGTTGAGACTCGAACTTTGGTCACGGGCGATGGGAATGTGTGGTAAAACAAAGAACGTCATCAGTCAGTTGTTCACTGAGAAAGCCCTTTGGTGAGGATTTCCCCAGAAACACCCTGACCTACCACGCCACCCCAGGGACACCCTCTCACCAGGAACACACACTTACACACTCTTTCTACCAACCGGAAGCCTGAAAATGTCACAGGAAGAATTCTGGGCATCCCCCCCTTGGTGAGTCCCCTCCTGTGGCTTATAAAGCAGTGAAGACAGTCATACCATCTCCATTATTGATGAGGAACGATTATCTGGCCGCTCACCCCTACCCCCACAACCCCAGCACGAGTTCATTCTCCTCAGCCCCTCGGGTACTTGAACGAAACCAAGTCTGAGAAGCACTGAGCTCAGCCCATAACCGCAAGGCTCACCTGACCACCGCCAGGAGAAGGAGACAAGATACTGCCGGCCCTGCCACTTCCTGTTGTATGTACTCTAGGCCTGCACCAGCCCAAACACCCCTAAGGATAGGAGGCACTGCTCACACATATGAGGGTTTTGTCTACCCTACAGTCTTCTTTTCACCTGGGACTCCTTCCTCTCTCCCCGTCATCATGTCCCCCCCTCACTGCAAGGGTAGGCCCAGCACGGTGCCCCAGCCCCCCGTCCACAGCAGTGGGTACGTGACCCTGGTCAAAGAGATGCCTTTCATAAGACTTGTGTTAGCAACAGTAGAAAAAAGAGGGTCTCCTTTCTTTCTGAGTCGAAGCTGTAAGGGCTGCTGTGGCCACCTTTCAGACCCAAGGGAAAATGAGGCCAATGTACAGATTTATACTTATATTGAGTTCCCACAAAACCCAGCTTCACCCTAAGATTTCCCTAGTATACAAGTCAACAAATTCCACGTATGGCTTCAGCTACTTTGAGTTGACGAGGGGAGATGTGCAAGCCTCAGCCCCAACTTTTCTCAAGAAACTTGATAGTTGCTTTTTTTTTTTTTTTTTGAATAGGAAAAAAAAATCTTGTATCTAATAATATACTCAGTTACCATTTCCGGTAAAAAAAAAAAAAAAAAAAGAGTCCAGATTTGGACAGGAAATAATTTGTCACAAATACATTCATTCATAAAAACAGCCACTTATGTTCTGCAGAAAACTGTTCTGACTGGATACTTGAAATCTTATAAGTAAATGATTTAATTATAAGGTTCCAAGTTATCTTGTAATATATTGTGACATTCTGATACATTTGAAGGATCACATCAAATACTTGCTAAGGAATTATGTCAGACAGGCCATGGCAGCCTTTAAAAACATAACCACCAAAGATGTTTCACAGTGAACTGTTCCAGGCTAAAACCTCACAAAGACTTGTATAAAGGATAGCGTAGGTGTTACTCTGAATAAATGTTCCATTAGAATAAGAAAAGCTACTTAAAGCAAAAAGTCCACACTCAACAATATGACCACAGGTATAACAGCAGCATTTACATGTCCCGCGGGATCTAAGCCAAAACAGTCCTTGGAGAGCAGCGGCCGAGATGCCGACTTCCCCACTGGACTCTGCATAGGACGAGCTCTGCACGAGTGCACCCCGCGGCTGTCCCCAGAAGGCTCGGACCTCCTGCACTCCCTCCCTAGGCAATCAGTGCCACTGTAGCTAGAGTCGGCAAGTTAGCTCAGGCCACACGCTGATGAGGTTTATCAGATATGGTGAGAATGATCAGTGAGGTTATTCCATTTCATAAATATGGCAACCCTGACGGGGATCAGTTCCAAATTCATTACGGCGGCACAGAAAATAAATCCCTATACCAACAAAGCTTATGGACCTTTGATCTTTCATGACTTTGGAACATACTGGCTGAGGCCAATCTGCTCACCAGACATGTCACTTCCTCCCAGAGCCGCCTCTGGGCTCCTCCTATTCCTGGTACAAACCCCAACTTATATCTCACTACTGACCCCTTCTTTTTTGCACATTTGCCTCCTGTGATGGGCCTCAAACTCTAGGAGAACAGGCATGGAGTCTTACCGACCTTGATTCCAGGCCCGGATCCTAATGGGACTTGACAGGGTGCCTAACAAATAAATATTCATTAAAAGGATAAATCATATTTCCTTTCACTTTGCCGTAAGAGAAAAAACAAAAAAACAAAAAAACAAAAACAAAACAAAACAAAGAAAATGACAAAAAAAAACCCACAAAACTTGGATACTAGGAACTGAATAAAATGAGGGAGCCCAATGTTGGCTTAGGGGTAATGTGAAATAATCTAGGCATTTATTCTTTTTTTTTTTAATTGTTTTGAGAGAGAGGGAGAGAGAGAGAGACAGAGAGAGAGAAAGAGAATCCCAAGCAGGCTCCACACCATCAGCACAGAGCCCCACGCAGGGCTCAAACTCACAAACTGTGAGATCATCACCTGAGCCGAAATTCAGAGTCATATGTTTAACAGACTGAACCATGCAGGCGCCCCTAGACATTTATTCTTAATACCAAGAAAAAGAGAAAGCTTAGTTTTTGATAAAAGAAAAAAAAATTCTCACTTCAACAGATCCCGATTCTTCCCCCATTTTCAGTTTGCCGTCAGTATTCTTAAATTTCTCCGGGTTCAGTTATTTGAGGTTCCCTCCTAACACTGGGGTCGGAGGTCACTCCGGTCGATTCGGGGTCAAACAGCAGAAACTGAACATGTCTGTCCTTCCTCCCCACAGGCTGGCTGCGCTGAGGGAGACCTGTCGGCCCCCAGCCATCTCTGCCACCTGCCATCAGAAACCCGCCTCTTGAAAATCACATCTTCTACCCCAAATGCATTCCTTTCCTCCACTCATGTGCTGTTCATTCATGACAAGTGAAGCGGGAAAGGGCAGGCGGACAGAACACAGGCCCCTCTGTCAGCCAGTCCTCCAAATGCACTCCAGCAGCCCCGGGGGCTCTGGGCTCAGAACAAAGACCCCAGCGCGGGGCCAGCGGGGGCAGACACGTGGACCCAGACGGCCAACTTCCACCGCCAGTGGCCTCTACAGGGTGGAAAAGCATCCGCGGGGAATCCCTAGATCTGCCCACAGGGAAAGGTGCCCTGAAACACGGGGTGTTTTCCATCCCATCTGGAATTCCTCAGAAGCCCTAAGAAAGGATCCAGTCAGTGGTAACAGGAAAGCCCCCGCCGCGACCTGTCAGGTGTAGGCTGAAAGCTTGCGTCCCCCCACGGTCCTATGTTGAAGCCTAATCCCCAGTGCGATGATATTTGGAGGTGGGGCCTTTAGAGGGAATCAGTGCCTGAGGAAAGAACCTTCATGAATGGGATTAGTACCCAGAGAAGGCCCTCCCCACTGTTGCCAGGTGAGGGCACAGCGAAAAGACGGCCATCTAGGAATAGGAAGGGGGCCTTACCAGACACCAAATGTGCCAGCCCCTTGATCTCAGACTTCCCAGCTTCTAGAACTGTGAGAAATCAGCGTTTGTTATGTAAACCTACATGAAGGCTTAAATAGTCTCTGGGATCGTGTTATGGTCGCCCAGACAGACTAAGACTCTTCATAATAATAAGGCACTTAATAATTCCCTGCTGCTGTGGGCTAGGCTCCCCAGCCTGCCGCCCCCAAAATTGCAACCACTCTTCCGCAGCCAAATCTGTGACTTCCCATTAAGGTTTCTAAGTCCACGGAGCTCACACCAGCCCCGATACCCATAGCATTTTACATGTGTGTGTGTTCGCTTCGTAACCAAGCATGCACTGAATTGTGACAGAAAATACGGTGTTCTGCAATACTTCTGAAACGCCCTTACCGTGTCTCTCTCACTAGCAGGGATTCTATTTTCTCACATTCTTTTTTGTGTTTTTAACCTCCACAAGCATCTAGCATAGGTCCTCGTGTGGAGTAGGCTCTCAATTAGTTGTCCACCAAAGTCCTTTTAAAGTTTAATTTCTCAGGTCGTTGCTCATTTCCCCCCAATTGTTCCCTTCATCCGCAAGCAAGACAATCATTTACCGGCCAAGGTGAAGAATTAACTAGTGTGTACTTTTATTTGAGGGGCTGTGGGAAGGATGATCCCGGAACACAAACTCTTCAAATAAGAAAGCCAGGATAGGGGCGCCTGGGTGGCTCAGTCGGTTGAGCGTCCGACTTCGGCTCAGGTCAGGATCTCGCGGTTCGTGAGTTCGAGCCCCGCGTCGGGCTGCCTACTGTAGCGCGGAATCCACTTCGGATCCTCTGTCGCCCTCTCTCTGCCCCTCCCCTGCTTGTGCACGCTCTCTCTCAAAACTAAAAATATACATTAAAAAAAAAGAAAAAGAAAGGGTAAAAAGATGCAGGAAGTTAACATTATTCTGGGGATTTAATCATTCTTTCAAAAAACAGACTGAGCTTTGGGGGGACAGCGACAAATGCGTCACCTCTGTCCCAAGGACTTGCAGTAAACAGAGGAGAGAGGATGCATGGACAAAAAGGTACCAGTCAAGTTCCACGTGTGCTGTGAACAAAAATACACGTGGGCTCTTGCACGCACAGCAGGTGCGGCTGGCAATGCTCTTCATGGGCCCGGCTGCTCTTTGAACATCAGATTTCAGCTTCAGTGGCACCTCCTCTAAGAAGCCCTCCCTGACCAGCTACTTTAAAGTAGGCCTCTCCCCCACCCTCATTTTCCTCACAGCGCATTATGAGGAACACATTTGTAATCCTGGGTTTCTTGGTTCCAACACATTTGTAATCCTGGGTTTCTTGGTTCACTGCTCATGTCTGTCTTTCTAGAAGGAAAGCTCCATGAAGCAGGCCTATTCTTTGAATAGTGCCCTGCACAGAGGAAGTATGTGTGTAAACAAATAAATGCTGTGAGGACACAAATGCCAGGAGGGCCAATCCCAGGAATGGAATATAAGCTCCAGCTCCCGCTGAACTGGGGTTGAACTGGGAGCCTTGGTGCGTTCCACGCTTAACGCTGTGCCAGCCATTCAAGTATTCAAGTCATTGTTCCATTGCACTGCTCCATCCATCATTTCCTCCGTCAGGGAGGATGACCCACAGAGGTTCAAGACCTAACGTCCAAAGACAAAACACATGCACAGGTACCTCTCGGGAGCTCCGGGGCAGGAGCGGGGTGTGCTGCTCTAACTTTTAATACGTTTTTTAAAAGTATTACCACTCACTTATGCACACGGTTTACATTTAAACTGAGATGCTTATAGATCTGTTTAAATTGTGTAAATGTGGTGCCAATTTTTTTAATGTTTATTTTAGTTTTGAGAGAGAGAGAGAGAGAGAGAGAGAGAGAGCGAGCAGGGGAGGGGCAGAGAGAGGGCACAGAGGATCCGAAGCAGGCTCTGCACTGACAGCAGAGAGCCCGATGCGGGACTCAAACTCACGAACCTGAGCCAAAGTCAGTCGCTTAACCAAATGAGCCACCCAGGCGCCCCAGTGTGGTGGCAATTTTTAATGTATTATTATCTTTTGAAATGCAAGGAGTGTAGAAATGAGAATGCCACAATTATCTTTTTGAATACACGTAACATAAACCACTAAATCCTGGAAATTCTTTATCCCTGGTTATTGGTAATTAAAGGAAACTTGGGGGCAGGGGAGTATTTTCTCCTTCAATTTGCAACTCTCCCTAAAAGATCTGGCAGTACAGCCAAAGATAATGTAGGCTGCATAAACAGTCAAGGTCAAGAGGGGAAAGGGCTGTATGGTGGGCTGCATAACACCCCCCCCAAAGATATACATGTCCTAATCCCTAGACCCTGTGAATGTTATCTAATATGGCAAGGACTTTGCTGATGTGATAACCTTTAGGATCTTGAGATAGGAAATTATCCTCCATTTTCTGGACGGACCCAACATAATCCCTGGTGTCCTTAAAGAAGGGACACAGAGGGAGACAGACTCCTGAGGAAAAGGTGAGGGGGAGGAGGAAATAGAGACTGGAGTGATGGGTTTTATACGTGGAGCACAAGGGCGCCTGGGTGGCTCAGTCAGTTAAGCATCTGACTTCAGCTCAGGTTAGGATCTTGGCGGTTGATGGGTTCGAGCCCTGCATTGGGCTCTGTGCCGACAGCTCGGGGCCTGAAGCCTGCTTCAGATTCTGTGTCTCCCTCTCTCTCTGCCCCTTCCCCGCTCGTGCTCTCTCTCTCTTTCTCTCTCTCTCTCTCTCTCTCTCTCAAAAATAAACAAATATAAAAAAAAATTAAAAATGGATCAAAAGCCAATGGAAGCAGGCAGACCCTAGAAGCTGAAAAGACAAGGAAATAGATTCTTCCTAGAAGTCTCCAGGAGGAATGGGCCCCTGTTGGCACCTGGATTTCAGCCCCATAGGACTCCTTTTGGACTTTCGACTTCCAGGACGGTAAAAAAAGGTATCTGTGGTGTTTAAGACTCGCAATTTGTGACAGTGGCGAACGGGAAACTGTAGTATGATTATTTGATTCTAAACTGTTTGATCAAAAAGCTGATTGAAAAAGAATAATTATATGGGGGCGCCCGGGTGGTGTAGTTGGTAAAGCGTCCGACTTCGGCTCAGAGCATGGTCTCATGCTCGTGGGTTTGAGCCCCGCGTCTGGCTCTATGCTGACAGCTCAGAGCCTGGAACCTGCTTCGAATTCTGTGTCTCCCCCCTCTCTGCCCCTCCCCTGTTCGCACTCTATCTCTCAAATATAAATAAATAGTTTTTTAAAAAGAAAGAAAAAGTAATTATAAATTCTCATGCTCAAACATGTAAACTTGTAAGTTTGACCTGGTAAGTGCAGTGTGCCTTTTCGCTTTGCAAAAGCTAGAGGTCTGGTTCCCTTGCAGACCAAGACCCTCCCATCATTATCATATTTAGGATAGAAGTAGAAATCTGTATTCTACTTTTATTCTATTATAAAAGTATGTTGTCTTGAATCTTATAGTGTGTTTAGTTCTTAGATCTAATTCTTATTACATATTAAGATTCAAGTACCTTTTGGAATTGACACCAATCTAATTTTCAAATAGGAATAAAAGAGACAGCAACTCATCACACCAAACTTTGAAGAATACAATTTATCTATGATCCACTCTGATTGTGTCTTGGGCTGTATTTGGTGGCTGAATAATATACATCAAAGTTTGAATGAGAACTCAAAATTAACTAACTTTATTAATTGTATACCCGTTGCTTTCTCTCCACTGCTAGAAACTTTTCAGTAATAACGAACCAATATTTGATCGATATAGAGATGCCTCGGCTTGAGAGAATGGGTAAACGTGTTAGCTGCCAAAACTTACCAAGACCTTAAACTATGATTTATCCTGGAAACATCTGAAGCATTTATAAACAGAATAATAAAGAAACCGAAGAGAATGGCCCCATATTTGCTTAATAAGAATAATATGTAACAGCTTGAAATTCTAAGAACAGAGAAAATAAATTCAAGTAACTCTGTACCAGAGTGTTTTGATTAGATACCCTGAGTTGTGTACCTTCCACCGATTAAAAAGAACTGCAGGAAACAGTGACCCTTACCTAGCGGTGGTACCTCCGATGTTGGAATTCAGAGGCGCTTTTGTGTGTTTTTGGGCAGCACAAAGCAAATGGCTAAGTATACACCTCCTCTTAGGAACCCCGGTTTTCAAAATGGGAAAAGGGAGATAAAGGCAGAATTAGGGAAATGTGAAGAAGGCCGGGTAAAGGTGTATTTGAATGGGACAGGATCAGTATGATTTAATAACTTTTTTCTTAAATTTACATCCTCAATCTGTCTACAGAAAAGGCCTAGAAACGAGGACAGGACATCAGCAAAGAGCACACATGGTACCCAGATCTTGATTTCTAAGTACCATTCCCACAAAAAGGAACCAGGCTCCGGGAGAAATGTCAGATTCCCAATTTGTGGCAATAAACACACAACATGAATCTAGAAATTGTATCGTCCCTTTAAAAATGCACAGGTCTTGGGGCGCCTGGGTGGCTTGGTCGGTTAAGCGTCTGACTTCAACTCAGGTCACGATCTCGCGGTCCGTGAGTTCGAGCCCCGCATCGGGCTCTGGGCTGACGGCTCAGAGCCTGGAGCCTGCTTCCGATTCTGTGTCTCCCTCTCTCTCTGCCCCTCCCCCGTTCATGCTCTGTCTCTCTCTGTCTCAAAAATAAATAAACGTTAAAAAAAATTAAAAAAAAAAATGGGACAGGTCTTTTGATTTTTACCTAAGTGACCAAACTTGGAGGCATCCAAGAGAGATAACTGAATCATACCTGCCTCCTGATGCAATTAAATGCCAGAAACAACAGCACTTCCAGACAACGGTGTTCAACCTGAATCTAATGATTAGGAAACAACGAGACAAATCTAAACTGTGGGACACATGTCATGACTCCTAGTCCAGAGTTTGGAAAAAAGAGACAGTTTCTTGAAAAACAGAAAATGGTGGGGCTCCTGGGTGGCTCAGTCAGTTAAGCATCTGACTCTTTATTTCAGCTCAGGTCATCCTCTTATGGTTTGTGAGTTCGAGCCCCACCATCGGGCTCTGAGCTGACAGCACAGAGCCTGCTTGGTATTCTCTCTCCTTCTCTCTCTGCCCCTCCTCTGCTTGTTCTCTATCTCTATCAAAATAAATAAAAAGCAGAAAAAAAGAAAAACAGAAAGTGGCTAGAGCTCTGTTCTAGAATAGCAGAGACTGAAGAAGCATAACCAAGAGAAATGTATGAACACAAACAGGGTGGGGAGGGCACAAAAAGACATTTTTGGACAACTGGAAAAATTTGAAAAGGAACTGTTTATTAGATAATAGTGTTGGATAAATGTCAATTTCCTGCATGTGATAATGGCATTTTGTTTAAGAGGAGACCATCTTTATTCTTAGAAAATGCCTGAAGTACTTACTTGGGGATAAATTTCATGATGTCTGAAACTTATGTTCAAATGGTTCCACATGGGGTAAAACGGTATGTGAATAATGGATGATCGGTCTAGGTGAGTGAAAAGGACGAGAGATCCATTAAACTTCTTCCCATTTTTTCTGCAGGCTTAAACATTTTCAAGATTTAAAAAGTTGGAAAAATTCCAAGGAAAGGGAATTTAAATGTCTTTAGGGGCCCCGGAATGGCTCAGTCAGTTAAGCTTCTGACTCTCGATTTTGGCTCAGGTCAGGATCTCCTGGTTCAAGCCCCACATCGGGATTCTCTCTCCCTCTCTGTCTGCCCCTCCCCTGCTCATGCATCCTCTCTCTCTCTCTCGTAAAATTAATAAACATTTAAAAAATCTTTAAATGTCTTCAAATCTCATGTCATTATTTTGCCCCAAGTTAATTTCTGCTAATGACTATGTCTGCTCGAAGATATCCATGGTAGTAGAAAGAACCAAAGAAATAGTACTTTAGAGATCGTAAGTGATTTTAAAATAATAACTAAATGGGTTATGGCCAGTTTAAAATAACGTGGCATATTTATAAAAACAGACGCCAAAGCCACCAAGCTTTTTTCATGTATTATCTCACTCTCCTAATGCTTCTCAGATAGGTACTATCATCATTCCCACCTTATAGATGAGGAAATTCAGGCTTAAAAAGGTCACATAGCTAATAGATTATCATGGCTGTGGTTTCAGTTCAGGTAGTCTGACCCACTGAAGTGATGGTGCAAATAACTTTTTTAATTGTGTAAACTGGTGTTAGTGAAAAGAGGAAATCAGTCATCAGGAAACAGAAGATGTGCACACATGCTGAGAAGATGAATATAACATAGGTACAGGCAACCAGAAAAGTAAGAATGCAGAACGCCTCGGAAAATATTCGGTCTGAAAACAAAAAAGAGCTACCGGTATTTAAAACTACGAACGCCAAGTAAAAAGCTTCAATAGGGGAGTTAGAAGACAAAGTTATGGAAATTTCTCGGAACACAGAGCAAAAGCACAAAGAGATGAAAAATTAAAGATCCAAAGGCAGAGGATTAATCCAAGCAGCCTCACATTTGACTAACAGAAGCTCTAAAGACCACAGAAAAGGGAAGGGGACAAAAGGAAGAGAAACAATGATCAAAGAAATAATATAATAAAATTTCCCAGGGCAAAAGAGAGATGTGCGCTTAGACTTCAAGACTGGGCCAGTTATCACCGCACTGCCTCTTGGCCTCCCGTCCACCCGTTTCCTCACTTTATGGTACTGGAGCTGGATGTGGGAAAGGTTTCTCCCTTGCCAGCTGACACGGGGCAGGAGGAAGGGGCTTCTCTGTCAGCTAGACTTTTGCCAGCTTGCTCGGCTGCACCCACCGGCCAGCAGCGGGCAGAGGCCAAGGAACAGGCTCACCAGCGAGTCCCAACCGCACCTTGCAGGTGGGTTCCAGGGAGTCTAGCAGGCACCCAGCAGGTGGCTTCCCACCAGGCTTAGCGGCAGTGTGCCCGTGAGGGTTCCCCGGTGACAACTTGCAGCAGGCACCCAGCAAGTCTGGCGGGCACCCAGGGGGGCTTCCCGGGGAGGGAGTATCCTTCACCTCAGCAGGTAGTATCCCACCTGGGCCTGCATGCACACTTCACCCAATGCTCTGGCACAGTGCGCCACAAGGCCATGCCCTCGCCCCGGGGGATGACTCAGCTTTGGGGATGGGCGAGGGGCAGTCACTTCCACATGGGATCCTGCAGCAGTCCGGGAGGGAGATCTGCTCCCTGTATCCCCTGTATCCTGTATTCTACGCTGGTTCTCATTTCCCTGTAGGAGCTAATCCCAGGCTAACCCCTTACTAGTTAATCCCCCGCTACTCATTAGTAATTCTTTACACTTCTCCTGTCCAAATTTCTGTTAGATTTCTGTCTCCCGAATAGAACCTGATACACCCACTGACTACCAAATACAATAAATGAGAAAAGAGTCACACCCGGACACTTGACTATGAAATTGCCAAATATTAAGGAAGAAAGAAATAGGGGAAAACTCTAGGAGCTTCCAAAAAGGAAACCAGAGTCAGTCAAAAAGATTTTTTTAAAAATCAGACCGGCATGGGTTGCCTGGGTGGCTCAGTCTGTTAAGCGTCTCACTTCAGCTCAGGTCATGATCTCATGGTTCGTGAGTTTGAGCCCCATGTCGGGCTCTGTACTGATAGCTCGCAGCCTGGAGCCTGCTTTGGGTTCTGTGTCTCCCTCTCTCTCTGTTCCTCTCCTGCTCATACTCTGTCTCTCTCTCAAAATAAAGATTTAAAAAAGACCAGCATGTAGCTTTTCACATCAACAACTGTAGGGCAACGTTTTTGACATTTAGGGGAAAAAAAATTATTTCAAACCTATAAATCCATACCAATCGTAGTAAAGAACATTTTCAAACATGTAAGGCTCAGAAAATTCACTTCAATCAGAGGAAGTCATGTGAGGTAATATTCCAACAAAATGAGAGTGGAAAACAAGAAACGGGAAATGTAGCATACAGGAATGACAGAACAAAGCCTAGAATTCCAGGAAAATTAGCAGGAGCAGATCTAGGAAGCAATGAGAAAATCAACAAGTGGCCTCCACAAAGGACATCTTCAAGAGGAATGCATTCATTTCAAGCAACAGACAAATGAGTTAAAATCTAGAGATTATTAGGGATACAGTAAAGAAACATGGGTCTTCCCTCAATAGGGAAGAAAAAACAGGTCAATGAGACTCGAGAAAAACAACTGCCAACATGATATATAAATATAAGACATGATCCAAATGTGCCATGATTTTGAGCACCAGGTGACATTTCACAGAAGGAACCCATTTGAAAATAACATTAGAAATTTCCTCCGTTGAGCGGTGATACAATTGTGATTGTGGGATTACAGGTAGGGAGGCATAAATATAGCACACTACTTGGCCCTACCACAGACAGTGTTCACGTTAACATGCTCATCGGCTTGTAATTTTGAGACTTGACCTATGGACAAAGCAAAGCAAACAGTGCCAGTTGGAGAAGGCAAATGTCACCAACCTCAATGCGTAGAAGGAAAGACACAGCTGAGACAAGTTGAAAGATGGACAAGTGGGAAACAAAGAGGCAGACCGAAGGGTAGTGGTACTTAGTATCCAAATCTCGCAAAATTCGGCACTTGAGATAAAAGTAGGTGGAACCAGATGTAGAGATTTATGACTGTGACAACCGCAATAGTCATGAAGAGAGTTTATACACTGATAAGACTAAGTGGAGCGTGCCTGCGTGTGTCGGGGGAGGGGGGGTGCTTCATTTATCAGAGCAGAGATTCAACAGATACAAAGCAGATACATCAAAACAGCTGAGCAAATATGTTATTAGAGCCCCAGAGGTAATAACCGCTAAAAGAATTAACAGGAACCATTAAAGATGTGTTGCCTCTGGAGAACAAGGCTCTTGTTTTTCATTATCAGGGTTTCTCTACCACCTGATTTTTTCAGCCACATTCATCAATCACTTCGATGTTTAATCTAGTGCCAGAGCTGGCCGACTTTTTTCCATAAACAACCTATGGCAAACGTGTTTTAGGCATTGTGTGAGCCATCCAGGTCTCCGCAGCTGCATAACTCTGCTACGGCAGTGTGAACAGACAATCCGAAGCGGATGGGTGTCACCATTCCGATAAAACTTTATTTATACAAACAGGTGACAGATTTGGTCTTCAGGCTGTAGTTTGCTAAACCCTGAGCTAGCCCAGTGTTTCCCAAACTATGTACCGTAGGGATACTCAAGTAATATTTAAGAGTAATTCCTCCGGGGCACCTGGGTGGCTCAGTCGGTTGAGCGTCCGACTTCGGCTCAGGTCATGATCTCGCAGTTCGTGAGTTTGAGCCCCACGTCGGGCTCTGGGCGGACAGCTCAGAGCCTGGAGCCTGCTTCGGATTCTGTGTCTCCCTCTCTCTCTGCCCCTCCCCTGCTCGTGCTCTGTCTGTCTCTGTCTCAAAAATAAATAAAACATTAAAAAAAAATTAAGAGTAATTCCTCCAAAAAAAAAAAAAAAAAAAAGAGAGAGAGGTCCCATGTTCAAAGAGTTTAGAAAATGCTAGGTTAAATAAGCCTAAGCAGTCTCCTTTACTCCAGGATCACAACCTCCAACGTGCTGATGAGCTTTGAACACCCAATATGGAAGTTATCTAGAGTGCACAACGTTTCTCCAACCTGTCTCTGAATACGTCGGAGAAGCATCAACGGCCACTTGTGTTTAGTAGAATGGTTCAGGAAGCAGTGTCATAATCAAATTCCTAGCCGGTAAAGACGAATAAATATGACTGGGCAAGTGGCACATGACTTGCCCAGGGCTACTTGACCAGATGGTGTCAGAATGGGACTAGGGGCCAGCCAGCCCAGGGTGCTTGCTGCCTCTCCATAGGGCTGTCCATTCCCATACCTGCGGAACCAACCAGTGCCAAGCAAATCATCTCTCTATCCTGAGCGACTTCAGGGGACACACTTCAAGACAATGTAACTACATGGATGCAACAATACCTTAAACCGCCAAAAGCTGAACACCCTGGGGCTAGATTTTATTTTCCTTAGAAACATCGTGATGTGAGCTGACGCTGATGTGAGCTGACGCACGGGAGTCTCATTACCTGTGATTCTGTTTCATCTCTAGCACTGGGGGGAGGGGAATAGAAATGATCGAAAATCAAGAGGAACAAAATAAACTTTTTTCTCAACTTTTTTATGATTCCAGCGCATAGCTTATTATTCAGTGGTGCGAGGCATACTTTATGTTTTATGGCATGTAACTAGGCCTTGTTGATTAAGCCCTATCTTTTTTTTTTTTAAGTTTCTTTTTTAAGGTTTTAATTTATTTTTGAGACAGAGAGAGACAGAGCATGAGCAGGGGAGGGGCAGAGAGAGAGAGGGAGACACAGAATCCGAAGCAGGCTCCAGGCTCTGAGCTGTCAGCACAGAGCCTGACACAGGGCTCGAACTCACGGAGTGTGAGATCATGACCTGAGCTGAAGTTGGATGCTCAACTGACTGAGCCACCCAGGCACCCCTGATTAAGCCCTATCTGAACATTCAGCACCATACAAAGCACACGGCATGTGTGTGGGAGATAAAAGCAAGCTGAGGAGGGGTAGGGATGAAAGAAAATGCCTTGGGAAACCTAATTTCTGTGAAGAGAGTACTGAAAAAGGAAACAAAGCAACATATTCTGAACCAGAGATGTTCAGGATATAAACTGGAAAAAGAAAGAAAGAGAGAGAGAGAGAGAGAGAAAGAAAGAGAAAGAAAGAAAGAGAAAGAAAGAGAAAGAAAGAAAGAAAGAAAGAAAGAAAGAAAGAAAGAAAGAAAGAAAGAGAGAGAGAGAAAGAAAGAAGGAAACCACCTTAAAGGGGCGCCTCGGTGGCTCAGTTGGTTAAGCATCCGACTTGGGCTCGGGTCATGATCTCACAGTTCGTGGGTTCCAGCCTCACATGGGGCTCTATGGTTTCTGAATTTTAGAAGGTCTTACATCATTTTCTTTTAATTCACGAACCCTCTTGTTCACGTTTTTCAGGTGTGCATTCATAGCCGGGGATTACTAACAGAGCTGGAGTTGTGAGAACATCCCCGGCCCACTTAGCTAAGGGGAAGCTTCCCCTCACACTCTCACCGATGGTGGGAAAATGAAACCTGCTTCTTCCAGAAGCACGGGAATGCCACTTTTGCTGACAGAGTTCCCATCCAACTAAGACCAGGTCAGATCGCTCCAGAGATCGTCGGTTAGTGGCCCTTGGGAAGAGGAAGGCCAACGGCAGCTGACCTACAACAACCCTTGCCCTGTCCCAGTATTACAACCCACAAACTGTCCCTGGGGTCTTGTCCTAATGGCCTCACACAGTGGGAAGTTGTCCAACCCTTGAGGCACAGCCATCAAATCCTTTGGAGACCACTAATTATACAAGACTTCCTTTGCTACCCTCCTAAAATTCCTGGTGCTGTGGGACCTGATGAGGAAGAAGCAGCTGCGAGGCAAGAAAGGAGAGAATCCATCCAGGTGTTGAGAAGCAGGCTCCGGGCTCCGAGCTGTCAGCACAGAGCCCGATGCAGGGCTCGAACTCACGAGCTGTGAGATCATGACCTGAGCCGAAGTCGGACGCTCAACGGACTGAGCCACCCAGGCGCCACTGCATTTAACTTTTAATTAATATGTCTACAGAAAACAAAACAAAACAAAACTGAAGTAGTGTAAAATGTCTGTCCATTAAGCACAAATGTATTGCTTTAATAGGATCACATTTCACGTTAAATGCTGTATTGCTCAAAACAATATTGCTGTATAAGTGTATGAGTCTACACGGAAACGGGTCACTGATACGTTTTGACATATTGTGTTAACAAGACGATTCGGTTTAAATGATTTTTCTTCCTACACGTTGCTATACACTGTGATGCGTTTATATGAATATTTTATGCAGACGGCACACATTACAGTGATAATTATGCAATTCGGAATTGGTAAGTAAATCAAAACAGGGGTTTTAATTAAATATATAATTAATTTATTTTTCAGGTTTATAAAATAAATAAGGTCAAAGTTTCAAATTAAAGACAATGTCTTATTATTGATATAAAGTCAAGTGGAGATACAAAAGTTAGTACTACGACAAAAACAGTAAGGGGAAAAAGAGACTGGAAGAAATAAAAACTGTCATGATCAGTACCAACTGCAATTTGCTGTGGTAGAGAAAAATGAAATATCTGTTTATTGCATCAAAAAATCAAAGATGAGGGGCGCCTGGGTGGCGCAGTCGGTTAAGCGTCCGACTTCAGCCAGGTCACGATCTCGCGGTCCGTGAGTTCGAGCCCCGCGCCAGGCTCTGGGCTGATGGCTCGGAGCCTGGAGCCTGTTTCCGATTCTGTGTCTCCCTCTCTCTCTGCCCCTCCCCTGTTCATGCTCTGTCTCTCTCTGTCCCAAAAATAAATAAAAAAACGTTGAAAAAAAAATCAAAGATGATAAAACAGACAATTTAGCAGAAATTGAGCAATTAAAGGACAATTTCAGCAAAGGCGTAGCAAATACGATGCTGAATTTCTTTTCAACAGACAAAAAGGAGTTAAATTAGGTGAGATTAGTCACCTAAAGTCAGAATTAAATGACTAACAAAAAAAAATTTTTAATGATTTTTAACAGAATTTGAGCTTGTAACTTTGGCCAGCTATCAAACATCTCATATTCTGGAACAAAATAAAAGAAAAACAAAAATATTTTTAGATGGAGAGATGGTTAAAAAAATGTTTTAGTTACGGAAATTCTGTTAGAAAATTATGAGGAAAATATAAAAAAAGATATTGTACAAAAAGTGAAAGATTTTAAATTAAGTAAGAAAATAACTGCCCATAGAATCCAAGATCTTTCTGATAATATCAAAGATAAATTCAAATTGAAAAATCACAAGTTTTCTGTAGCTTTAGATGAGTCATACCATATAAGAGACATTGCCAAATTAATACTTTGGGTACATTTCTGTCTAAAATGACTTCCAATTTATAAAGCAATGTTATTGACTCCTAGCTAAAAAAAAGCTGAACTCATGGCATAGATACTTCTGAATTTTTACACCTGTAAAAGAAGAATTTTAGCTAGATATGAAAATGTAAAGCTTCTCTTGTAACAGTGCTCTATGTTGGGTCAAAAATCTAGTTTTACTAAACTTTTAAAATAAGAGACTGGTATTTTTCTCTTAATGCTTCATTCTACTGTTTGATATTAATTTGTAGCTGGCTTTCTGAAATACAGCCTATGCAAACTGTCCTGGATATTGTTGGTAAAATTGTTTAGTATTTACACATAAATGCTATGAATTATCACGTTTACAGAACGGCTGATAGAAATAGAAAATAATTAAGTCAACAATCATGTGTTCTTTTCAAGCAAATCTTTGGTTGGGTCATGGAAAAGTCTTACTAAGATTCACCCTACAGTTAACTCCAATTCAAGATTTTCTTTAAGCAAAAGAAATCTTGCCAGATAATTAATACAAAAAAAATTGCAGTGTGATTTACGTTTTCTCACAAATATCACACTGCATATAAACAAGCCAAATTAGGGCCACCTGGGTGGCTCAGTCGGTTAAGCGTCCGACTTCAGCTCAGGTCACAATCTCGCAGTCCGTGAGTTCGAGCCCCACGTCGGGCTCTGGGCTGATGGCTCAGAGCCTGGAGCCTGCTTCTGTTTCTGTGTCTCCCTCTCTCTCTGCCCCTCCCCCATTCATGCTCTGTCTCAAAAATAAACAAAAGGTAAAAAAAAAAAACAAAAAAAAAAACAAGCCAAATTAGAAGTTCCAATAAAAGGAAAAGCTTACTTACGATCTTGGCAAACAAGTAGGAAAATGTAAATCAAAATTTATACTTTTTTATAAATCAAGTAAAAAATAATGGTTTTATACATTTTTCTAACTTGTACCAATATGCAGAAGAGATTTAAGCAAAAGAAATACATAGTCTTGAAAATCTATAAGAAAAATTTGAAGAACACTTTAAAGAGATTAATAAATTTAGACTTCATTTTTAATTTTTATAATATCCCTTTGAATTTAATGTTAACAATTCTGAGCTGGCATGAGTTAATGATTTATATAATTTGAATAAACATAGCTTTAAAACTGATCAGCTTTTGTTTCAAAAAATAAAATCAATTCTCCTAAAAAAACATGGGCTAATTTTGTCAATTAAAATCGCAACTATTAAAGTAAAATGATTTTTGCCATTTGATTCAGTTATTTGGAAAACTTAAGTATGTTTGGGACTTAGTTACACAAATCCACTTTTTCAACTATGAACTTTATGAAATTTAAATAGGAACCAAGAATTTCAGATGAAAATGTAGTGTCTGAATTTATATCTGCCATAACACTAACATACACACCAAATTTTAAGACTTAGTGCAATAAAAATTCTCATAAATATTTTTATATTGATTACATGTTGAAATGATAACATCTGGGGTGAATAGGTTAAGGAAAATATATTATTAAAATTAATTTCCCCTGGTTTCTTTTAATTCTTTCAACGTGACTACTAGAAAATTTAAAATTATAATGTGGCTCACGTTATATTTCTTTTTAAAAAAATTTTTTTAATATTTATTTATTTTTGAGAGACAGAGTAAAAGTGGGGGAGGGACAGAGAGAGACGGAATCACAGAATCCAAAACAGGCTCCAGGTTCTGAGCTGCTCAGAGCCCAATGCAGGCCTTAAACCCATGAGCTGTGAGATCATGACCTGAGCCAAAGTCACCTATTGAACCACCCAGGCACCCCAGCTCACATATATTTCTGATGAATAGTTACAGACTCTGGCTACTCAAGTAGTCTTTTCCCAGAAGCATCAATATCATTGGAAAGTTTCTTAGAAATACACACTCTCAGGCCCTAGCCAAAACCTACTGAATAGAATTGGAATTTTATTTAAAATCCCAGGTTTGGGGGCGCCTGGGTGGCGCAGTCGGTTGAGCGTCCGGCTTCAGCCAGGTCACGATCTTGCAGTCCGTGGGTTCGAGCCCCGCGTCGGGCTCTGGGCTGATGGCTCAGAGCCTGGAGCCTGTTTCCGATTCTGTGTCTCCCTCTCTCTCTGCCCCTCCCCCGTTCATGCTCTGTCTCTCTCTGTCCCAAAAATAAATAAACGTTGAAAAAAAAAAATTAAAAAAAAAAAAAATCCCAGGTTTGGCTAAGATGAAGTAAGAGGAAACAGATTTATGCTTTTGCCCAAGCAACAAAAGAAAGATAGAATGGGGCACCTGGATGGCTCAGTCAGTTAAGTGTCTGACTCTTGATTTTTGGCTCAGGTCATGATCTCACGGTCATGAGACTGAGCCCTGCATGGAGCTCTGTGGTTAGCATGGAGTTTGCCTAAGATTTTCCCTCTCCCTCTATCTCTGTTCCTGCCCCCCTTCTCAAAAATAAATAAACATTTAAAAAAGGGAAAGAAAGAAAAGAAAAGATGTGAAACAATGCTTTTCAGGAGACAAGACATCAGAAAGTAAATAAAGTGAGCCTATGATTGTCTCAGCTTATTGTCTTAAGGGATTTTCTGGGCAAGACATGGGAGGGGAGAACATAGGAAGAGCCCAGTGACTTCTTAAGTTGAGGATACAGAGCTGAGAGCCTGGGGGGACAAAGAATTTCGAGGACAGAGGGAGTTTAACACAGAGAGAATTTCAGAATCCTCAAAGAGTCACCTTTGAGTATTCAGCTGATCAATGCATGTGTGTGTGAGCAAATTATCTGTGGCTAGGGGAAAAAATACCAGAAAGCATTAGAGGTAACACTGTCTGGTGCTCACACAGGGCCAAGAACAGTACCTGTTTCCACCAAACAGACATTTTGTTCGGGGACATTCAGTACTTGGGAAGATCTTGCCTCTGTAGTGGCAAATAATTAGCCCTAGACTGAACATTGCTCCAGTCCCACCTAACAAGCCTTAGAAAGCAACACACAAAAGAATTGTCTCCATCTAATTTAGCTATGTCCTGAGACAAAACACAAGAATATTTTGATTAATACAAAAATATCTAGCACCCAAGAAGATAAACTCACAATGTCTAGCTTTCAATCAAAAATTTCCAAGCATGCAAAGAAGGAAGAAAATCCAACCCATAGTGAGGAGAAATATCAATCAATTGAAACTGACTCAGAATTAAGATAGGTATTAGAATTAGCAGACAAGGACAGGTATTCCTGATTTTAAGTAGAGACATGAATATACAAAAACACAAATCCAATTACTAGAGATAAAACCTATAATGTGTGACATGAAAATCACTAGACAAAATTAATGGCAGATACACATCACATACAAAAGAACTGAACCTGAAGACATAGCCATAGAAACATCCAAAATAAAAAACAAACAAAAAATAATTTAAAAAATAGAGCATGAATAAGTTGTAGAGATAGCTCCAGCAACTTAATATATATGTAATTGGAACCTTGATAGGCGAGGGGAGAGGTAGAAAATAATATTTGAAGAAAAATGACTGAAAATATTCCAAACTTAATAAAAATATAAACCAAAGAAACAAGGAGCCTGACTAACCCCAAACACAGGAAACATGAAGAAAAAAACACTAAGGCACAACATAAATCAAATTGCTCAAAACCAGCCATTCAAAAGAAACCTTAAAAGCAACTGCAGAAAAAGAATGCTTCAATGAGGAACAAAGATGAGGACGACAGCTGATTTTATGCCAAAAAAGATGCAAATGACAAGACAGTGAAGCAACATCTTTAAAGAACTGAAAAAAAGAACCCCAGGGCACCTGGGTGGCTCAGTCGGGTGAGCATCGGACTTCAGCTCAGGTCATGATCTTGCAGTTTGTGAGTTCATGCCCCACATTAGGCTTGCCGCTCTCAGAGCGTAGCCCACTTCAGACCTTCTGCCCTCCTGCCTCTCTGTCCCTCCTCCACTTGCACTCTCTCTCTAAAAAATAAATAAAACATTAAACAATATTTTTTAAAGACAAGAAAAGGAAAAAAGAACCCTGACAATCTAGAATTCCATACCCAGCAAAAATATCTTTCAAAAAATATGGATAAGTATGAACTTTACTGGACATATAAAAGTGAAAAGAGCTTATCAACAGCAATCCTGAATAACATGAAATGTTAAAGGAAGCCCTTTTGAGCAGGGAAAAAATAAGACATCTTGTAAAAATATGGATAACAAAGGAATGAAGAAAACAGGACATAGCAATTAAGTAAATATATAATTTTTTTTATTATCTATATATTAGTTAAACAGAAGTGACTTCTAAAACAAAAATAACAATTTATGTGTAGTCAATAATAATATGCAGAAGTAAAATACATGACAAAGGTAACATAAGGCCAAGATGGAAGTATACTATTGTCAAGTTCTTATATGTGAAGGAGTTTAACATCACTTAAGCATAGACTGTGATAAGTTAAAGATGTAGACTATAAACCCTAAAGCAACCACTAAAATAACTAAACAGATATATAGCTAGCAACCCACCCAATAAGAGGAAATGGAATCATAAGAAATGCTCAAATAATCCAAAAGAAGGCAGGAAACAGACAAAGAGAATAAAGGATGGGACAAATAGAGAACAGATATTGTCATATTGGAAACAAAAGTAAGAGTCAATTACACACTGCCTACAAGAAGTGAAATATAAAGAAAAACAGGTTAAAAGTAAAAGGATGAAAAATGACATACAATGATAATATCCATCTAAAGAAAACTGAAATGGCTTCATTAATATCAAATGGGAGATTCTGGAGCAAAGATTATCACCTGTTTTTTTTTTTTTCTATTTTTTTTTTTTTTTAACGTTTATTTTTGAGACAGAGAGAGACAGAGCATGAACGGGGGAGGGTCAGAGAGAGAGGGAGACACAGAATTGGAAACAGGCTCCAGGCTCTGAGCAGTCAGCACAGAGCCCGACGCGGGGCTCGAACTCACATACTGCGAGATCGTGACCTGAGCTGAAGTCGGATGCTTAACCGACTAAGCCACCCAGGCGCCCCTATCACCTGTTTTTTAAAAAGGTCATTTCATAATGATAAAGTGACCAGTTCATCAAGATGATATAACAATCCTAAACATCTATTTACCTTAACAGCTATGCTTCCAAATACAGGAAGCAAAAAAGGATAGAACAGCAAGGAGAAAGACAAATTCATAAGAACAGTCATATATTCCAATACTGGTGTGTTAATATTTAATAAGAGAAGTAGACAGAAAAATCAGTTAATACATAAATATTTGAACGAGATCCCCCCAGTGATCGGAAGGCACACTAAAGCCTGAGAAATACTGTTCTACACTACTCTTCACAGGTAGGCAGTTCATGTTCAAGTCAATTTCTGGTAAATTTTTCTTTTGGCTTCCTACTGGTATCATCATAACCAGTGCTCTTTTGTCTGACTTCTAGCCTAAGCAGGAGTTAGAGAAGGTATTTCCAGGAAAGCTAATCTTGAAAAATAAACCATAGAATTTGAGATGGTAGAGTTTAAAGACTCTGAACTTTTTCATCTTATAGACCCAGAAATAACATGAGCTCCTCCACTTAGATTTAAACTCCTTGACATTTAAGGCACGCATCTACAGGATTATACTAAGAGCTGTGAGATATTGTGTAGACAACGCTTAGCCAAAAGTTAGCCTAACACAGAATACACACTCAATGACACATGCCTTTCCTACCTTTTCTACCATACTGACTAGTCAGTCAGTACCGACTAGTCACCAGTCCTGGGGCGAGCTGGGCTTTCCAGCACTTCTGCTTGAATAATCCAAGTAAGGATAGGGAAGGTGAAGATACTCAACAGCAAAGTATGCCAGCATCTCTATTGTGATCGCTGAAAATTCTGAGACACCATTCGACAAGCCAATACTTTCCCTTCTAACCCTCAGTGAAGAGTTTTACTTTATTTATGGTGATAATTTTCCTTCTTCCAACATCCCTTGGCCTTACATCTCATAACGGATTAACAGAGAAAGGTTGAGTTGGACACCTTTATAACAAAGTTTCAAATAGTGACAAATGTATCAGAAGTAAACATGACACATTTAATTTTTTTTCAATCCCATTAGAAAACTCTATCACTTGTTATTGGCCGAAATTAAGAGTGATAAAAACAGGGATAGGAATCAGAAGACCTGGTTTCTAGGCCAGGCCCTGTTATCTGTTCCCTTTATCATCTTGAATAGAACAGATTTCTTTGTGAGCCTTTATTTTCTCATCTATAAAAGAAAGATAAGAAGCAAGCTCTGTTCATCTTATAGAGTGCAAAAAGAATTAAAAGGAGATGTGTGTGAAATCATAAAGCATACATAAGTGCAAAGTAGTATTTCCAATGATCGTGGTCATGATTCCTCCTATTAATATAGAAAATTAAGAGGTCAATTGAGGGGGGAAAACTGTTAAACATCAAGCTACTAGTTTTTTCTCTTTTTTAGGTTTATGCACTCCAATATGATGACAGCAACTATGAGTTGTTGTTTTTTTTTTAACTCAAAAATTTCCCAAACTACTACTTAAAAGTTTTCTCTGTGAGTAATAAAGAAATGTGGCAAAAGAAAAAGCTTGAGGAACTTATCCAAAACTATATCACGAAGCCCCAGGAGTTAAGAAATTCTGGCTTAATACTGGCCCAAACTCTCCCCCAAAAAACCTTACCAGAAAGTTAAGAAAAGAGTGGCAACATTCTATTCAATAGAGCTAGACAGAAACAAACACAGAGTGGCGGTGGCCTTTGGAAGAGGCATACATTAAAACCACAACAGCAATCAGTGTTTTCCCAATGAGTTGGACACAAAACCAGAATAATCGGTATCTTTACCAAAAAGCAGTCCAAACCCAACGTGGACTAAGGGACTAAAAACTCCAGCCCTAATGTGATAGCTTTATTCTTAATATTTTACTACGTTAGCATCAAGTTTGCACTTCTGGAATCCCCAGTTATATGTGTGACCTTTACTGTGATTTAACTACCGTGTATGTACTGGTTCTATATACTGGAAAGTATATGCGACCTTAGAGTTGGGAGATCCATATTTAAATCTCAATCCGGTTACCCACTAGACAAATGATTTCTCCCAGTCATTGTACCTCCATGAGCCTCAAAACTGCTCATCTATAAAATGCAAGTAACACTACCTACTTCACATGGTGGTTGTGATTATGACACGAGTCATGTGAAAGTGCCGAGCGCAGTCTCCTGCCCATAATAGCGGTCAGAAATATTTATAAACTTGAATAAGCATCTCTTACACTTAAGTGACAATTATTCACGATCACTCATTTTCATAGTACTTTAACTGAAACTTCCAGATTCGCTGTTAAGAAGGCTTGACTCTTAGCAAGAGCTGTATGTCCTACCAGACTCTGAATGGAAACTTCAGGGAGTAATTATCCTAGAAAAAAAGATCTCGAGCGCGAAAAACTCTGTCATACTATACAACTTTTAAACGGTCTCCGCTTTCCCATCTACATGGAAATGAGAAAAAACCATTAAATCCGCAGGCAGGCATCCTCAGGTTTACTATACTTGGTACGGATAAGGACCAACTACAATGGAGGCAGCTCTCCCACAGCTCATTAACTCTTCCCCACTGTCCCAAGAATTGATAACCATGGGAAAACCAACTGGAAAATACGAGATGAAACAGAAAAGCCAGTCTTAGGTAGCCATCAGCAACCCATGTGCATTTGCCAACCAAAGAGGATAAAAAACTTGGGAGGAGAAAACGGGGTGGGTGGTGGTATTTAAAAATAGCACTTAACTTTTGAAAGCCAACGTCTAGCTGAAATGGGAAGTGACGGAGAAGACCATGTGTGTCGGGGACCATGGCCACGGAGCGTGTGAAGTAGGAGTGGGCTTATCAATGCTGGTAGTTTCACAATGAGATACTATTTGAACCTCGAACCAGGATCTGTGCTCAGAATGGAAGTGAGTGTTCGCGCCACAGTAAGTTTGCAGTTTCCTTGAAGGTAGTTTTTTTTTTTGGTTGTTGTTGCTGTTGTTTTTGTTGTTTGTTTGTTTTTAAGAAGCCCAGACACTAAAGATGGAACTAATTTGTTCATGGGAAAAAGAATAGTAAAGTGCTTTCACTGCCTGCTATAACCAATTTGTGTTTTCTTCCAGCACTATGAGAACCAAGTATAGCAAAAAAAATGCCACACAGTGAAAGAAAGCTTTTAGTTTTTTTAAAAAGTGATGAGGGGGGCACCTGGGTGGCTCAGTAGGTTGAGCGTCTGACTTCGGCTCAGGTCATGACCTCGTGGTCTGTGAGTTCGAGCCCCACGCCGGGCTCTGTGCTGACAGCTGGGAGTCTGGAGCCTGCTTCGGATTCTGGGTCTCCCTCTCTCTCTGCCCCTCCCCACTCACGCTCTGTCTGTCTGTCTCTCTCTTTCTCTCTCTGTCAAAAAATAAATAAACATAAAAAAAAAGTGATGAGGAAGTTTGTGTTTTTAAACACACACACACACATATGTTGGGTTTACGTAAATAATCAACCAAAACATGTTTCTACCATATCATTTTCTTGTCAAGCATATGGTATTTTTCTTTTTCCCGGAAACTCAATGTCAGAAGTATACGATGATTGAGACTTTTTCAACAGACAACTGGATAATTTGGGGGTCAGAATTTAAAAGTCTTATATCAAATTCATTTGTAGGAAGAACTAGTCTAACAATGCTTGAAGTGAGTTGTCTCTATGCTTGAGCTCAGGGTCTACAATTTTTCTAGGAATATGGGTTCTTTGCCTTATTCTTAGAGCTTTTGAAATCTAGTAGACTATGGGGCGCCTGGGTGGCGCAGTCGGTTAAGCGTCCGACTTCAGCCAGGTCACGATCTCGCGGTCCGTGAGTTCGAGCCCCGCGTCGGGCTCTGGGCTGATGATGGCCCAGAGCCTGGAGCCTGCTTCCGATTCTGTGTCTCCCTCTCTCTTTGCCCCTCCCCCGTTCATGCTCTGTCTCTCTCTGTCCCAAAAATAAATAAACGTTGAAAAAAAAAAAAATTTAAAAAAAAAAAAAAAAAAAAAAAAGAAATCTAGTAGACTAAAAAATTGCAGCTTTTGTTTTTTTTAAAGCATGTTTACTTCCAAATATTCAAGCACGCAATTTCCTCATTCTGACACACGGTTCAAGGACAGAGTTCTGTCTTTCCACTTGCACTGCCATCAAGAGCTACATCTGAAATCGGACGTATAGACGTAGCCCTAAAGTAGTCTGTGCTTGCCAAAATTTCTTCTTGAGCCCCAGAGTGATTCACTCTAAAGGAGACTGCCCGTTGTCCTCACAGACTCTCGAGAGGGCAGGAACCAACTTCCCTTTTGAGCTTCTCCTTTCTTTCAAGAGTGGTAGGTTTCCTCCACCTGCCCAACGAGTATTCTCACGATCACAACGAGGCTTTATCAGAAACACAGACTTGTAGTCCTTAAAAGGCAGAAAAGGGGAGATAAGAGCCAGGCAGCCTACCCCACGCTGACTTGTAGACAGGACTTCTGAGAGCCTGCACGCCGTGCACTGATATGTTTCTGCTTCGTCGTGAGGAAAGTACTCTTTCCTTCAGCAGGCCTGAAATAGAACCACTTTCCTCACCCAAACACAGCCGAGAACAGCAAGGCAGAAAGCAGAGGCTGTTGGCCATGACGCCCAGCACCAAGAAGAGGTGGGGAGCTGTGGGGTACGGTCCCTCCTGGGTGACAATAAGCCTGGCAGCCAGTTTCTGCAAAGCTTGGCCAAGGGAAAAGAAAGCCTCTTTAGAAATACAGTTGGCAAAACACTGAATATAAAAAGGATACTCTGAGCGACTGCATAATTACAGACTCAGAGTAACTCTCTAAACTGGATCCCCATAGTATATCCTTTGTATGCTTGTGGGGAGTCTAGACCCCCACTGCACATCCTTTTACAAAACGGTTCTGCAGGCTTCCTTCTCCCTTCATGACAAAAAGCGTTGGAGATGGACGGAGAGGGAAAAAAGTAAACCCGGGAAGATACTGATACGTTCTCTCATCTACTGCATGAGGCTTAGAACCTTGGATCTGAGTTCAAACCCAGACTCTACTACTTCCTGCCTACGTGCTGTCTTACCCCCTTCGAGAGACCTAGTCCCCAGGGCTTCCACTTCTAAGACTGTGCTGATGAAGAGAGGTAAAGCAGGTCAAGCCCTCAGTGCAGGGCCTGGTATGTGGTGCAGCCAGTCCGTGACTCAGCTGCAGTAGCGTCCCCACCCCGCCCCCCGCGTCTTTTGTGTGTCCCTTGCACCCGGACTGTTCACCCATCGCAACGCCTATGACACTTCCCTGTGCTTTTGTGCTTACAAATGCATCCCCAGATTGTAAGTCCTGGGAGGGCAGGATTGACTCACCCTATATTCTCAATACTGAGCACGTACATATGCACGTGTGTGTGTGTGTGTGTGTGCACACACACGCATACCACTATGAGGTTAACCAATGCCTGCTGAACAAACAAGCGAAGGAATGGACAGGCTGTTAGGTTACTCTCACTGTTTATTTCCATGGGATTCCAGTTTTAAATGCCTTTGTCCTGATGTTGTCCTAGATGGCTAACTTGTCCAGGTGAACTGAACCTGCTGAGCACGTCGGGATTCTGCTGTAACACCAACTACACAACGCTGCTGAGACAAAGATCCCCCAGTCTGGGTGAGTTATGGTCTGTACTAACACAAGCTCCCATCCCAGGTCTTTAAACAGGCTCCCATATCTACTGGGGCAAGACAACGGTGCTCCTTTTTAATTGGGAAGTTCTAGAACCAAACTCCACTTTGGCCCGGGTAAGCATCCTTTCACTGTTTTCAGAATGTTCAAGAAGGAGGACAAGAGGAAATAAAAAGTAAGTTGTTAGCACATACACACGCACACACACACATTCAGAGAAAGAGCAATTTCCCTGCAGTGAGCAAGTATCAGGCCGGAGAACTCCAGAGCTCACGGCCAGCTCGGCCAAGCAGAAGCCAGCCTGCTGAGGCCAAACACCAACCATGTTATCCCCGCAGCTCTGGCTCAAGGCAGGGCAAGAACATCCTCTCCCACTGCTTCCCAGCAGCCAATCTGCTCCATTCCTCACTCTGAGGACAGCCCTCCTTGTTCATAGCTTTAGGGAGAAAGCTAGGTTCCTAAATCAAGGAACTCTCCTCAGACATACTCTCTAGCATATTTTTATGGACATGGAATCACTACTAGAAAATACCCGAGGTGGGGCGCCTGGGTGGCGCAGTCGGTTAAGCGTCCGACTTCAGCCAGGTCACGATCTCGTGGTCCGTGAGTTCGAGCCCCGCGTCGGGCTCTGGGCTGATGGCTCAGAGCCTGGAGCCTGTTTCCGATTCTGTGTCTCCCTCTCTCTCTGCCCCTCCCCCGTTCATGCTCTGTCTCTCTCTGTCCCAAAAATGAATAAACGTTGAAAAAAAAAAAAAAAAAAAAAAAAAAAAAATACCCGAGGAGCCTCTAGAATAAAAGGCCCAGCACAGTCTTGATATGCCCATGACTGACACACAAGCCACACTGGCCACAAAGCACAAAATACCTTCCAAGATCTTTCAGAAATGTAATTTGGAAAAAAAAAAAAAAGCAAACATTAATTCTGCTCTATGTATGAGCAATTTCCATTTGCAAGGGAAAGTATATCCAAAAACAAGCCCATGTTTCAGTTACTTTCAAGGTCCTGCCATGGGAAATAAAAGCCAAAATAAATTTCAAGCTGTTTTCTCCAAAGTTCCGGCCTTTGAAATGCCCTGACCTGACCAGTTTCAAAACTGGTGTTTCCAAGTTTCAATTCCAAAGACTCATTTTTTTAAAGGCAAAGTTGCCTCTAAGTAAAAACTGTGATAAGAGTGTATTTGATGATTGGGGCACCTGTGGGGCTCAGTTGGTTAGGCCTCCGACTTCGGCTCCGGTCATGATCTCGCAGTCCGTGGGTTCAAGCCCCACGTCGGGCTCTGTGATGACAGCTCAGAGCCTGGAGTCCGCTTTGGATTCTGTGTCTCCCTCTCTTTCTACCCCTCCCCTGCTCACACTCTGTCTGTTTCTCTCAAAAATAAATAAACATTAAAAGTAAAAAATAATTTTGGGGGCGCCTGGGTAGCTCAGTAGTCTGACTTGGGCTAAGGTCGTGACCTCACGGTTCTTTAGTTTGAGCCCCACATCGGGCTCTGTGCTCTCAATGCAGAACCTGCTTTGGATCCTCTGTCCTCCTACCCCCACTCTCTATCCCTCCCCAGGTCACGCTCTCTCTCTCTCTCTCTCAAAAATAATAAATAAAACATTAAAAATTTTTAAGAAAAAAAATTCTGCAATTATGTGCGGGGGGGGTGGATATTAACTAGACGCACTGTGGTCATCACGTAATATATACAGATACTGAATCATTGCGTCATACACCTGACACTAAGGTAAGGTTGTGTGTCAATTCTACCTCTATAAAAAATTGAGAGGGTAAAAGAAAAAGCAGGGAGAAGAGAGAAAGAAAGAGCAGGGCAGCCCCAAGAGAGAGACAAAGACGCGTCCTGGAAACCCCGGGGAAATGCAGACACAAAGGGGCAGCGCACAGAGGAGCCAAAATGGGGCAGCCTGATCAGCCAGAGGAAAAGCTGACAGGAGTCATCAGAAAGGATAGCTTCCCCCGTGTCAAGGAGCAGGCTGGATGGTGGGGGGAAGCAATTAAACACCAATGACAGATGGAGATAAGGGCATCCAAGGCGAAGTGTCCCTGAGACACTTGAAACCGAGGACTGCCAGGAGGTGGCTGGGCGGCAGCCACCGAGCGGGAGCAGGAGGGGCAGTGTATCAGAGAGAAAACAAAGGGTCCGAGAGGAGGACAAAGCTGCCAAAGTTTGGGGGCTGAGCTGTTGGGATGGAGAAGCCCTTCTAAGTCCATCACCTTCTTCCTCCTACAGGGAGAGAGCTGTTGTTTGTAACCTGTAAGGAGCCCAACGCTGAAGGGACAGCATGGTCACCATTCCCAAGGGGCGATGGCTCATTTTCCAACAGGCCCCTTGTAGAAAAGACCAGACAGGTTAACTATGAGCATCCATTGGTATCGGACAGCCGGCGGGAACGGTGTAGCGCTCCACACCATCGAACAGGAATAAACATCTGGATACAGCAAATACGAAGTCATCTTCTGAAAGGCGCTGAGCTGGTTGAAGAAGGGGTAACGGGTCCAATAGCCATGCTGTGCCTCTATGCGTGTGTGTGTGTGTGTGTGTGTGTGTGTGTGTGTGTGAATATGAGTGACAGGAAAGAGGAATGCGTGTGTTAGAAAGCTCGCAACTGCACTTCAGACCCAAGATTTAAAAACACAGTATGATAAGAACAATTACAATGTGCAATGAAATGTAATGAGGAAGAGAGTCACCCCAGGGAAAGAATCCAGTGAAAACACCCCAGCGAGGACCATGGTAGTTGGGAGTCGTACAAGGAAGCCTCAGGAAGGGGGTGAGTCAACCTCTAGCTTGGCACCAGTTGATCCTTCCAGGACTCAGCCAGTGAGAGCACCGAGTTGTGAGTCAGGAGATGTTCGTTCTAATTCCAGCCCAGGTAAGGCCCTCAGTGGCTGAGCCTCAGTTTCCTCTTCTGCAATACAAAGCCCCCTGGCCATCAGCCCTGGGAACCAAACAAAGCTCTTGAAAATCACAAATGCAAATGGCAGTAACACCAACTGAAAATAGAAACACTGCACAAATGGAATACTGCTGTGAAAAGGGACCAAGTGAAAGATGCGTGGCCGTGTAAATGGAGCACCAGGGGGATTAAGGGCTTAGAACTATGGGTCTAACTCAGCAACTATGAGTCGCTCAGGGATCTGAAGCAGCAGCGGTTTCCAGTGCAAGAGCCCCTAAGAGTTAGATGAGCTTCAGTCTGGGTTTTATACATGTCCAAGTGATTATGGTTTATTTTATAACCTTTTTATAGAACAAAGGGATTGCAGCTGACTGATCCTAATAAAGCGTTGTGATTTATGCCGCTGCTCCTACAGAGCATTTATTCACTTCCGTGCACAGTGATTAGGAGGGCAGAAGGCTTCTGAGTAGTGAGCAGCAGTCAGGGGACTCTCTCCACGGGCCCAAGGCTTTCCCCCTCTAGTACACGTACTCCAAATGCATAAACCATAGAATGCCAATTCCATCTACCTGCACACAGACTCTCCTTCTCGATTTTAGATGGTCAGCTGGCTACTCTGGCTTTATCTGAGCTGCCAGGATTACAACACCGACATGATTACACAAAACGGTGCCCGAAGAGGTACCTTCACAAAAAATGATGCTGCCTCCAATACAAGCATGGGTTTCCACCTGTTGTTTCTGACCTGTGAATCCATCCCGGGCTGGGCTCAAGCCCTTAGTCATCTTTATAGGTTCTCTAGGCCTGCCACGTTGTAAACACGCAACACAAGATTTGCTGAATTAAACCAAAGAGCCAAATCATCTTGGATAAGTAATAACTTCTCGGAAACTCGAGTTTTCTCATGGATAAGATGAGGGATGTGGGCAAAGCACCTTCCAGCTCTAGCAAATGCAAAATAACCTAATCTTCTGAAAACACAAAAGCCCTGTCTGAATACACCTTGTCTTTCTCATGTACTTCCTGCAAAGGAAAACGTATACAATTAAAGCCCGATTCAGATGTCAGTTAAAAAAAACAATTTTAATATCAGACCCATTCCTTTGTCAGTCCGTGCAATACAAAAGCAGTGTGGTTTTAAGTATGAAAAAAACTGTACAGGCTGGGGATCCCTGGAAAAAAATGTATTCAGAAAAGGAAAAAAAAATGTTAATTCTGACATTTCTTTGTAAACCTTCTCCCCTGAAAGACTGTATCTAGAATAACATTGACCTAACAGAAACAAGTAAGACTATTGACAATGGCTACAGTTTAACAAAGGCGTCTGGATTTTTACCTTCCTTGGTTACTGCACAAAAGCAGCAAATGTAAGTACAGTTGCCCCAGCAGCTGGTAAGTTCTCTCCCATATGCGTAGAAGTTGTGAAACAGCTGGGGAATGCAAGATGCTTTTGAGCAAGCTGCTATGTGATCCAAAATAACACGCTGCCTGTTCATCTCCGTACAATGGAAGCGACAGCCCAGGGCAGGTCTGGCGCATGCCCCGCAGCTGCGTCTTTCTTTGCAGCCGGGGCCACAACAAGTGGCTACAAATGGAGTAAGATGCACAAAAGCGGAAACCTTGCTCCTAACCCTTTGCGTGCTGTCTCTTGGTTACACACATGCAGCTCCTCGTTTTCCAGTGTGGGAGAAAGCTGTGCTTCAAACCCAAAGGTAAAGCCTCTCTAATGCTTTAAATGGCAAACCCTCCCTGGACCCCAGACCTATGCACTTCTTGGCAACCACTTTCACAGGAGGGTGGTGTTTGATGACATTATAAGGTTTCTGGTGCTTTTGCCCATGATTAACTGTTTACCAGATACATGCACAAGCAAAATCAACAACCATGAAATAGCAACAGTAAAGAGGTCTTTCAAAACCAACTTGACATAAAAAACTATTTTTCCACTTATATCTGCTAAGTGTAAAGCTTTGGGGGGGGGGGGGGGTGGTTAACATAGGAAATAGTAATACTGATCGTTCGCTGGTTGTTGGGCCTGAGCATGGCCTTCCTTACCTCTGTGTCAGTTTCCAAGTTAGTTTGACCATTTTCAGATCATGCTTCATTTGCCATATTTGAGCAAATGTTTGAGAAGTTATCTCAAACTCTCCTCCCTTCTCTACCAATCTGGTGCCTCACCTCTAAACAGACTCCAAAAAAATACTCTGTTTTCCAAGGAAATGTTCCCTCTTGCCAAGACTGGCCCAGCACAAGTTTCACAGAAGCGGATATTTTTCTTTAGTGTTATAAAAGGCTCGTGGATGAGCAATGAGAATGGTTGCCTCCTTTGCTCCAGTGTGTTTGGTTTTCAGTTTGTTTCTTTTCCTTAAGTCCTGTTATCCTGGCCATTAGGATACTGGCTTCAAATTGAAAGGAAAGATAAATGGCCAGAGGGCTGACCACAAAATTATACAGTGGTAAAATTAGGAAGAAAGCCCTGTAGTTCCGGAGCCCCTTGTAAATTCCTTGGGCAACTAGACAAAATTTTCCATTGCTACCAACCCCACCCCCAGCTGCTGATTCCAAAAGAGGAATCACTAACTGCACTGAACTGCAGTATTAACTAAAACGAATAGTGAGTTCAAGGCAAATAACCATTTTACCTCTTTGGAGGAGACAGGGGAAGAAAGAAAGATTCTGTTCTTAAACATTGTGGTTATTACTTAGTATCTGTTGAGCAGCTACCATGTGCTAGACTCTGTGCTAAGTACGTATATGGATTATCAAATTTAACCCTCACAGCTTCGAACCAGGAGGTGTTTTTATTATCCCCGTCTTAGAAGAGGAAAATGAAGTTCAGAAAGGCCGAGCAACTCGCCAAATATTACAAAGCTATAAATGGTGGAGGTGGCATTTGAAGCCTGCCATTGTGACTTCAGACGCTTGCCCTTAATCATCATGCCTTGCCGACTCCACAACTGCCATCGCCCTAGGATGTTCTGAGTCACAGGCGCTTAAAACAACATCTTTCTTTAAGGCAATACGTTTTAAGTGCATTCAAGGCAATACCAACATCCCATATTACAAACTTGAGCTCAATGATGCATAAACGTGTGCATATCAAACCATGCTGTTAGACGCCTAAAAGCCATCTGAGTTTTAACTCATTAGGCAGTTAATTAAGGTTGGCCATATTTCCAAGGCAGACTTAATTTTACACACAATATCCAGCCCAGTGGTGAAGTCACACCTCTTAAACAGGGTAGGTAGATAGAGCTCCTGGAAACAGAGATTCATGCCAAGCGGAGCTCCCGCCTCAGGACCACCTGCCTCCTGAGACACCATCTAATGCACAGGACAGCTATTTCTGTCTCTGCAGTTGTCAGACAATCCTAAAGGTTTTGGAAGAGCCTTAGTTGTTTGTGGTCATATACCTTAAACTCCCAAGAGCTGGTTTAGTTGAGGTGCTGGCCCTAACAAAGCCAGCAATAGGTAGAAAGTCTATCCAATTCTAACGCCTCGGAGGAGGAGGCTGTGAGGCTGCAAAGAGAATGGTGAAGATCCTTCCAAAGTGTGTGTGAAGATTCTCTCATCAGTTAGGCACTGTGTAAAAACCAGTTCCTGCCCTTTCCTTACAACACAAGGGGGTGGAGGCAGATAAGATAAGAAAGCATGTGAATTCTATCCATTGATTACTTGGGGGGGGTAGGGTTTCACCTCGGCCAGAGTGCTCTGGGCTTCTCTTCAGCAGCACCTCCTCCTGTCCCTCAGGCGCCCCGAACTTCGGGGGCGTGGTGGAGATGCCGCCCAGGCCCTTTCCGTGACAGTACTTGTGCACAGGCTCGGTCTGCAGAAGTTCCCGCAACCTCCGAGAAAACAAGGGGCTCTCTTAACTTGCCCTGCCGTCCTGCTCCCATGGTGCACGAGGAACTTCCTAGTGCAATAAACTGTCAGACTTCACCAGAGCCGTAATGCCGTCGCCAGAAGCGCTTAACCCCGCACCTGACCCAGATTGCGGCCTGGACTGGAGCCTCCCGGCCGCTAACTCACAATAATGCAATTACCGCCTTCTGGAGCTCCACTCAGGGTGCCGGCGGCGGCGGCGGCTGGCGGGCCCCGGGGGCCTAAACCACTCCCTTCCGGGAGCCCGCAAGCCACCCGAATCCGCAGGGAGGGGCGTGGACTGGCGGCTGGCCCCGCGCGTCGCGCGGGGACTTCAAACCCGCGCGGGCCCAGCGGAGGCGCGACCATGGGACCGGAGGAGGGGCGCGGGAGCCACAGCAGCTGTCGCCACTCGTGCAGTGGGGAGAGGAAACAGGCTGTGTCGCAGCTCGGAACACACGCGTGCACCTCCTCGGGTCGCCCCCTTCCCCGCCCCTGCTCCCGTCGTAACGGGCCGCGGAGCTAACTTCCCGAAACTCCGCAGAGGGAAATCCTGACCCGGCCAGCACCTCGGGGCGGCGCAAGCCAGGGCGCGCCGGGGACGGAAGTGGGTGGGAGCGGTGGCCGCGCCGCGCCTTTGTTACTGCTCCGGGACCCCGCGGGCCGCCGGGAGCACCCCATCGCAGCCGCCCGGGAATCGGCCGCCGGCTCCCAGGTTCCCGTCGCCGCCCCCAGCAGGACCGCCCAGAGCCACAGTGAAACTGGCCCCACCTCCCGGCCCCGAGAAGGGCGCGCGGCGGCGTGTCCTAGTGTCTGCCGGCCTTAACCTACGCTGCCGTTCCCTGCCCTGGGGCCACCGCGCGGAGGGACGTTCCTCACCTTCCGGAGCTTTCCCCAGACCTCCGGGTGGCAGAATCGCCGCTTCCCGCCGGACAGCAGCGCGGCAGCCCCGGCTTCCTAACAGCGGCACGGCCACTCCCTGCCTCTTTTCAGCGAGCGAGGATCGGGTCCCCCCTCTCGGGATGATTCACTACGCTCCTTACCTGGAGGCTCGAACAAGTCCCCTCCCCTCCGCCGGCCCGCGCAGCGATCGGGAGCTGGCGCCCTCTGCCGGGCCACCAGCGGGAGCGCCCTGGCGACAGAGCGAGGAGCAGGGCAGGGGGTCGGAACCCAGGAAGGAGCCCACCCGAGCGCAGGACACCCCGCTGGTCACTCCTTCGCGAGCTCACTCCCGCGAGGTCACTCCATCCTGGCCGCCGTGCCCGGGCGGCGGCCAGAACCCAGGCGAAGAGGACCAGAGCTGTCCTCACGCTCCCGGGCCACTGGGCACGCCCGGAGTCCCCCACTTGCGGGCTAGCCGGGCCAGCCCGGCCCCCGGGGATGTCCCGAAGAAACCACCATGAATCGCGTCTGCACGTCTAGTTTTAAAACACTGGAAAGGTACTTACACTGAGTGAAAACAAAGTTTGTGTCTCCTGCCCGAATTAAAGAGGTGGTGGCCCGTCACACCCCCCGGGTCCTAGGACTAGCAAGCAGCTCAGGACGAGCTCCAGGCGCATCCGCAACCCCGGGGCTACGAAGGCCCTTGGGTGCAGGTCGAGCCCAGGGTCCGGCTTGGGGTCGGAGGCCGGGGGCCGCGGTGTCACTCACCCGGCCGGGAGGAGTGGCTGTCCGAATGACTGGCGCTTTCGCCAGAGTAAACACTAGAGCAGCAGGTTAGCCTATCCCCCTCCTCCCCGGTCCTGAGTGAAACTTTGCAGGGGCGTGAGAGGAGGGGCAGAGGAAACCTACACGCGAGGGCCCGCGTCCTACCGCGGGGCGCGTGCACACTCGCCCCCCAACTTCCCGACCCCACTCACCCGCTCGGCTCGCCGTCCGCGGTCGCCCACCTGCCGCGCCGGCCCCCAGCACAGAATTCCCCGCGGCGACGAAGGTGGCGGCCGCTTCGCAGGGGCGCCGGGCCGGGGGGCGCGCACTGGCTCGGGACTTGGGCGACGGCGGCACAGTCCCCGCGCTGGCTGGCTCTGGGCGAGAGCCCGGCGGAGTCGCCGCAGCAGCCGGAGCACAGCAAGTTGCCAGGCTGGTCAGGGCGGACCGGGCGCCTCCGTCCCCGAGTGCGGGCGCGCGAGTCCCGGCGAGGCGGGCGGGCGCCGGGTATTACTTGTAGGGCCCCCGGGTGTCGGCTGCCGGGCGCTCTGAGTGGCTCGGACGACGCGCCAGGCCGGCGGGGCGGCGCGACCCACCCCCTCGGCGCGCACCCGTGCGGGCCGGGCCCGGGGACGCGCTCACGCGCACGCGCCTGGCGGCTCCGGGGCTCCCGGGGCTCCCGGGACTCTCGCCCGGCCCCAGCCGCTCGGCCCGCGGGCCAGAGGGACGCAGCTTACCCTTAGAGACCCCGAGCGGCCGCTCTGACTTTCCAGTCATTCGCGAGATAAAAGCCACCAACGCGTGCGAACGTTGCTGTCCATGGCACTCTGGGCCAGTTGTCAAGGAGACTGTACCTGCCGAGCCACTCACAAGAGTGGCAAAATCACGTCACCCCACCGAACGGCGCCTCTGGACTGGGGGTGGGGGAGGGGGGATCGTAACCTATCTCAGCGGTTCGCACACTTTACACTTCAGCCAATCACAATCCCCGGAGATTCGTTAAAGCACAGTTGGCTCCTGCCTTCCCCACCTCATCCGTCCAACCTCCCCTTTCTGACTCTTTAAGTCTTCCAAGGGCCGGAGATTTTGCGTTTCTAACAAGTTCCCAGGTGATGCTGAGGCAGTCGTGAAGATCAAGTGAGTTAAGGTTTGTCAAGTACTTGGTAATCTGCAAGGCAGTAGATAAATTTATACTTGTTACTTGTGCTATTTATCTGTTTCAGGAGCTAGCGTTCACGTTTCATTTCGTTCCAACCCCGGCCTCTTTTCCTCGGAATGTTAGACTCTTACTTTTCCTCTTGAGTACGCGCCAAGCCTATGTGTGTAGCAGCAAAAGGTGAGTATATTAGTTTTCTAAGGCTGCCCTAACAAAGCACCACAGACTGGGTGGCCGACGCAACAGAAATTTATATTCTCACAGTTCTGGAGGCTAGATGTCCCAGATCAAGGTGTTGGCATGGTTGATTTCTTCTGAGCCCTCTCTCCTTGGCTTGCAGATGGCCATCTCCTCTTATAAAGACACCAGTCATGCTGGATTAGAGCTCCCCCATATAACCTCATTCTAATTTAATTTCTTCCTTAAAGACCCTGTCTCTAAATACGGCCACATTCTGAGCATTCTGAGATGCTGGGAGTTAAGACTTCAACAGATGAGTTTTGAGGGGATACAACTCAGCCCCTAACAGTGAGCTTCACTACCCCTAAGAGCCTAGAACAGAAATTGGGTTTCTGCCTTCCCATCCCTATGCCCTCCATGTAGGCTGGGCCTTTGGACTCACATACCAATAGCTGGGTGCTGTGTGTCACAGCTGGAAGGGCTGAAAATCTAGGAAACAACCCTCTCAACTGAGCATATGGTCCCGTGGAAGACAGCACCTTAGGGTGTGAAATGACCATTGGGAATCCATTGGGAGTCTGGGAGCCCTACCCAGCAAACATGGCACAGAACTAGCCCTCTACCTTTTGTTAATGACTAGATACTAGTAACCCTTACCTTTGTTCTGCCTTGTCAGAGCTGGGCCCTCCTCCTGGCACCCATGTCATCTCCAGAAGGCTCTAGAGGAAGGACTGTGTTAGATAAATATGTTAAATTCTTGTCATCCCCCCCCCCCCCCCCGCTATCTGTGAGAGCTCTGAAGTACTTACAGCTAGAGAAGACAGGAAGGAAGCGAGGACAAGGGCTGGTTGCACCGACCCCACACTAACCAGAGTCATGGGAATGCCTGACCTCCGGCAAATCAGTAATTGCTCTGAATTTGGGTCCCCGGTCCTCTGCTGGTCCTCCTTCCTCTCTTTGCCCTCTGGCTTCATCTAACACCAGGCCAGACTTCCCCCCAAGCCCCAGATCCAAATGGCTATTGGATCACCATAGCGCTCCAAACTCAGTATGTCCCTCGTTGAACTCTGCCCCCCAGCTTTGTCCTCTACGTGCGTGCCTTCCCCATCTGAGTGGATGACTCAAATCCACTCCCGTCGTGCTAGCCGGAAACCTGGGAGCCATCCAAGATGTGACCTGCTTTAGTCCACTTGCCACTGCGTCCTTGATGTTTCTCAGAGGCCTGCCCTCTTCATTCCCACCACCGTTACCTCAGCCAAGCCCCTTGGTACTGTTTCTCCTCTGACGTTTGACCCTGGACCCCAAACTAGACCCTCTGCTCCAGCATGGCTTCTAGGCCAGTGTCCTCTTCACCTGCGTCTTCAGGCATCTTTCAAAAACAGAATGCTGGTTATTCTCTGCCCTTCTTAAAACCACTCAATCGATCCCCTTGGTGTTTCAGGAGAAAACTTCAAGTTTCTTTGTTCGCCTCTCTCCAGAGGCTCGTGTTTGATCATTTTCGCATCTGTGCCCTTCACTGTGGTCTGGGACCCCTTACAATGCCCTGCAGATTCAAGAGGTTCCATGCTCTCTAAGAACACTAAGAACTTAGGATTTTCTTGGTCTAGAGAGAAGGTGTCACACCTCCTCCGACCTCCTCCAGGAAGTCATCAGCCCCAGGAAGCCTGGCCACCTCTTTCTGAATCAGGGGCCCCCTCGATCCTCTCAGAGCACCCCATGTGGGTCTCAGACATAGCCCTTAGAACACTGGAGCATAATTACTGAGTCACTTTTCCATGTCCTCCTTAAAACCAGGAGATGCTAGAAGACAAAACCTCAGCCATTTTTTTTTTCTATGCTTGAAGTCTAGATCGGACTGGATGCTTGGGGGGAAAAAGTTTGCATTAAGGAATGAATTAATTATTAGGCATTCAGAGGATCTGGTCAAACTTAACATTTGCTTGCAAATACCTTACTTGGAGCAATGTTCACTTTTCTGACAATACTGGGTGAACACTCTTAAATCACCTCCTGTTTGAATTAGATATTCAGCCTTTAGAATCTCTAATTAGCTTCTATGCTTCCTAAATACCCAGGGTTCCCTACAGTTTTTCAAATTGTCGGTCATGAGATAAATTTTGTGGGTAAAGATGAGTATTTTTATTTTATGCAATAGAATTAGAATTAAAATAGTCAAGTGCATACTACATAGTAAATATTGTTTTCATGAAACTTTTCTGGGTCTTTTGTTTTGCTTAAATGTTTATTTTTGAGAGAGAGAATCCCAAGCAGGTTCCATACTGCCAGTGCAGAGCCCGATGAGGGGCTCAAACCCACAAACCGTGAGATCGTGACCTGAGCCAAAACCAAGAGTTGGATCCTTAACCAACTGAGCTACCCAGGCACCCCAAAACTTTTGTTTTGGTTAACTGTATTTATAAGGGGTGTGTAGGTGTGTGTGTGTGTGTGTGTGTGTGTGTGTGTGCGCGCGCGCGCAGGGTTGTTGTGTCATCAAATTTATTCCTTCCTGTGGGTCATGATCAGAAAGCTAGCACAACAGTACCTTAGGCAGTGCTGGAGCTGTGCTCTCCAGAGTGTTCTCATGGAGATGTTAGAGAGGGTGGTGTTAAGCAGAGAACATTTTCTGGAAAGATATTCTGAGCCACTTTTTTACTCAAGGAACTGGCTGAGTGGACAGTGACACGCAGTCCCCCCTCAGCACACAGTAGGTGCCTCGTAAATGCTTTTATTGACTGCTGCATGTGTGGGGATTGGGCCCACATGTGCAAGATGTGTGTGGGAGGTTCTCTTGGCTGGAATCTGACAGCGAGTAAGAAATGGGATCAGTGACACAGAGAAGAGGGGGAGGCCTGGTTTGTCGCCAGACATTGCTGGTGTTCCCTGAGGTTTCCAAACATGAGCAAGAGGAACTGTGACATGGGATTTCCTAACCTGGTTTCCATCGTGAATATTCCAGAATCACAAGTATGTTATTAACTTAGCCTTCACCGAAATGAAAGTACCACTTTTCTGAGTTGGAAATATAAGAAGCCCAGAGTGATCTGCAGTGCCCAAAGCAGTGTGTTCAGTTGAAGAGTCAAATTTTCTAATCTTGATAGTCCACTAGTCTGGAAAGCCTATTTTGAGAGGGGCAGAAATGAGATAGGATTATGTAACAAAGGAAAATAACAAGTGACACTTAGAAAACTATAACCTTGAGTGTTATGCCAAGTATTCCCATCCGTATTGAATGCCTTAAACCAAGGAACCTAGATCCAGCCCACAAATATTTAGAAGGCAAATGTTCTCACTCCCTGGTCTAAAGTTTAGAATCTGTAAAAGAGGGTTGCCATGTAAATAAAGAATACATATTCCTACTATTTTTTTTTTTTTACTATTGCTTAAGTCATTCTGGCCTGAACAGAATAGAAGAATAAAAATTTGGGCCAGGGAAAGGTAGACAAGATTTTTTCAAAAGAGAGACAGACAGGCTAGACTGGAGGTAGCCAGAATTACAATAAAAAAGAAATTCTAGAAGACAACTTCTCTACTCTTTGGCTTCTAAGTAGAAAGACACTTGGCCATGAATATTATTATAGAATTATATTTTGAGTTTGAATTGTGGACAAAATCTGAAATAAATCAGACTATGACAAGCATGAACTTAAACAAAACTTTAAGATGGGTTCGAAATTCTTCTTCTTCAGCTTTTGGGAAAACAAAGGATAAAACAAGCAAACAAACAAGCAAAACACACACACACCACAGGATGGGTCGGCCAAAAAAAAAAAAAAAAAAAGTGGTTTTGAAAAATTCCTGGAGGCTGAAATAGTCTTTGATATCATTTTAACACTGGCCATGTCTCAACCACCCAAACAACTAGACGGGTGTCAGTTGAGTTTTCTCCCCGAAATATAGAGATGATTCTTTAGCTATATTTCACCCCCCTCCACTCCTTATTCTGTGTAATTTTACACAGAACCCAAAAATGGGTCAACAAACCCATTTTTAATACCTTGAAAATTAGCTGCGGTTTGGGTAGTTACTAGTAGAGGAATGTGTGATGGGAGATTCCAAAAAAAGTGAAACCTAGGTGGGGCAGAGCTAGCTTAGCAGAAGTTGCCCATCTCCTTCAAAGTCGCTTCCCTTGGAGGCCACGCAGTCATTTCCTTCATGTTGGGGTGTCTCTGGGCACTGCCAGCTCTTTTCCAAAGACTAAAACTGGTAGTGACTCTTCATCCTTTGCCTACTCGATTGTTGCCTAGTCTCTGCCTCGCCTGTCACTCCCTCCTTCCGGCCTCCTGTTGGCCGCAGCCGATTTCTCAGTTGAGCACTCTCGTTTACCAGCCTCTCCACTCTCCGGGGGTTGCAACGCCAACCCAATCGGGTTCAAAGCTGTGTTACACTGAGCCAGTTATGGAACCTCTCTGTTCCTCAGTTTCCTCACCTATAAACTGAGGTAATAAGGGAACCCTGTGTAAGGACTGTTGTAAAGAACTTTGGACAATACCTCAAACATGGTAAGTGGTTAATAAATCTGAGTACTGTTCTTAGTTATTAGAAGTGAAGACCTCAGCCAGCATTCTCTGGGCTGATCACTTATGGAATGAGACTCCCATGAGACTCTGCCAGTGTCGTCGGCAGTCTGTCGATGCTGGGCGTCCTCACCAACGTTGCACGTGTATTTCGCAACAGATTTTTGCTGGGCTTCTCCGTCCCTGTGCCAGACAGTCGGTAAAGAGTCGTAGCCTGGCATCTTTGTGTTTGAGATAACGAAGGAAATAGTCACATTTTGTAGTCACCAATAGGTGAAGCCTGAGGACGTCGGAGTTATACCTTACATGTTGCCTTTCCCAACAGACCGTAAGCCCCTTGCAGGCTGCCCTCCTCTGCCTTGACTAAAAGGAACTTCACTTTGCCCTCGGTTTCCCTTCTAAGTAATGACCAGGATCCCCAGAGTTGCTTAGCTAATATTCCGCCACACGTCAGGGCCTGGGTTCAGGCGTCTCTCGTGGTGTCTTTTGTCAGCAGAGGAGTGAAAACAGAGGTACCAGGGGATACCTATAAGAGGCTAAGTCGTGACAGTTGCATCGAAATTAGCCAGTGAAGACAGACACAAGGAAAACCTCGGAGAGATGTTCTGCTAGCATGCTAAGGGGCTTGTTACACGAACTGTTGGCTTCAGAAAGTAAACACTCATTTTTCTGCCAGCACAAAACCACCTGAGTGACTTCGAAAAATACGATCTCTCCCCACTGCAGCGTTGGTCCGGCGATCGTTTCTGCTTTCACACGACAGATGAGAGCCCCGGGATGGTCCGCCCCCCACAGCAGGTGCTCGCTGCACCCCTACTGGACATGCCCCAGCCCAACAACCGCCTGTGCTGGTTTGAACTTCTTCAAAGCCCAGTCGAACCCCACGCCTAAATGCCACAATTCGAGCGCTCCCTCCCGTTCTCTTTCTGGGTGGGACAGCAAACAGCTGGTTGATCAGTCCCGTGGACAGCGATCCTCCACGTAGCTGGAGATCCTGGTGCTCGGATTGTATTACTGAATGCTGCCGAGAGAAGACGTGCCTTATCATCCCACCCTGTTTATTAAAAACAGCTCTTTTATCTTCCTTATAAAACCTCGCCTAACTCTAAACCAGGATTTTATTTAATATGGCAGGATAAAGAAACAAGTAACTCTCCCCTTCAGTACGAACTGGAACAACACAGGAAATAAAAGACTAGCCATGCAGTCAGAAGCCTGCAGAGCCTTTTCCTGCTGGGAATATTGATCGAAGACGTGCCTTCTGCCCCTAACCTGATATGCCTTAGAGAAGATGACTGGAGAAAAGTCTTAAAGAAACTAAACTCCAGTAAATTAAAGCTAACAGGCTTGCGTAGCCATGATGCAAAGCGCGTTGCAAACACCCGACCTGATCCTATGGAAATCGAAAGGCTTCTCCTGGGATGCTCGGACGCCATCTGTATGCAGCAGCGTGGCTGACGCATCGGGAGGTTTGCAGCCAAGTTAACAGGGCTGTCTTAAGACCTGGTCTTGGAAGTTGTAGCTAAACCCAGAGGCGCATCCTTCGAGAGGGCTCAGAGAGAACTCGCAGGAAATCTGCGCTGAAGATCAAAATCTGGGGTTAATCACAGGTCTCGAGAAGAGTGCCTTCCTCCAGACAGTGTAATGGATCTTTCCGAAGAGATTAAGGCTACAGTTGCAGACAGAACAGGCCAGCGCAATGCCCATGTCGCCAGGGCTCACAGCGAGGTTTTTGGGTGGTGGCGGATGGGCTTGGTGGCAGGGCTTAGACATCGCGTGCATCTGACTGTCACCACTGCCGGTTTCCTGCCATCCATGCCACATCCAACTCTGCTCCTACCCCACTCCACACTGCCCTTCTTTCCCAGAGTTAACAGGAAGACAGACAGCAGTATTGCTAGGTTGCTTTCAGCTAAAAGTAACAAAATTCTTTTCCTGTTTGCTTCAAGAGGGAGGCTTCTTTGCGGGAAGTCCAGAGGGGTTTAGGATTCACTCCGTCCGATGGCTCTAGTCTGCTTCCCTGTGGGTTCTTTTTGCAACACAGCTTCATCTTCAGGTTGGCGGCAAGAAGACGCTGCGGCTGGTTCCAGGCCTCGTATCTGTGCTTGACGATGTCCGCGAGGAGAAAGAAAAGTCATTTCTAGAAGCTTTTTAAGAAGACTGAGAAATGAGTTTCCCCTGAGCCCCCAGGAACTTAAAACCTCTGTTGGCGTGCCAATGGCCTGAATTACATGTGTTCGTTCCTAAGGCAGTCACCGGCAAGCAGGATGGCAGTGCCCCTTGACCAGTCAGGCCTGCCTCTGGCCTTGAGGGTGTCTATCATGTTCCGCTGGGGGCCCCATAACTACGGGGGGAAGGGGAGACACATACAATTAGGCTTTCTGTGACCCCCCCCCAAAATATCAAAAGAATGATGAATAGGCAGTTACAATGTCCCCGCCGCAGGATATGTTGTTGTAATTTTTAATGACAGTAATAAAAGCTATGGTAATCATCATGCTGTCCCCAAATATTCTGCCTCTCTGCCTTCTGAGCACGTGGTAGTAAGGTACTTGTTAGGTCCCTTGTGGGGCCATGTCACCGGATCTGACCCGTGACCTGTGAACTAAACCAGTATGTTCGACTTCTGAGCCAGAGCATTTAATGATCTGTGCTAGTTTCTCCAGATAGTTCTTTTCCTCTGCCCCAGGTGCCAGCAACAGTTCAGCTAATGGATGACCCTCCAGCCTGTGTCCTGAAGTAAGAATAGGGCAGAGCAGAGAGCCTCCAGGCCACTTGCAATGAACAAGTGACACGATAAAGAAAGAAACACACTTTGACGTTTGAGATAATTTGTGGTTGCAGCAAAACCTTTGTGTATGTTACTAATACAATAGGTAACATCTGTTGAGTGTTCCAGGCCTGTGATAATGCATTATCACCAGTTCCTCTGGATACGAGAAATCAAGGGTGGTAGAGACTCCTTCCATTCACCGACACTACCAAAATGACTTTATTCCTAGGCGTTTGTACCAACTGGCCCTTGCCTGAAATGTACCCACGTACAGATTGCTCCACAACACCACGGGAAAATGTCCTAAGGATTCGGGGACAGAGAATAAATGAGTTCTAGTGAGTGTGTGTATATGTGTATAGAGGTCGTCAGAAAGAGATCAGTAACATTCAGGTATATACACAGGGTGGAGCTTCAGTAAGAGGAGAGAGAAGAAAATATGCTGTTGGAATAAAATTACCTGTTGTTTCTGCACATCTTATGAGCAATGCACTGATTGCCTTTTGTTTCCACTATCTTTTCAATGATGTTTTTATAGCAAACAGTTTGGAGGATAGAGATAATGTCTTCCCTGGAGCAAACAGCAGATTTCCAACCACCCTGGGAAGTAGAGATCATATCTTTCCCTGAAACAAAGGCAGGTATACTTACAATCCAGTATAATAAAGTCTCCCTCCACAGCAAAGTAGGTATGCTTAGTGCCCATTATAAAAGGGTCGGGTTCCTCAAGCACATGGTTCCTCTCCTGTAATGCAACCCACTATGCGTGTAGCTGTCATCACCTTATGGGAATTGACCCTTTTGATATAAAAATTCTGATATACTAGTTACTGCTCTTGCTATGGATAACAGAGGGTCCTTTATCTCTGACCCAGGAGTCTCGTGTCCCCTGGCAGCACCCACGAAACTGTAGTAGCCTAACTCATTAGCTTGCAAATAGGGTAAATCTTATATGTGGTTGTTTATGGACAGGTAACATCCCAAATTAAGTATATAGGGGGAAGTTAGAGAGAAACCTTGTTTTATTAAGACTTTGCCCAGAGAAATTCATCATTTTCCAAGTCACATTTTTTATATTCCTTCCTTAAACCTGGCAGACTCAGGTGATTGAAAACCCCGAGGTCAGGGATGTCCTTTGGGCTAGGTTACAGATGTGCTTAGCTACTCTCACCTGCCATCAACCTGTTAGAAAAATTTTCTCTGGAATCTTTACATCCACCTGAGAATCTAAGCAACCAGCTTTGAAAATAAACCAGAACACTATCCCAGAGCATCATTCTCAGATTGCCTGAATAAAGGCCTGCTCTGGTAGCCTCTGCTTTCTGTCTCCTAATATCAGGAAATCTTGGTATGCCAAGTTTCCAAATTAGAAATGAAATATGTTCAGTGAGAATCCTATTTGAACAGAGAGTAGAATTGACTCTAAGTGTATAAGCTCCAACATCTAACTTATCATATGTCACCTGCTGTGTCCCGAATGAAATAAATTTATGACAGTTAATCAGGAGTCAGAGAACAATGGGTTGTACAGAGCTCTTTGCACCCAGTCACACATTTCCCCCCACAATTCATAACACAAGTCATACATGGGATAGGGACGTAAGTATATTCTTACCTTTGTAAGAAGCAAAGACAATTATAAGACAATGTGCATGGAGTTGAGACCATCCCAGCAATAATGTTTACACCCATCCAAGTCACTGAGTCAGACTTGAATGATTTTTTTTTTTTTTAATGAATCTCCATTGTATCAAACTGTCAGCCATATCTTATCTGAATCTATGAGATTCAGGGGAAAATCTTCTCTTGGAGTATAAATGAATCATCAATATGGCATTTCTAGAAAGATCTCAATCCATTCACTTTCAGGTATTAAGTTCATTTATTCATGAACTCAATATTAATAATTTACTGAATGCTTATTAATGTGCCAGGCTAAAACAGATACAATCCCTGCTCTTAGAAATGTTCACACAAGAAGCATTTAATTTTGAAATATTCTAAGTGCTATGAAGTAAAAGTAAATAGTGCTTTGAAAACTTGGAGGTTCAAGGAAGGCTTTGCCAAAGATGGGCGTCAGAGGTGAAATCTGAAGGCTTTATAGGGATTTATTGCTCAAAGAAGTTGGGGATGGAACAGTGATGACAGTGGGAGGTTAAAAGATTATTCCATACTAACAGAACAGCATGTGGCAAATGCATACTTGCTACTTTTAGGGCAATAAAGAGGGTCAAGTCCAAAATTTGGGATAATTCGAGCTACAAAATAAATAATGAAAGCAATAGATTAAAGCTTATAGAATAAAATAAATATCCACCAGTCCACAGTGATAATCAACAACCGAATAAATAAATAAATAGGGGGAGGAAAGCTCCTCCTTACTGTAGAATCCCAATTAATAAATGTAAAAGGGATGAGGAAAATAGAAAAATCACCATTCGAAAAACACCACAATAATAATTATTGCATGCAAGAATCATCAACTGATGATAAAATTGGTGAGTAAAAGCATAAAGAGAAACAATATTCTCACAGATTCAAAATTTCTCTTCTCCCACCCGCCCCCCACAAAGAGTAACTAACAATGAAGATACTTGGCTGATACCATTTAAACAAGAGCTCAAAGTTAACATCACCAGTAATGAGACATTAATATCACATCTCTCCTGATATAATACACTGAAAAGAACTATAACCTGTGATATTCTTGCCAAATTATGCACAACCTGAATTTAACATGAGAAAACATCAGACAAAACCAAACTGAGAATTATGGTACTGTACTAGATAACTGTCTTGTGTTCTTCAAGGTTGTCAAGGTCATAAACAACAAAGGAAGAGTGGGGAACTGCTCCAGATTCAGACTAAGGAGACATGACACTCACACGCCAGGCAGAGTCATGGATTGGACCCTGAAGCCACTGGAAATCCAAGTAAGATCTGTAGATTGGTTGCCAGTATTGCATATGAATGTTAATTTCCTG